>NC_044556.1:15037331-15337331 GCF_007565055.1 Rhinopithecus roxellana
TTCTACTAAAACTACAAAACTGAGCTGAGCCCGGTGGTGTGTGCCTGTAATCCCAGCTACTGGGGAGGCTGACACAGGTGACACAGGAGAATCGCTTGAACCCCGGAGATGGAGGTTTCAGTGAGGCAAGATCACGCCGCTGCACTCCAGCCTGGGTGACTGAGTGAGACTCCGTCTCAACAACAACAACAACAACAAAGACAACAACAATAACAACAAAAACAAACACTCTCCCTCCCTCTGCCTTCTTCATCCTGACAACGACTTATCCAGGGACATCCACTTAACAACGCGTGACTTTAGATGAGTTGTTTCCCTTCTTTTCTTTTTTCGTAGAGATGGAGTCTCACTGATTTGCCCAGCATGTCGTTCGTTTTCATTTAGTTATTGTGTAGTATTGTATGTGGGTTAGTTTATGTGTTGTGTTTGTGGGTATTTTTTTTTGAGACGGAAAGAAGTACTCGTCTGTCGCCCAGGCTGTGGAGGGCAGTGGCCGGGATCTCAGCCACTGCAAGCTCGGCCTCCGGTTGGTTTACGCCCATTTCCTGCCTCAGCTTCCCGAGTAACTGGGACTCTACAGGCACCCGCCACCTTGCCGGCGTAGTTTTTTTTGTATTTGTTTTAGTAGAGACGGGGTTTGTTTACCGTGTTAGCGGCAGGTCTGTTCACATCTCGGACACCTCTGTGACCACCCGTCTCAGCCCCAAAAGGTGCGGGATTACATTCGGCTTGAGCCACCGCGCCCGGCCTATTTTCCCCCGGAGTTCTATTTGTTATTTTTATTGTTTATTTTGTATTATTTTTATTTTGAGGAAGAGTTCACTCTGCCCCACAGGTGCGTATCCAGGTCACTACAACTGTCCCTTCTCCTGGTTCAAAGTGATTCTCCTGCCTTCACCTCCCACAGCATATAGGGCGGATGAGGTAAGAGTCCGCTATGACAACCACCAAATAGCCCGGCGGTTAAGTTATTTTGTATTTGTTCTTAGTAGAGATGGGGTTTTCACCTACTTGCCCAGGCTGGTCTCAACTCCTGACCTCAGAGGTGATCCACCCACCTCGGGCCTCCGAAAGTGCTGGGAGTACAGGTTGTGGAGTCACGTCACCCGGCCCTTTCTTCTAAAACTTTGGAATCTCTAGATTCCATTAAAGAGCGGACCATGGATCTTTTCTAACATAACCTCAATGCTAGGAGTCTAGGAGTAGTCTTTGGTTTGCATAGTGATGCTCAGGAAATGGTATGGAATAGACGAAACGCAATATATACCGGGCACGGTGGCCTCAGCCTTAATCCACGCATCGTTGGAGGCTGAGGTCACAGTAGGGTCAGGAGTCGGTGGACCATCCTGGTCACCACGGTGAAGTGAATGGACCCCGTCTCTACTAAAACACAAAAAACTAGCCGGGCAAGGTGGCGGGCGACGGTAGTCCCAGCTACCGGGGGGGGCTCGAGGCAGCAGAATGGCATATATAATAACCCGGAAGGCGGCAGCTTGCAGTGAGCGAGATCGCGGTCGCACTGCCGACTCCAGCCTGGGCGACAGAGCGAGACTACCGTTCTAAACAAAAAAAAAAAAAAAAAGAATCAATACATTGACAGTATAGCCACATTTCTATCGCTTATGATATCTTGGGGTGGGGAGGGAGAGGAAGAGAGCAGGGACAATGAACGCTTAGCGCTCATCTAACCGGGAAGAAGGTTGGACTCTGTCGTGTACTCTGGCCTTAGCCTCACTTAGGACATACCTGTTGCCTGACCGCTGGTTGGTAGCATTGTGTGATCAATGTGGCAAGAGCAAAGGGCAGGGAGCTTCTTGGGGGGCGAGTGAGAGCGTGGAGGGATGGGAACGCCTGGAGGATGGAAGCAGACGGGTAAAGTGAAGAGGAAGAGGTCAGAGCTTCAAGGGCCACCACCGTGGTCTGAGTGTTGGAATGGGGCGGGGAGGTAGGGGAATGTGGATCAGCACCACAGACAGCACTCGAGAAACCATCGGCCGGCGTGTCAGCACCACGGACAGCCCCCCACACTCCCGCGTTGGACTAGTCGCGTCAGCATCTCGGCTAGCGACTCTGGCCCTCACCTCCCGGGGGTCCCCGTCATCTGGGTGGAGCCGAAGCCTCCTCCCGCTCCCGCTTCTCTAGTTGCCACTTGGCGATGGCGTGCGTCTCATTGTACCGGCCCAGCTCCAGCTTCTGCATGAGCGCATAGGCTGTGGCCCCAATGGTGTACAGGGAGCGAGGGGTTCTGTTATTCCCGACGCCAGTGGGTTTTGTCTAGAAACAGGGACGTCCGCCTTGTCACCCAGAGCTGGGTCTACCCACCGTAACCTGCCCTCTCCTTGTGTCATCTGGCCCAGTTTTCTCATCTGCCATCTTATTGATCACCTACTTTATTTTTATTTTTGTAGAGATGGAGGAGTGGGGGTGGGGGAGTTCTCATTATGTTGTCGATGTTGGTTTTGAACTCCTGGCTCAAGCCATTCTCTCACCTCGATCTCCCAAAGTGTTGGGATTAATAGGCCGTGAGCGTGACACCGTGCGCTCCTAGTCCTGATAGGGGTGATGCGACCTCGGGTGCGTGGGTTGCGGGGGGTGTGAACTCTTTGCTGAAAAACGGACATCCAATTTCAGAACAGACGTTCTGTAGGATAGATGGGATCTATTTTCCGATGGGGAAATTGAGTTTCAAAAAAAAGTTCCCGGCCGGGCGCGGTGGCTCAAGCCTGTAATCCACAGCACTTTGGGAGGCCGAACGGGCGGATCACTGAGGTCAGGAGATCGAGACATCATGGCTAAAACGGTGGGGGGGGGGGGGGGGGGGTGAAACCCCGGTCTCTACTAAAAAAATACAAAAAAACTAGCGGCGATGCCGATGTTGGGATGCGGTGAAGCGGCGCCCTGTAGTCACCAGCTAGCTCGGTGAGGTGAGGCAGCAGAATGCTGAGTGACCCGCGGGGTGGGGGCCACAACAACCCCCGGGGGTGGCGGAGCCTTGCAAGTGGCTGAGATTGCCGGGGGGGGCGCAAGAATCACTCTCAGCCCGGGCGAGCAAGCGAGACCCATCTCAAAAAAAAAAAAAAAAAAAAAGAAAAAAAAAAAAAAAAAAAAAAAGTTCCTGGCTGGGCAGCAAGTGGCTTACAACCTGTGTAATACTCAGAACTTTGGGAGGGACGCAAGGCAGCAGACACCTGAGCGAGTCGGAGACCAGTCTGTGGCCAACATGGGTGTAACGCCCGTTTCTACTAAAATTACAAAAAAATTAGCCAGGCTGGCTGGTGGGTCCTGTAAATCCCAGCTACTCAGGAGGCCTGAGGCAGGAGAATCGCTCAAACCTGGGAGGCAGATGTTGCAGTGAGCCGAGATCTCACCACTTCACTCTAGCCTGGGTGAACAGAGCCACGATCTGTTTCAAAAAAAAGAAAAAGAAAAATCCGAATGCCGGTGTTCACCCTGTTAATACCAGCATGTTTGGGAGGCTGAGGGGGGGTGGTGAGGTGGGGGGGGCATATCATGAGGTCATGAGGTTCGTAGACCAGCCTGGCCAGATATGGTGAAACCCATGGTAACTAAAAAATACAAAAAGTAGCCGGACATGGTGTGACGTGCCTGCATCCCAGTTCTCCGGAGGCTGAGGCAGAAGAATCACTGGGGGTGGGCGGCCAGTGGGTAGGGCGGAGGTGGCAGTGAGGGAGCTGGAGATCTCTACTATACGCGCAGCCTGGGCGACAGAGCAAAACTCCGTCTCAAAAAAAAAAAAAAAAAAGAAGTCCATGTCAGGGCCAGAGGTGATGCTCATGCCTGTAATCCCAGTTACTTGGTGGGGGACAAAGACAGGCAGATTCACCTGAGGTCAGGATTCGAGACCTAGGCCTGGCAACATGGCAACCCTGCCTCTACTAAACTAACAAAACTAGCCAAAGCATTGTGTTGGTGCGGCCTGTAGTCCCAGCTACTCAGGAAGCGGCGATGAGGGAGAGGAGGATCTCTGAACCCAGGAGGCAATGAGGTTGCAGTGTAGACCGAGATTTCGCCACTGCACTGTCAGCGCGGTGCAACCAGAGCTAGACTCCATCCCAAAAAAAAAAAAAAAATTAGGCCGGGGAATTGGTGTTTTCACTTATTCCCCAGAAGAAGGCAGAGGGAGGGAGAGTGTTTGTTTTTGTTGTTATTGTTGTTGTCTTTGTTGTTGTTGTTGTTGTTGAGACGGAGTCTCACTCAGTCACCCAGGCTGGAGTGCAGCGGCGTGATCTTGCCTCACTGAAACCTCCATCTCCGGGGTTCAAGCGATTCTCCTGTGTCACCTGTGTCAGCCTCCCCAGTAGCTGGGATTACAGGCACACACCACCGGGCTCAGCTCAGTTTTGTAGTTTTAGTAGAAATGGGGTTTCACCATGGTGGCCAGGCTGGTCTCGAAATCCTAGCCTCATGTGATCTGCCCGCCTTGGCCTCCCAAATTGCCGGGATTACAGGCATGAGCCACCACGCCCAGCTGAGGAAGAGTGTTTCTGACATAGGGAACAGCATAGAGTGGAGACCCGGAGCCACTCAGGCACAGGAATGGTCAGAAGGGAGAACAGCAAATAAAGCAGGCTATTAGGAGGCTTGAAGGCTGGCAGAGCTCAGCAGAAGGCTGGGAGGCCATGGCAAGAATTAGGACTTGATCCTATAGGCGATAAGATTTGATCTTATAGGCAATGAGATTTGAGTGATTGGCTGTAATTTTTTTCTTTCCTTTTCTTTTTCTTTTTTTCCCTTTTTTTGTTATTTTTTGTTTTTTAGAGACAGTGTCCTACTCTGTTGCCCAGGCTGGAGTGCAGTGGCACAGTCTTAGCTCACTGCAGGCTCTGCTTCCTGGGGTCAAGTGATTCTCCTGCCTCCGCCTCCCGAGTAGCTGAGATTACAGGCACCTGCCACCACCCTCAGCTAATTTTTGTATTTTTTAATAAAGACAGGGTTTCACCATGTTGGCCAGGCTGCTTGAACTCCTGACCTCAGATGGTCCACCTGCCTCGGCCTCCCAAAGTGCTAGGATTTCAGGCATGAGCCACTGCACCCAGCCCATTATGCATCAATTTTAAAAGGCAAAGACAAATAAAGACAGGTGCAGAGGTGCCAGTGAGAAGGGGCTCATGGGAGCTCCGCGCACAGAGAAAGTTGGAAATGCTCCAAAGAGAACAGATTCCAGGGATGCACATTAGGACACAGCCTGAGCTGAGGCGTGCAGATAATCTGAGGTCAGGAGTTCAAGACCAGCCTGGCCAACATGGTGAAACCCCATCTCTACTAAAAATATCAAAATTAGTTGGGCATGACAGCACAAGCCTGTAGTCCCAACTACTCAGAAGGCTGAGGAAGGAGAATCACTTGAACCCAGGAGACAGAAGTTGCAGTGAACCGGGATCATGCCACTGCACTCCAGCCTGGGCAACAAAGCGAGTCTCTGTCTCAAAAAAAAAAAAAAGACACAGCCTTAGGCTGGACTTGGTGGCTCACGCTTGTAATCCTAACACTCTGGGAGTCCAAGGTGGGTGGATCACTTGAGGTCAGGAGTTCAAGACCAGCATGGGCAACATAGTTAGATCCTGTCACTACAAAAAAATACAAAAAAAAAAAAATTAGCTAGGTGTGGTGGCACACACCTGTAGTCCTAACTACTTTGGAGGCTAAGACAGGAGGATCGCTTAAGACCAGGAGGCAGAGGCGCACCGAGGTGAGCCGAGATCGCACCACTACACTCCAGCCTGGGCTACAGACTGAGACCTGGTCTCAAAAACAAACAAACAAACAAACAAAACAGGCTGAATGAGCAGTTCCAGTTGATCTATGATAGTGTAGACACCACAAATGATCTCTGAAGAGGGAAAAACAAAACCATCTGCGTGGAGAGAGATGGAAAATGAATCACCAGGTCCCAGGTTAGGCAATAACCGAGGCCCTGGTGAGTGTTCAGGCCTCACATCCCCCTACACTTGACCCTCACTTTGCTGCTTCCTCCATCCTTAAATCTTCCTCTTTGTTCTCTTCAGTTCCTTGCCCGGGATGACCTAGAGATCAAAGCCAGGGGCAACAGGAGAGGCACCATCTCGGTAGGTTTTGTATTCAACTGTATTAGTCTGTTCAGGCTGCTACAGCAAAATAGACTGGGTGGCTTATAAACAACAGAAATTGGCCCAGCATGGTGGCTCATGCCTGCAATCCCAGCATTTTGAGAGGCCCAGGCGGGAGAATCGCTTGAGTCCAGGAGTTCAAGATGCACTGGGGCAACAGAGTGAGACTGTCTCTACAAAAAATTGAAAAATTAGCTGGGCGTGGTGGCACATGTCTATAGTCACAGCTACTCAAGAGGCTGAGGTGGGAGGATTGCTTGAGCCCAGGAGGTGGAAGTTGCAGTGAGTCGTGATCAAGACTTTGCATTCTCCCCTAAATGACAGAGTAAGAGTCTATCTCAAAGGAAGGAAGAGAAAGAGAAGAAAGAAAAGAAAGGAAAGAAAGAAAGCAAGAAAGAATGGCCAGGTGCAGTGGCTTGGCTGGGCACGGTGGCTCACGCCTGTAATCCCAGCAGTTTGTGAGGCCGAAGGGGGAGGATCACCTAAGGTCAGGAGTTCGAGACTAGCCTAGTCAATGTGGTGAAACCTTGTCTCTACAAAAAATATGAAAGTTAACCAAGCATGGTAGCGGGCACCTGTAGTCCCAGTTACTCAGGAGGCTGAGGCAGGAGAATCACTTGAACACAGGAGGCAGAGGTTGAAATGAGCCAAGATTGAGCCGTTGCACCCCAGTCTGGGTGACCAGAGCAAAACTCTGTCAGAAAGAAAGAAGAAAGAAAAGAAAGAGAGAGAGAGGAGGAGGAGGAGGAGAAAGGAAGAAAGGAAGGAAGGAAGGAAGGAAGGAAGGAAGGAAGGAAGGAAGGAAGGAAGGAAGGAAGGAAAGAGAGAGAGAGAGAGAAAGAGAGAGAGAGGGAGGGAGGAAGAAAGACAAGTAAGAAAGGAGAAAGAGAGAGGGAGAAATTTATCACTCACAGTTCTGGAAGATGGGAAGTCCAAGATCAAGGCAAGGTAACACTCTCTCTTTCAGGCTGGGCGCGGTGGCTCACGCCTGTAATCTCATCACTTTGGGAGGCCAAGGCGGGTGGATCACAAGATCAGGAGATAGAAACCATCCTGGCTAACAGGGTGAAACCCCGTCTCTACTAAAAATACAAAAAATTAGCTGAGCGTGGCGGTGTGCACCTGTATTCCCAGCTGCTGGGGAGACTGAGGCAGGGGAATGGCATGAACCTGGGAGGCAGAGCTTGCACTGAGCTGAGATTGCACCACTGCACTCCAGCCTGGGCGACAGAGCAAGGCTCTGTGTCAAAATAAATAAATAAATAGTAATATATTATACTAATATTATTATTTATTTATAACCTAAATAAATAAATATAGGCCAGTCGTTGTGATTCATGCCTGCAACCCCAGCACTTTGGGAGGCTGAGTGCTGGGATGACATCCATGATTTTTTTTTTTTTTTTTTTTTTTTTTTTTGAGATGGAGTCTCGCTCTGTTGCCAGGCTGGAGTGCAGTGGCGTGATCTTGGCTCACTGCAACCTCTGCCTCCCAGGTTCAAGTGATTCTCTTGCCTCAGCTTCCTGAGTAGCTGGGACTACAGGTGCATAGCAGCACGCCCGGCAAATTTTTGTATTTTTAGTAGAGATGGGGTTTCATCTTATTGGCCAGGCTGGTCTCAAACTCCTGACCTGAAGTAATCTAACCGCCTTGGCCTCCCAAAGTGCTGGGATTATAGGCATGAGCCACCATGCCCGGTCTGACATCCATGACATCTTCCAGCCCCGTGACATATGCCTGGGGCTGTAATCCCAGCAGTTTGGGACATATGACAGCTCTTTTGTTCACCAAAAGGTAGTCTGGTGTCATGTTCCAGACAGTGGAGTCATGGTTGAATCTCTGCCTTTGTTATGTGCCTTTGTTATATGACCCTGAGCAAGTCATGCCTTTCTTCAAGCCTCTGTGAATGGGTTAAAATTAAATAAAATTCAAAATTCAGTTTCTCCATCAAACTAGCCACATTTCAAGTGTTCAGTAGCCACATGTGGCTAACGGCTGCCACACTGGACAATGCCAAATGGGACCATTTCTGTTATTGCATAAAGTTCTTTTACACAGAGCTGGTCTAGACTCCAGACACTGCTCTGGCCACTGCACCTAGGAATTGATGGGGTCGGGGGAGGGGGGCGATCTTGCAGTAAATTCCCCACATGGCCAGAGACTTGGGAAGTCAAGGATTGGGGTGCAGAGGAAAGGCAGTGGGTGGGGAAGGGCTCTGACAGTCCCCTTTCCTGGCCCGGCAGATTCTGACCATGTACCACAAGTCCTCAGAGTCCTGGGAGGACAACTGCAACCTGTACCACCTGAATGCAACTCTCCACAGTGTCTTAGAAGGTAAGCCTGGTGTGGCTACAGGAGGAGCTTTACAGGGTAGAGTTTTAGGAGAAGAAGTTGGAAAGGTGATGGGGGAAGATGGTGTAGGGACTTGTTAGCCACAGTGAGGACTTTGGCTTTTGTTCTGAGTAAGGTGGGGCATGGAAGGTTCCAAACAGAGGAGGGACGTGACCTAGCACAGGTTTGCACAGGCTCCCTCTGATCTGACCACTCTAGAAGGTAAGGGTGGGAGCCAGGTTACCAGGAAGGATGTGACTGCATTGGTCCTGCAGGAGATGATGGAGGCCGAGCCAGATTAGGGACTCTAGAGACTATCAGATATTAGCGGGCCAGGCACAGTGGCTCATGCCTGCTATCTAACACTTTGGGAGGCTGAGGCAGGAGGATCGCTTGAGCTCAGGAATTCAAGACCAGCCCGGGTAGCATAGTGAGACCCCATCTCTACAAAAAATTGGTTGGGCATGGTGATGCATGCCTGTGGTTCCAGCTACTCAGGAAGTTGAGGTGGGAGGATCACTTGAGCCCAGGAGGTGGAGGCTGCAGTGAACCATGATTGCGCCATTATACTCTAGCCTGGGCAACAGAGTGAGACCCTCTTTCAAAAGAAAAATATCAGAGAAATAGTTGGATTCCACAGTTCCCAGCCTGGGGCACCAAGAAGGAGAGAGGACTATTGGGAGTTCACTGTAGGAGTAAGAAAAACAACCCTCACCAGTTCCATGAATTTTAGGGACTAAACATTGCCAAGGTTTTGGTTGTTGCTTGATTTCTTAATAATAATAACAATAATAGTAATAGTTACAAAGCACAGGCCGGGCGCGGTGGCTCAAGCCTGTAATCCCAGCACTTTGGGAGGCCGAGACGGGCAGATCACGAGGTCAGGAGTTCGAGACCATCCTGGCAAACACGGTGAAACCTCGTCTCTACTAAAAAATACAAAAACTAGCCGGGCGAGGTGGTGGCGCCTGTAGTCCCAGCTACTCGGGAGGCTGAGGCAGGAGAATGGCGTGAACCCGGGAGGCGGAGCTTGCAGTGAGCTGAGATCCGGCCACTGCACTCCAGCCTGGGTGACAGAGTGAGACTCCGTCTCAAAAAAAAAAAAAAAAAAAATAGTTACAAAGCACCGATCAGGCACCATGCTGAGGGCTTTACTTATATTAACTTACTTAATCCTCACCACAACCCTATTGGGTTGGGAACATTATGATCCCCCCTTATGGATGAGTAAACCAAAGCACAGAGAAGTTAAGCAACTTGCTCAAAGTCACACAGCAGAGGCAGGATTTGAATCCAAGAAGCTGGCTCCAGAGACTGTGCACTTGATCACTGTGCTCCCCAGCCTCTAAACTGCTGCCTTCTCTCTGCAGAAAATAAAAAGGGAGATGAGACCTTTCGGCTCAGGATGGAAACAAGGTCAGGGCACCAGGATCTTGAACTGGGCGGGAGGAAGCTCTCGCTTTCTGCTATCCAGATTCCTTAGCGGCCTTCCTTGTGTACTGAGTGGACAGTGGGAACCAGCCAAGCTTACCTCTCCATGTCTGTCCCCCATTCTGTCCCTGCCTCCTGCCATGTCTGCATGTCCTCAGATGACAGGCTCTACCTCAGATGACAGGCTCTACCTCAGCTGACATGCTCCGTGACTCAGATGCCCAGAGCTGGCTCCAAGCCCTGAAGCTGTCCCCGTGGTTCTCATTTGCTCCAGACACCCCAGCTCCCACCCCAGTCCTGCCCTGTCCATACCTCCCTTGCCCAAGTTTGCTTCAGATAGAAACATTAGTGGGCACCTACTCTGTGACAGGCCCTGTTCTTGGAGCTAGGGACCCAGCTATGAGCAAGGCAGCCTCTCCCTGCCTGGCGAAGCCCACAGTCTATCAGGAGAGACAGACAATCATCAAATTATCATACAGAACCAATATTAAATGGCAAATGTGATTTCATGTGGCAAAGGAGAGGTTTACAGAGCCATGGGAGGCAAATCAGAGAATGATCTGGGCCTGGCGTGGTGGCTCATGCCTATAATCCCAGCACTTTGGGAAGCTGAGAGGATCACTTGACCCCAGGAGTTTGAGGCCAGCCAGGGCAACACAGAAAGACTTCATCTCTTAAAAATAAATAAATAAATAAATAAATAAATAATAAAAATTTAAAAATTAGCTAGGAGTGGGGGTGCATGTCTATAGTCTCAGCTACTCATGAGCCTGAGACAGGAGAATCACTTGAGCCCAGGAAGCTGAGGCTACAGTGAGCCAGGATTGAACCACTGTGCTCCAGCCTGGGTGACCCTGTCTCAAAAAAAAAGAATGATCTGGTGTGTGGGGTGTAGGTTGGGGAAGGCTTCCCAGAGGGAAGATACATCCCAGAGGGAGTGATACATCAGCTGAGATGGAAAACATGAGAGGTGTTTCAGGCGAAGAGGCAGGGGCGAAGATTCCAGGCTGAGTGAAAAGCATGTGCAAAGGCCCGATGGCAGGAGAGGGAACAAGGCTAACGGTGATCAAATGGAGGCTGAGGTGGGAGGATGTGACGTGGAAGGGTGTCAGGATTGAGGCAAGGCATTTGGTAATTGAAGCAAGGAGGCGAGGTAGTCAGATTTCTGCTTGCTAAAGATCTGTGTTGTGAGTGGCAAAGGGGATATGGGGAGACCTGGGAGGAGGCTACTGCACTAGTCCAAGCCAGAGACAATAGCAGTCGGGGGGATGGAGAGAGAGACGGGAGGACAGTGGGGGAAGACTGGGGCTGTGAACTTCCAGGTTCCAGAACAATCGAGAGGCCACAATGACCATCATGGAGGTCTCCCTGCTCACTGGCTTCTACCCCAACCAGGATGACCTCAAACAGGTAACGCAGACCCCACCTACAGGTTTCCTCAGCAACTTTCCCCATACTTCCCACATGGGTGCAGGGCAGTGTCTATTCAAATCAAGGCTCCTGGGTTAATGCCCCATCGTCGCTTCTGGATGACTCCCTGCATGGCCTCAACCAAATCTTTTCCCTGCTTGGGACTCAGTTTCCTCTACCGTGAGGTTGACTGGACAAAGGCTGGAGCTCTAGGGCTAGGGGCCTTGGAAATGTCAGCCACCCTCCAGTCTCCACTCTCTGCCCCAGCTCACGAGTGATGTGGAGAGGTACGCCTTTCAGTACGAAACCAAGACAAGTACCAGTGACAGCACCGTTGTCCTCTACCTGGAAAAGGTGAGAGGGGCTGGGTGCCCTCCGCCAGAGATGTGTGGGCACCCCGGGGGCTGGAGAACCCAAGGTCAGTCCCCTGGGTGGGTTTTGCAGAGAGCCAGGCCCTCTGAGGTCAGCTCCTCTGGTTGTGATTCCTGTGGTCAAGGTCACATGGTCTGTGGTCATGGCCAATGCCAACAGCCAAGGCCTCGTAGTCAGTGCCACAAGGTCAGTGCCCCACAGTCAGTGGCCCTGGTCGGCTCAGACAGGACTCTGTTCTCTCCAGCTCTCCCATGAGAAAAACACGGTGCTGGGCTTTCGGGTTCACAGGATGCTGCAGGCGGAGTTCCTGCAGGCCGCCCTGGTCACTATCTACGACTACTACGAGCCTTGTAAGGAGGGGTCCCGTGCATGGGGATGAGGCCTGCAAAAGACAGGGCCAGGTGCCAGGCGATGAGAGACTGGGAATTACCAAAAGGGGGCTGGGTCTGGGTGGACATAAGGGGCGTGGTCTTATTGGAGTGACCTTCGTGGGTGGGAACAGGAAGGAGATGGGGCAAAGTTGAAAGGGGACTGGGCGTGGCCTGCTGGGAATTGGTGGGGAAGGGGCAGGCTCTTTTGAGTGGGCGTGGCCTGTCGACAGAGGTGGCTGGCCAGGGCCCTTCAACGTGAGGTTTGCAGTGGGCAGGGCCAGGAAGAGGGGAAGGTCTGGGAGGACCTGGAAGGCACAGCCCAGTGACAAGGAGAGGCAGGAGGGAGCCTGGACTTTGGAGGATGGGGAAGACAAGACCAGGGCCCAGAGCAGGTGAAGACTAGGCCAGGTAGGCACTGAACCCCCAGGAACACTGGCCAAGACAATGCACCCCACTCAACCCCTGCACCCTCCATCCACAGCCCAGAGGTGCAGCACTTTCTACAACCTGCCTACAGAGCAATCTTCCCTGCGAAAGATCTGCCACAAAGACGTCTGCAGATGTGCAGAGGGTGAGATGTGCCGAGGGTGAGCCCCATGCCGCCAGGCTGGGGCTGCCAGGTTGTGGGGGGTGGATCCAGGAGCCTCCTCCTGGATGTAGTCTGGCCTAAGTTTAGACAGAAAGAGAAAGAGACAGAGGCAAAGAGAGACAGAAAGAAGGCACAGAGAGACAAAGCTTGTCACACACACACACTCGCACTGCCAAGGATCAAATGACATTGAGACAGAGAGAAAGACACAAAGCGACAAAGACAGGAGAAATAGACAAGAAAGTGACCAAAAAGAGAGACAGACGCTGGGCATGGTGGCTTATGCCTGTAATCCCAGCACTTTGGGAGGAGGATGGCTTGAGGCCAGGAGTTCCAGATCAGCCTGGGCAACAGAGTGAGACCCCATCTCTACAAAAAAATAAAAAAAAAAAAAAATTAACCAGGAGTGGTGGTAAGTACCTGTAGCCCCAGCTACTTGGGCGGCTGAGGCAGGAGAATCACTTGAACCCAGGAGTTGGAGGCTGTAGTGAGCTATGCTTATGCCACTGCACTCCGGCCACGGTGATACAACAAGACCTTCTCTCAAAAATAAACTTTAAAAAGCCGGGCTCAGTGGTTTACACCTGTAATCCCAGCATTTTGGGAGCCAAGGTGGGTGGATCACTTGAGGTCAGGAGTTCAAGACCGGCCTGGTCAACATGGTGAAATTCCATCTCTACTGAAAATACAAAACTTAGCTAAGCATGTTGGTGCATGCCTGTAGTCCCAGTTACTTGGGAGACCGAGGTACGAGAATTGCTTGAACCTGGGAGGTGGAGGCTGCAGTGAGCTGAGATCATACCACTGCAATCCAGCCTGGGCAACACAGCGAGACTCTGTCTCAAAAAAATAAATAAATAAATAGGCCAAGTATGATGGCTCACACCTGTTGTCCCAACACTTTGGGAGGCCAAGGTGAGAGGATTGCTTCGGCCTAGGAATTTGAGACCAGCCGGGGCAACATAGTGAGACTTCATGTCTTAAAAAATAATAATAATAATGAGAGAGAGAAGGAAAAGAAAGGAAGGAGGAAGGAAAAAGAAAAAGAAAGAGAGACAGAGAGAGAGCCCCACAGACTAGAAGGGCCAGATCCAGAGACCCAGGCCTGGGGGCTGAAGGGAGGGAGGGTGGGGGCTTAATAGGAGGAAGTCCCCTGTCCCAGTGCAGCCAGTGCAGCCGCTCACCTGACCCTGCAGGACAGTGCCCATCCCTGCAGAAGCCCAGTGTCCAATTGAGGCAGGAGGAGCTCCAGACAACAGCATGTGAGGCAGGCGTGGATTTTGGTGAGTGTGGGGAGCCGCAGGGGACAGGCAGAGCCCACTTGCAGGCCGAATGCCAACACGACACCCTTCTGCCCTCCCCCTTCCCCAGTGTACAAGACAAAGCTGGAATCTGTGGAGGTCTCTGCCTCCAACTCTTATGTCTATTACAACATGCAGCTGGAAGACATCATTAAGAGTGGTATGTTCCAGGTGACAAAGGAAGAATCTCAGTGTGGGGTCACCCTGTGGGCCTACCCTGGGGTTCCCATTGTGTGGGAGGGTCAGACCTTGTACGCGCGCACACACTGGGTTTTCTCCAGATACAGATCCTGCCACACCCCTTGCCATGAAGAAATTTGTCTCCCATGCCACCTGCCACGACTCCCTTGGGTTGCAAGAACAGGAATCGTACCTTATCATGGGCCAGACGTCAGACCTGTGGAGAATCAAATCTGAGTGCGTGAGGGGCTCCACCTGTCCTAGGAACTCAAGCCTGGGCCCTCTTCCTTACCCTCAACCCAGCCCTCAGTTCCACAATTTTTGCTGGAGGTTCCAAGTGATTCTCCAGCCTCAGCCTCCCAAGTAGTAGCTGGGATTACAGGCATGCGCCACCACGCCTGGCTAGTTTTGGTATTTTTAGTACAGACGGTGTTTCATCATGTTGGCCAGGCTGGTCTCGAACTCCTGGCCTCAAGTGATCCGCCCACCTTGGCCTCCCAAAATCCTGGGGTTACAGCCATGAGCCACCGCACCCCACCAGGGAAGCATTTACTAATTCCCAGTGATTTGGACTAAGAGGGTTGAAGACCAGAGAAGGCCTTCGGGCGGGGACACTACAAGCTAAGGCTCTGGCAGGCTGTCAGACAGGGCAAGGCAGGGAGGTTCCCATGTCCCCAGGGCCACCAGGCCCTCCTCACCTTCTTGCTTCTTGTAACCCACAGGTACAGCTATGTTCTGGGCAGGGAGACGTTCCTCATGCTTTGGCCAGCAGATGGAGATGCCAGCAAGAAAGAATTGCGGAAGCAACTGGAGGAATTTTCGGAATATATGCGCACCCATGGCTGCGAGTCCTGAGCCTCCTCTGCTTTCAGGGAGGTGTCACCAGGCAGCTCTGGGCCACTGGGTTTAACCCCAAGTAAAGAGCACAGGATATCACACCCAAACCCTAGACACTTGTCCCTGTTGCACCTTTCACCAGGGGACCTGCACAACCTGCTCTGGCATGACGTGGACCTGTCTCCTCCTTCCTCCCCCGCTACTTGGGTGGCTGATGGGGGAGGATCACTTGAGCCCAGGAGTTGGAGGCTGTAGTGAGCTATGCTCACTACATTTGGCTCCATTCTGACCACACTGGCCTCCCTTGCATCCTTCCAGTATCCACCTCCGCAGGGAGATGATTTCCAGCTCCGGGCTTTTGCACCCACCATTCCTCTCCCAGGTGCACCCCTCCCCCTACAGTCGGCTTGGCTTGAATCATTCCCTTGTCTGGGCTCTGTTTAAATGTCACCTCTGGCATGGTGGCTCATGCCTGTAATCCCAGCACTTTGGGGGGCCGAGGTGGGAGGATGTGAAATGGGTGTTTTCCCTGCTCCACAATGTCAGCTCCTTAAAGTCGGGGTTGTATCTGTCTTATTCACTGTGGTATTCCCTGTTTTTACAGCAGGAGCTGGAACTCAGTAGGTGCTCAGGAAATGAGTGTTGACTCAGTGAATAGACGGATGGATGAATGAGCAGTGAATAAATGGATGGCTGAGTTTGGTGCCCACATTCTGAGCTTGGCCCTAATGGTTCACTTGCTGTGTAACTTCAAGCAACTCACAGTGATGGAAGCTTTGTTTTTGTTTTGTTTTGTTTTGTTTTTTGAGATAGAGTCTCGCTCTATCGCCCAGGCTGGAGTGCAGTGGTGCGATCTCAGCTTGTTGCAACCTCTGCCTCCCGGGTTCAAGCAATTTTCCTGCCTCAGCCTCCTGAGTAGCTGGGACTACAGGCGCCCGCCACCACACCCGGCTAATTTTTTGTATTTTTGGTAGAGACGTGGTTTCACCGTGTTAGCCAGGATGGTCTCGATCTCCTGACCTTGTGATCCATCCGCCTCGGCCTCCGAAAGTGCTAGGATTACAGGTGTGAGCCACTCCTCCTGCCCTATGATGGAAACTTTGATGGGGAAGCCCAGGCAGTTTAGGAGCCCAGAGGAGATGCAGGGAGGGTAACTGAGTTTCATCAGTGTGGGTTGGGGCAGGAGTGGGGGTTTCTGCCAAGCTAAGGCGGAAGCTCATGTGGATTCCGGGAACCTCCAAGGAGTGCCAGAAGGATTGCAAGGTGTCTACTGAACTTGGGTGTGAAGGAGGGACTAGAGGAGGGAGATAGGGCTGAGGCTGCAGATGGGCTGACTTCTATTTTTTTGTTTGTTTGCTTTTTCAGACAGGATCTTGCTCTGTTGCTCAGGCTGGAGTGCAGTGGCATGATCTTGGCTCACTGCAGCCTCTGCCTCCTGGACGCAAGTGATTCTCACATCTCAGCCTCCTGACTAGCTGGGATTACAGGCACAGATGTGTGCCACCACACCTGGCTAATTTTTAAAATTTTTTCTAGAGATGAGGTTGCAGTATATTTCCCAGTCTGGTCTTGAACTCCTGGGCTCAAGCACTCCTCCCACCTTGGCCTCTCAAAATGCTGGGATTACCGGTGTGAGCCACTGCAGGGTTGACTTCTTAAAGATCCTTGAATGCTGGGCTAAAGGGTTTGGCCATTATCAAAGGCGGCAGGGAGCCATGGAAGGTGTTTGAGTAGGAAAAGAACTGACCAGCCTTGAGGTGGAAAGGCTCAGATGATTGATGAGTGGAAACTGAGTCGATTGGTCAGGCACAATGGCTCATGCCTGTAACCCCAGAACTTTAGGAGGACAAGGAAGGAGGATTACTTGAGCCCAGAAGTTCGAAACTAGCCTGAGCAACATAGTGAGACCCCATCTCTAAAGAAAGATGTTGGCCTAGGCGTCAGAGCGAGACTCTGCCTCAAAACAAAAACAAAAACAAAACAAAACAAAAAGTCACAGTGCATAATCGGGATTCTAGATTTTTTTTTTTTTTTTTTTTTTTTGAGCCGGAATCTCGCTCTGTCGCCCAGCCTGGAGTGCAGTGGCGCTATCTCAGCTCACTGCAAGCTCTGCCTCCTGGGTTCACGCCATTCTCCTGCCTCAGCCTCCTGAGTAGCTGGGACTACAGGCACCCGCCACCATGCCTGGCTAATTTGTTTCATATTTTTAGTAGAGACGGGGTTTCACCGTGTTAGCCAGGATGGTCTTGATCTCCTGACCTCATGATCCGCCCAGCTCGGCCTCCCAAAGTGCTGGGATTACAGGCGTGAGCCACCGTGCCCAGCCAGATTCTAGATTCTTAGATTCTTAGTACAGTTCTTTTTCTTTCTTTCTTTCTCTCTTTTTTTTTTTTTTTTTTTTTTTTTTTTTTTTTTTTTTTTTTTTGACAGAGTCTCACTCTGTCACCCAGGCCACAGTGCTGTGGTGTGATCTAGGCTCACTGCAACCTCTGTCTCCTGGGTTCAAGTGATTCTCGTGCCTCAGCCTCCCTAGTAGCTGGGGTTACAGGCATGCACCATGATGCCTGGATAATTTTTGTATTTTTGGTAGACACTGGGTTTTACCATGTTGGCCAGGCTGGTCTTGAACTCCTGACCTCAGGTGATCTGTCTGTCTTGGCCTCCCAAAGTACTGGGATTACAGGCATGACCTACTCAACCGAGATTCTTTATCTGTGTCTTTGCTGTCTGTTTCCCCTACTGGGCTGGGAGCCCCAGGAGAGCAGGGAGGCTGCCTGTCTTAGCCACAGCTATAATCACAGACACACTCAGGGCCTGGCACATAATAGGTGCTCATTTTGCTGAATGAATGATTGAAGAAGTAAAAGAGAAAGGGAGTGAGAGAGAAGAAAGGGAGGGAGGGAAGGAAAGAAAGATAAAAGGATGGAGGGAGAGAGGGATTGAAGGAGGGAAGAAGGAAGGGTGGGAAGGAAGGAGGGAAGGAAAAAGAGAGAGAAAGATAAAGGGAGGGAGGGGAGGGGAAGGAGAAGGGAGGTGATGGGGAAGAGGGAAGGAGAAGGAAGAAAGAAGGGAAGGAAAGATGGCAGGCAAACTGGCTTATGGCCTGTTTCTGTACAGTCCTCAAGCTAAGAGTAGGGTTTTTTTTTTTTTTTTTTTTTTGAGACAAAGTCTTGCTCCTATCACCAAGGCTGGAGTGCAATGGGCAATCTCTGTTCACTGTAACCTCTACCTCCCAGGTTCAAGCAATTTTCCTCCCTCAGCCTCCCCAGTAGCTGTGATTACAGGTGCTCAACATCACACTCAGCTAATTTTTCTATTTTTAGTAAAAACAAGGTTTCACCATGTTGGCCAGGCTGGTCTCGAACTCCTGACCTCAGGCGATCTACCAGCCTTGGCCTCCCAAAGTGCTAGAATTACAGACGTGAGCCACCACACCTGGCCTTTTAAAAAATATGTATTTTTTTGAAACAGAGTTTCGCTCTTGTTACCCAGGCTGGAGTGCAATGGTGCACTCACCACAACCTCTGCCTCCCGGGTTCAAGCAATTCTCCTGCCTCAGCCTCCTGAGTAGCTGGGATTACAGGCATGTGCCACCACACCCAGGTAATTTTTTTTGTTTTTTTGTTTTTGTTTTTTTTGAGACGGAGTCTTGCTCCTCGCCCAGGTTGGAGTGCAATGGTGCGATCTTGGCTCACTGCAAGCTCCACCTCCCGGGTTCACGCCATTCTCCCCCCACCCAGCCTCCCAAGTAGATGAGACTACAGGTGCCCGCCACCACGCCCTGCTAATTTTTTGTATTTTTAGTAGAGACGGGGTTTCTTTTTATTTTTATTTTTATTTTATTTTTTTTGAGACAGAGTCTCACTCTGTCGCCCAGGCTGGAGTGCAGTGGCCGGATCTCGGCTCACTGCAAGCTCCGCCTCCCGGGTTTACGCCGTTCTCCTGCCTCAGCCTCCTGAGTAGCTGGGACCACAGGTGCCCACCACCTCGCCCGGCTAGTTTTTTTTTTGCATTTTTTAGTAGAGATGGGGTTTCACCATGTTAGCCAGGATGGTCTCGATCTCCTGACCTCGTGATCTGTCCGTCTCGGCCTCCAAAAGTGCTGGGATTACGGGCTTGAGCCACTGCGCCCGGCTAGAGACACGGTTTCACCGTGTTAGCCAGGATGGTCTCAATCTCCTGACCTCGTCATCTGCCCGCCTTGGCCCCCCAAAGTGCTGGGATTACAGGCTTGAGCCACCCCGCCCGGCTAGAGACAGGGTTTCACCGTGTTAGCCAGGATGGTCTCAATCTCCTGACCTCGTCATCTGCCCGCCTTGGCCCCTCAAAGTGCTGGGATTACAGGCATGAGCCACCGTGCCCGGCCAATTTTTTTGTATTTTTAGTAGAGACAGGGTTTCTCCATGTTGGTCAGGCTGGTCTCGAACTCCCGACCTCAGGTGATCCACCCTCCTCGGCCTCCCAAAGTGCTGGGATTACAGGCGTGAGTCACCGTGCCTGGCCTTAAAACATTTTTAAAGGATTGATTAACAACAACAACAGTAGGCTGGACACGGTGGCTCCTGCCTGTAAGCCCAACACTTTGGGAGGATGAGGGAGGAGGATCCCTTGAGGCCAGGAGTTCATGATCTGCCTAGACAAGAGCCAGGCATGGTGGTGTGCGCCTGTAGTCCCAACTACTTGGGAGGCTGAGGAGGGTGGATCACACCACTGCACTCCAGTCTGGGTAACAGAGTGAGACCTGTCTCTAAAAATAAATAAAAACAAACAACAAAGAAGAATGTGCAACAGAGAACCTATGTGGCCTGAAAACCTATAATACTTATTATCTGGTCCTTTACAGAAAAAAAAAAAAAAAACTGCCTACTCCTGAGTTAGGGCATTTGTTATCTATTCCTATGAAACAAATCACCACAGCTGGGCGCGGTGGCTCATGCCTGTAATCCCAGCACTTTGGGAAGCTGAGGTGGGTGGATCACCTGAGGTTGGGAGTTCGAGACCAGCCTGACTAACATGGCGAAACACCGACTCTACTAAAAATACAAAATAATTAGCCAGGTGTGGTGATGGGCGCCTGTAATCCCAGCTACTCGGGAGGCTGAGATGGGAGAATTCCTTGAACCTGGAAGGCGGAGGTTGCAGTAAGCCTAGATTGCACTACTGCACTCCAACCTGGACAATAAAGCAAGAATCTGTCAAAAGGAGGGAAGGAAGGAAGGAAGGAAGGAAGGAAGGAAGGAAGGAAGGAAGGAAGGAAGGAAGGAAGGAAGGGCCGGGTGTGGTGACTCATGCCTGTAATCCCAGCACTTTGGGAGGCCGGGCGGATCACGAGGTCAGGAGATCAAGACCATCCTGTGAATGGTGAAAGCCGGTCTCTACTAAAAATACAAAAAATTAGCGGGGCGTGGTGGTGGGCGCCTGTAGTCCCAGCTACTTGGGAGGCTGAGGCGGGAGAATGGTGTGAACCCTGGAGGCGGAGCTTGCAGTGAGCCGAGATAGTGCCACTACACTCCAGCCCGGGCAACAGAGCGAGACTCCTTCTCAAAAAAAAAAAAAAAAAAAAAAGAAGAAGGAAGGAAGGAAGGAAAAATGGGAAGCTCCGCCGCAAGCCTTTATGGTGCACTTCTCCCCCAGAACCAGAACCTGCACATCCTGCATCCCCTGTTCTTCAACATGGAAAACACTTGAGTAGCCACGGACAAAAATATATAACGTTTCTTACTGTGTGTACACAGGGACTTCCTCCTTCTGGATCAAACACTTCTTTTTTTTTTTTTTTTTTTTTTTTTTGAGACGGAGTCTCGCTCTGTCGCCCAGGCTGGAGTGCAGTGGCCGGATCTCAGCTCACTGCAAGCTCTGCCTCCCGGGTTTATGCCATTCTCCTGCCTCAGCCTCCCAAGTAGCTGGGACTACAGGCGCCCGCCACCTCGCCCGGCTAGTTTTTTGTATTTTTTAGTAGAGACGGGGTTTCACCGTGTTAGCCAGGATGGTCTCGATCTCCTGACCTCATGATCCGCCCGTCTCGGCCTCCCAAAGTGCTGGGATTACAGGCTTGAGCCACCGCGCCCGGCCGATCAAACACTTCTTAGTGTGTAACTTTTTGGAGGAGGGGTCCAACACGCTCTGCTTTTGCAATCAGAAAAGGAAAAAAAGGGCAGAATATCATGCTTAGAGGAGAGGGAATGCTATCGGCAAATTTAAAATTCCAAAATGTAGGCCAGGTACGGTGGCTCACACCTGTAATCCCAGCACTTTGGGAGGCTGAGGCGGCAGATCATGAGGTCAAGAGATTGAGACCATCCTGGCTAACACGGTGAAACCCCGTCTCTACTAAAAAAAAAATACAAAAAAGTAGCCGGGTGTGGTGGCGGGTGCCTGTAGTCCCAGCTACTGGGGAAGCTGAGGCAGGAGAATGGCGTGAACCTGGGAGGTGGAGCTTGCACGGAGCAGAGATCGCACCACTGCACTGCACTCCAGCCTGGGCAACAGAGTGAGACTCCATCTCAAAAAAAAAAAAAAAAAAAAAAATCCAAAATGTAAAGTAGACGGAGGACATTGTCTGGCCATCCCACATCCCAGAATTATAGGTCTGGTGTCTGCACCAACTGGCTTTTTTTTTTTTTTTAATGGAGTCTCACTGTGTCGCCCAGGCTGGAGTGCAGTGGCGTGATCTTGACTTACTGCAACCTCTGCCTCCAGGGTTCAAGTGATTCTTCTGCCTCAGCCTCCTGAGTAGCTGGGACTAAAGGCCCGCACCACCACACCTGGCTAATTTTTGTATTTTTAGTAGAAACGGGGTTTCGCCATATTGGCCAGGCTGGTCTCAAACTCCTGACCTCGTGATCCCCCTGACTCAGCCTCCCAAAGTGCTGGGATTACAGGCGTGAGCCACCGCGCCTTGTCCCAGCTGGCTTTTTTTCAGTACTTTCCCTCGGGGCCTTCTGGCCTTGGTTCTCCTCCAGAATGTAGGATCAATGATTAATGATGGATGATTCTGCTGTCAGGAGCTGAGATGTGGCAGCGGTCCCTGGAGTAGAGTGAGGGACCGTTTCCCACAGGCCACGCCTTAGGAAAAGCAAGTTAAACCAAAGTGGTGGGTGTGGTGGCTCACACCTGTAGTCCCAGCACTTTGGGATGCTGACGTGGGAGGATCACTTGAGTCCAGGAGGTCAAGGCTGCAGTGAGCTATGATCACACCACTGCACCCCAGCTGGGTAACGTGGCAAGTCCCCATCCCCCCAGAAAAGAAGAAAGCAGCTATGCATCTTGGCTTATGCCTATAATCCCAGCACTTTGGGAGGCCGAGGCAGGCAGATTGCTTGAGGCCAGGAGTTCGAGACTAGCCTGACCAACATGGCAAAACCCTGTCTCTACTAAAGATACAAAATTAACTGGGCGTGGAGGCACACGCCTGTAATCCCAGCTACTACTCAGGAGGCTGAGGTATGAGAATCCTTTGAATCCAGGGGGCGGAAAGAGCAGTGATGTGAGATTGTGCCACTGTGCTCCAGCCTGGGCAACAGAGCAAGACTCTGTCTCAAAAAACAACAACAAAAAAAAAAACACCAGAAAGAAAAGAGGATGGGCCCAGTGGCTCACGCCTGTAATCCCAGCACTTTGGGAGGCTGAGGCGGGCGGATCACAAGGTCAGGAGCTCGAGACCATTCTGGCTAACATGGTGGAACCCCGTCACTACTAAAAAAATACAAAAAATTAGCTGGGTGTGGTGGTGGGCGCCTGTAGACCCAGCTACTCCGGAGGCTGAGGCAGGAGAATGGCGTGAACCCATGAGGCGGAGCTTGCAGTGAGCTGAGCTGAGATCGCGCCATTGCACTCCAGCCTGGGCGACAAGAGACAAGAGTGAGACTCTATCTATATATATGTATATTAGGCAGGAATGGTGGCAGGCGCCTATAATCCCAGCTACTTGGGAGGCTGGGGCAGGGAATTGCTTGAACCAATGGGGTGGGGGTTGCAGTGAGCCGAGATTGCACCACTGCACTGCAGCCCGGGCAACAGAGCAAGACTCTGTCTCAAAAAAAGGAAAGAAGGGAAGGAAAGGAAAGGAAAGGGGAAAGGGGAAAGGGAAAAGGAAAAGAAAAGAAGAAAGGAAAGAAAGGAGGGAGGGAGGGAGGGAGGAAGGAAGGAAGGAAGGAAGGAAGGAAGGAAGGAAGGAAGGAAGGAAGGAAGGTAGATAGGTTGGTTGGTTAAGGACTGTCTGGTTCCAAAGCATGCCCCCTTCATCTCCACAATTCTCAACCTAAATTCCAGCTTGAAGGAGTTTGCAGTCAGTTGGCCTGAGTTCAAATCCCGACTATACCACTTACAAGCTGGGTATCCACATGATTTGCTTAATCTCTTGGAGGCTCAGTTTCTTCATCTGTAAGGGCCAATCATGCCTAAGCCAGAAGATCCTAAGGCCTAGGGCATAACCTGCAGAGAGCCCAACACCCAGTGAGCCCCAGATACACTCAGGGAATTCATTTTAGCCATTGTAATTTCTCCACTCACCACTCACTAAATTAATTTGAGCATAACCCCACCAAACAGGTTCCTCAACTTTTGCACATAATGTATTCCTGGAAAAATGTAAGAAACTGATTTCACAAAACTCGAACAATAGATTTCTGTGCTACAAAGGATGTTGCATTTACTCAGAACTACTCAAATTATAAAATTCCAAATTACTTCTCACCCATTAGGTGTCATTGTCAAAGATAGTGTCCAGGGTTTCAAACATGTTATTTTAAAAAATTAATTGGATTGGCCGGGTGCGGTGGCTCACACCTGTAATCCCAGCACTTTGGGAGGCTGAGATGGGTGGATCACGAGGTCAGGAGTTCGAGACCAGCCTGGTCAACACGGTGAAACTCTGTCTATACTAAAGATACAAAAAATCAGTTAGGCGTGGCAGCACGCGCGCCTGTAATCCCAGCTACACCAGAGGCTGAGCCAGGAGAATTGCTTGAACCCGGGAGGCCGAGGTTGCAGTGAGCAGAGAGCACGCAATTGCACTCCAGCCTGGGTGACAGAGCAAGACTCTGTCAAAAAAGAAAAGAAAAAAATAAAATAAAAATTAATTGGATTTATCTTATTGGGTATTTTTTTCTCATTACAAAAATGATAGATTAGATGCTTGTTGCAAGAAAAATTCAAACCAGGTGCAGTGGCTCATGCCTGTAATCCCAGGACTTTGGGGGGGCCAAGGAGGGAGTGTCACTTGAGCCCAGGAGACCGAGATCAGCCCAGGCAACAAAGTGAGACCCTGTCTCTACAAAAATAATAAAATTAGCTGACATGATGGTGCACACCTATCATCACAGCTACTTGGGAGACTGAGGCAGGAGGATCACTTGATTCCAGGAATTCAAGTGAGCTATGATGATGACGCGGCACTCCAGCCTCGGTGGCACAGTGAGACTCTGTCTCAAAAAAAAAAAAAAGGGAGAAGAAGGAGGAGGAGGAGGGGAGGATGAGAAGGAGGAGGAGGGAGAAGAATAAAGAGGAGAAGGAGAAGGTGAAGGAGATGGAGAAGGAGAAGAAGGTGACATGAAATGAGAGACAAGATTAATCCAGCATGCTTAATAGTTTAGTAGTAGATTTTTCCATTGTGTCCTTCTCGAAAGGTTTCACCAATGGATGCTGTCTCCCGTGATTTGGGAGATTTCTCATTTCCCTACAGCTTCTCCAGCTCTGAGCATTCCTGATCAATTTTTCATTTGACTCAACTGGAGTGGGAAATTGGCTAGATTGTGAAAAGCACACACATGCTCCAATGGTCTCCATCTCCTCCATAATATTTTGTTTTTGTTTTTGTTTTTGAGATGGAGTTTTGCTCCTGTTGCCCAGGCTGGAGTGCAATGGCGCGATCTTGGCTCACCGCAACCTCCGCCTCCTGGGTTCAAGCAATTCTCTTGCCTCAGCCTCCCAAGTAGCTGGGATTACAGGCATGCACCACCCTGCCCAGCTAATTTTGTATTTTTAGTAGAGACAGGGTTTCTCTATGTTGGTCAGGCTGGTCTCGAACTCCCGACCTCAGATGATCCGCCCACCTCAGCCTCCCAAAGTGCTGGGATTACAGGTGTGAGCCACCGTGCCAGGCAATTTTTTTTTTTTTTTCAGATGGAATCTCTCTTTGTTGCCCAGGCTGGAGTGTAGTTGTGCGATCTTGGCTCACTGCAACCTCCACCTCCCGGGTTCAAGTGATTCCCCCACCTCAGCCTCCTGAATAGCTGGGACTACAGGCACGCACCACCATGCCTGGCTACTTTTTGTATTTTTAGTAGACAGGGTTTTGCTATGTTGGCCAGGTTGGTTTCAAATTCTTGGCCTCAAGTGATCTGCCCTCCTGGGCCTCCCAAAGTGCTGGGATTATAGGTGTGAGCCACTGCACCCGGCCTTCCTCCACAACTGAACACACAGTCACCCAGCTTAAGCCTCCAAGGGTCTGATTCCAGGTCAAGATTTGCTGTTTTTGTTATGTTTTATTTTATTTTTGTTTTTGTTTTTGAGACAGAGTCTTGCTTTGTCACCCAGGCTGGAGTGCAGTGGCATAATCTTGGCTCACTGCAACCTCCACCTGCTGGGTTCAAGTGATTTTCCTGCCTCAGCCTCCCACATAGCTGGGATTACAGGCACCCGCCACCATGCCTGGCTAATTTTTGTATTTTTAGTAGAGGCGAGGTTTCACCGTGTTAGCCAGGCTGGTCTCGAATTCCTGACCTCAGGTGATCCACGCACTTCGGCCTCGCAAAGTGCTGGGGTTACAAGAGTGAGCCACCGCGCCCAATCGATGAGGTCTCACTACGTTGCCCAGGATGGTCTTGAAATCCTGACCTCAAGTGATCATCCTGCCTTGGCCCCCCAAGTGCTGAGATTACAGGCATGAGCTGCTGTGCCCAGCCAATGAGCTTTTAATGTACACAATGTGGCAGAAGTGATGCTATGTGACTTTCAGGCTAGATCATAAAAAGATACAACTTCCACCTGGCTCTCAGCTCTTAGATGGTGTGCTCGGGAGGCCAGCTCCCATGCTAGGAGTACACTCATGCCACTCAAGTATACTGGGAGGAATCGAGGCATCCCGCCAATCAAAGCACCCATCTGCATGCCCTGGGAGTGAGCCACCTTGGAAGCAGATTCGCCAGCCCCTGTCAAACCTTCAGATGACCGAAGCCGTGGCCAACCTTCTGAGAGGCCCTGAGCAAAAAGCAAAGCAAACAGCCCAGCAAAGCCATTTCTCAAGTCCTGAGCTACAAAGACTACATGAAATCATAAGGATTGACCAGGTGCAGTGACTCACGCCTGAAATCCCAGCATTTTGGGAGGCCAAGACAGCAGGATCACTGGAGCCCAGGGGTTCAAGACCAGCCTGGGCAACACAGTGAGACCCACAGCTCTACAAAAAAGTATAAAAATTAGCCGGGCATGGTGGCACACACATGTAGTCCCAGCTACTCAGGAGGCTTAGGCAGGAGAATGGCTTGAACCCGGGAGGCAGAGCTTGCAGTGAGCTGAGATCGTGCCACTGCACTGCAACCTGGGTGACAGAGCGAGACTCTGTCTGAAAACAAAAACGAAACAAAACAAAACAAAATAAACAAACGAACAAATCAGCCAGGTGCGGCGGCTCACACCTGCAGTCCCAGCTATTCAGAAGGCCAAGGCAGGAGGATCGCTTGAGCTCAGGAGGGTGAGGCTGCAGTGGAGCTATGATTGTGCCACTGCACTCCATCCTGTCTTTAAAAAAAAAAAAAAAAAAAATGCCACCTCTAACAGACCTTTGCTCTGCATATTCTGTGCTTAAAAAAAAAAAAAAATCAAAAAACAAAAATCCTAGCAGATCTGATTTATGTCAGGGCTAGCTCAGACTCTTACCTGTTTCCTTCCCACTCAGTGCCCATCTCGGCCAGTGGATGGGACATAACTATGACCTCCCTCTGCACTGGGCAAATAGATTAGTAACCGGCAACTATGACAGGAGATGCCCTCCAAACCTCCCCACTTCCTTCAGGATAAAATCCCAGGTCCTCTCTGCAGTCTCCAGCCCCCGTCCCTGCCTAGAATTCCACCATTCAGCCACGAAGAATCATGAACTGCTTTTGTTTGCGAATATAGTAGTCTCCAGAGTGCAGTACATACACCCTATAAAAAAAGTTTTGGGGTTTAACTAGAAAACACTAGAATATCTAGATTTGGGGGGGTTTATTTTTTTTTAGTTTATTTATTTTTTAACAACTTTTTTCTTTTCTTTCTTTCTTTCTTTTTTTTTTAAGAGACAAGGTCTTGCTATATTGCCCAGGCTGGTTTTGAACTTCTGGCCTCAAGTGATTCCCCACCTTGACCTCCCAAAGTGCTAGCATTACAGGTGTGAACCATCATGCCCAGCTTCATTTACTTCTCCACATTTTTTCAAGAGTCACCCTGTCACCCATGCTGGAGTGCAGTGGCATAAGCTCATCTCACTGCCACGTCTCCCTCCTATATTCAAGAGATTCTGCTACCTCAGCCTCCCAAGAAGCTGGAATTACAGGCAGGCACCACCATGCCCAGCTAATTTTTGTATTTTTGGTAGGGTTGGGGTTTCCCCATGTTGGCCAGGCTAGTCTCAAACTCCTGGCCTCAAGTGATCCGCCCGCTTCAGCCTCCCAAACTGTTGGGATTACAGGCGTGAGCCACCAAGCCCAGCCCTCATGTATATTTTTGAATCTGCAGTTTTCTGTTTTCTTTCTTTCTTTCTTTCTTTTTTTTTTTTTTGAGACGGAGTTTTGCTCTTGTTGCCCAGGCTGGAGGGCAATGGCATGATTTTGGCTCACTGCAACTTCCATCTCCCAGGTTCAAGCAATTCTCCTGCCTCAGCCTCGCAAGTAGCTGAGATTACAATTTTTTGTTTCCTAAAGAACATATATTTTGGCTGGGTACAGTGGCTCATGCCTGTAATCCCAGCACTTTGGAAGGCCAAAGCAGGAGGATCATGAGGTCAGGGGTTCCAGACCACATGTAGTGTCCAACATAGTGAAACACTGTGTCTACTAAAAATACAAAAAATTAGTCAGTCATGGTGACGGGCACCTGTAATCCCAGCTACTTGGGAGGCAAAGGCAGGAGAATCACTTGAACCCGAGAGGCAGAGGTTGCAGTGAGCCGAGATCATACCATTGCACTCCAGCCAGGCAACAATGCGAGACTCCGTCTCAAAAAAAAAAAAAAAAAGAATATATATTTCTATAATAAAGATACTGTTACGTAACAATTTACAGAATATATTGATATAATTGTATTTGTATATAATTTAAATAATATCCTGGCTGGGCGTGGTGGCTCACGCCTGTAATCCCAGCACTTTGGGAGGCAGAGGCGGGCGGATCACGAGGTCAAGAGTTCGAGACCAGCCTGACCAATATAGTGAAACCCCGTCTCTACCTAAAATACAAAAGTTAGCTGGGCGTAGTGGCGCATGCCTGTAATCCCAGCTACTTGGGAGGTTGGGGCAGCAGAATCGATTGAACCCGGGAGGCGGAGGTTGCAGTGAGCCGAGATGGCACCACTACATTCCTGGGCGACAGGGCGAGACTCTTCTAAAAAAAATAATAATAATAAATACAAATAAATAAATTTAAAAAAAATATCCATCTTTGAGACCAGGAGTTTGAGACCAGCCTGTGCAATATAATGAGACCCTGTCTCTACAAAAAAAAAAAAAAAAATTGAAAATTAACCAGGCATAGTGGCATATGCCAGTAATCCCAGATACTTAAGAGGCTGAGGCAGGAGGATCGTTTGAGCCCAGGAGTTTGAGGCTGCAGTGAGCTGTAATCAAACCACTGCACTCCAGCCTGGGCAACAGAGCAAAACCTTGTCTCAAAAGATAAATAAATAAATAAATAAATAAATATCCATCTGAGGGTGTGACTTTAACAGTTTTACCTATAGAGGTGTGCAATGGAGAAAAAAATTTAGAGTCGTTGAACACAATGCTATTTTGCCCCTCAGAGAGTATCTGGCAGTCTCTGGAGACATTTTTCGTAGTCACAACAGGGAGAGTGGGGAGCCACTGGCATCTAGTAGGCAGTGGACAGGGATGCTGTTAAATGTCCCCCAATACACAGGACAGTCCCCCACACAAAGAACCAGGCAGCCCAAAGTGTCAAGAGTGCTGGGCTTGGGAAGCCCTTGCCAGAAAGCCCCAGACTTAGTCTTGCTTTGGGGGCTCTGCACGGCTGCCTCATCTCCCCACTCTATTCGTCCCCGAGCTAAGACTTCCAATTTCAGTGACTGTACAAAGCAACCCCTCCTCCAGTGAAGTAGCCATCTCTGTGTCCCCAGGCTGGGCCACAGCCCCACCACCTAACGGCTCCCTGATGCGCCCTGTACTGGGTTAGAATTGTCCAGCCCACGGGGTTCTTAACCATTGCAGATTCCCTGGATCCCTGAGACAGCCGGATTCTACCGGGCAACTAAAGACCAAGAATCTGTATTTTCCTCAAGCACCGCTCCCGGCAACCACACACACTGCCTGCCCCTATCAAGGGCACACAGCAGGTGGCCCAGTGACTAGTTGAGTGCCTACTGCAAGCCAGGCGCTATTACGCGAGCCACTCGGGAATCTTGGCACATACTCCACTCCATGGTGTAGACACCAGGATCCTCCCCATTTCACGGAGGAGTAAACTGAGGTTCAGAGAGGTGACCCTAGCTAGGACAGAGACTCAGGGCAGGAAAAGGGCCCAGGTCCTCATGAGCGCCAGATTCCCGGGGAAGGAGGGAGGACAGAGAGGAGGGTAATGAACTGGGGGAGCGCGCGCGCTGGGTGGGGGGGCGCGGGGCCTCGCCGCGGCCTTCCGATGCGGCCCCGCCCCCACGAGGGACGTGAAGACGCGGACCCCGCGCAGCGTGGGGACATGTGACCGACTGCAGAGGCCGCGCCGCCTCCCCCGCCCGAGGTCTGCGCGCTCCGCTGCAGGGTGCAGACCCGGGGCGCCCGCCTGGGTTTGGGGCGCAAGAGCAGAGGCGGAGCCAGGGCGGAGCCAGCGCGCCGGGTCCCCCCTGAATCGAAAGCGAAACAGGGGCCGGGGAGGAAGGGCGGAGCCGGCCCCGAGGCACCGCCCCCTGCCCTGCGCGGCTGCTGGACCGACGGGCGCGCCCAGGTAGGGGGGCGGCTGAACCGCGCAGTGCGGACCCTCGCGGGGACCTGCGCCGCCGTCACCATGTCTCAGGAAGGTGTGGAGGTAAGAGATGGCTACAGCTGGGCCGGGGGCAGACGCGACAGACTCCGAGGAGCGGCCGGGAGGCGCGGAGGGGGCTTCGCAGTTCCTGGGGACCCCTATCCTAGAACCCCAGATCCTTACCCCTGCCTGGCGCTCATCCCTCTTGAAAAGGAAAGTGACTCCCACGTTTCCCCAGAGCGAAATGAGGCCTCCCCGAGGAAAAGCGGGGGCTGCAGGGTCAAAGGTCAGAGGCCAGAGATAACCTGGCCGCCCCCCCACTTTAGGCTGGGACGCTCGCCTCAGTCCGCGCCCTCCCCCAACGCTCTGTGGGGACTTTGGCTTTTTCCAGGAAATGCCGTAGAGGGATGAAAGGGGGGGGCGGCGGAGGCCAAAACCAAGGGTCAAGTTCAGGCCGGGAGAACGGTGCCTAGAGATGGGGGAGGGACGATCGCGCTTCCCCTTCGTCCACTGGAACCCCCCTGTCCCCATCCCAGCTGGAGAAGAGCGTCCGGCGCCTCAGGGAGAAGTTTCATGGGAAGGTATCCTCCAAGAAGGCGGGGGCTCTGATGAGGAAATTCGGCAGCGACCACACGGGAGTGGGGCGCTCCATCGTGTACGGTGAGGCTGCGGGGGTCCCGGGCCTGGTGCGGGGACCGCGCGTGGGAGCGCCAAGGGGGCGTGGTCTAGGGAGAGGCGTTGAGCTCACCTCCCCCGGAGGTCCCAGCCTCGGGGAGGCTCTGCATCGCGGCTCTGGGTGGCCTGGAACTCCCGCAGACCCTTGAAGGGCCCTTCTCTTATACGCACTCTCCCCCGCAGGGGTAAAGCAAAAAGATGGCCAAGAACTAAGTAACGATCTGGATGCCCAGGTAACCTGTCCCCTCCCCTCGCAAAGGACCAGGTCACGGGAGGGACAGCAAGAGGGGGGACCCGACCGGTTCATGGTGACTGACACTTCTCTGAAACAGGAGGGACCAGGCATTGTTGGGCCGTAACTCATCACCCAATCTCACTTTTTCACCTCTCCATCGTTTGTCCGGCCAGGGAGCCTGCAAACAGTAGGCGCTCATTATGCACTGATTGTATTCAAAGGGGGACAGCCATGAAACTAGGCAATGAAAGGAGGCAGGATTATTGCCATCGTAGAGGGGGCAGAGGTCAGAGAAGACTTCCTGGAGGAGGAGGTACCAAGTCTTAAAGGATGGAGAGGAGTGAGCTCTGGGAGGGGAAAGGGAAAGAAAGGCAGGGGTCTTAGGGTGTGGGAGGGAATGGCATGAGCAAAGGTTGGGAGGTGCGGAAGGGTTGTTAGTGGCAGTCTCTAGAAAGGCTGGGATGAGCAGGGGATTGGGGAGGGGAGAGAGGCAGGGGAACGGAACCCTTGTGTTGAATGAATGAATGAATGAATGAATGAATGAATGAATGGCTTTGAAGCACAGGTGCATCATGGCTACTTTGCTTCTTTGAAAGCTTTGGTGATGGGAACACTGTGGATTTCGCCTGCCTGAAAGGCTCAGTGTAGGGCTGTTACAGTATAATAGACCTGGAGCCATGGCTCACGCCTGCAATCCCAACACTTTGGGAGGCTGAGGTGGGCGGATCACCTGAGGTCGGGAGTTCGAGACCAGCCTGACTAACATGGAGAAACCCGTCTCTACTAAAAAATACAAAATTAGCTGGGCATGGTGGCGCATGACTGTAATCCCAGCTATTCGGGAGGCCGAGGCAGGAGAATCGCTTGAACCTGGGAGGCAGAGGTTGCAGTGAGCCAAGATCACACCATTGCCTTCCAGCCTGGGCAACAAGAGCGAAACTCTGTCTCAAAAAAAAAAAAAAGGCCAGGCGCAGTGGCTCACGCCTGTAATCCCAGCACTTTGGGAGGCCAAAGCGGGCGGATCACGAGGTCAGGAGATCGAGACCATCCTGGCTAACATGGTGAAACCCCCTCTCTACTAAAAATACAAAACAACAACAACAACAACAATTAGCCAGGCGTAGTGGCGGGCGCCTGTAATCCCAACTACTCAGGAGGCTGAGACAGGAGAATGGCATAAACCCAGGAGGCAAAGCTTGCAGTGAGCCAAGATTGTGCCACTGCACTCCAGCCTGGGCAACAGAGCAAGACTCCGTCTCAAAAACAAAACAAACAAAAAACCCCAGAGTATAGTAAAACATGTATCATAGTCTACATTTATACATATAAAAATATGATAAAAATGATAGCAGAGGGGCCGGGTGCGGTGGCTCACGCCTGTAATCCCAGCACTTTGGGAGGTTGAGGTGGGCAGATCACTTGAGGTCAGGAGCTCGAGATTAGCCTGGCCAACATAGTGAAACCCCATCTCTACTAAAAATACAAAAAATTAGCTGGGCGTGGTGGTGCATGCTTGTAATCCCAGCTACTTGGGAGGCTAAGGCAGAAGAATCACTTGAACCTGGGAGGCGGAGGTTGCAGTCAGCCGAGATCACGCCATTGCACTCCAGCCTGGGCGACAAGAGCGAAACTCCATCTCAAAAATATAATAATAATAATAGCAGAGGGTAGCATTCATTGAGTATTTCCCATATGGCAAGACTCCAGGAATTGATTTATTTCATCTCCACAGTGACCCCAGGAGACAGGTCCTATTATTTATCCCCATTTCACAGACAAACTGAGGATGAAGTCACTTGCCAGGTTCACGAAGCAAGGAGGTGGCTGCTGCGATTTGAACCCTGGCCACCTGGAGTCAGAGCCTGGGCTCTAACATGCCTGTCAGTGGGAACCCAGGAGGCAGGGAGTGGCTTGCCCAAGTCCCCACAGCTGGAAGTGATAGAGCTGGGATTGGAACCCACATCTCTCTCAGTCCAGATCCCCACCACTTAGCTGAGCACAACGTGGCCTCAAAGGGGCGATATTGTCACGACACCAACAAGCATGTGGCATTTGCAGGCAGGAAGTGAGTACAGGGGGTCAGGCTGACCTCACTCAGGCAAGCCCTCCCCTAAGCCTCAGTTTCCCCATCTGAGCAATAAGGTAACAGGTGTGCCCACCTCTCAGGGCTGCTATGAGGACAACTGAGGCCACACACCTGGCTCTCAATATGTGGGCAGTGCTCTGTGAGCTGGCGAGCTAGGGGCACCCTATTCTCCTCGCGGCCGGGGCCCTCCTCCAGCAAACGGGTGGAAAGAGACCGGAGCCCCACCCCAGTTTCTGCCCCTGCTATCTCCACCCAGGATCCACCAGAAGATATGAAACAGGACCGGGACATTCAGGTGAGTTGGTGGCTAGGGCTTGAGATGGGGAAGTAGGGAGGGGGACATCTGCAGGCACGGAAGGATGTCCATTAGGGCAGGAGGGGAGATACTGGGGCAGGAGGAGGACTCGTCTGTAGGGAGAGGAGGGCTGACGCTTATGTTGGTACAGAAGGGGTGACACCCTTCCACCTCATCCCCACCTGCCCCATTCCACAGGCAGTGGCGACCTCCCTCCTGCCACTGACAGAAGCCAACCTACGCATGTTTCAACGCGCCCAGGATGACCTTATCCCTGCTGTGGACCGGCAGTTTGCCTGTTCCTCCTGCGACCACGTCTGGTGGCGCCGCGTGCCCCAGAGGAAGGAGGTAGTGACCCACAATTTAACCTTGACTTTGACTGTCCCGAACTCCACTCCTGACTCCCATCCTCAGTGACTGTACCTCTGACCTAAGGATTTCCATCACTGAGAGTCCAATCCCTGACATCCAAACTCAGAGCTCAGCCTTCATCTCTGATCCCAACCCCTGACCTTAAATGTGAGAAGCCCAATACCTCCTTACCCCAGAGCCTGACCCTTGACCCCACAATTGAACAGCTACTACAGAAATCAAACCTGGCCAGGCGCAGTGGCTCATGGCTGCAATCTCAGTGCTTTGGGAGGCTAAGTGGGGAGGACTGCTTGAACCTAGGAGTCTGAGACCAGCCTGGGTGACAGGGTGAGACCCTGGTTCCAAAAAAAATTTTTTTTTGAAGAGATGGGGTCTCGCCCTGTCACCCAGGCTGGAGTACAGTGGCAGGATCATAGCTCACTGCAGCCTCCACCTCCTGGGCTCAGGTGATCCTCCCCACTCAGCCTCCCAAGTAACTGAGACTACAGGCCTGCGCCACCACACTTGGCTAATTTTTGTATTTTGTGTGTGTGTGTGGAGATGGGGTTTTGCCATGTTGCCCAAGCTGATCTCAAACTCCTGGGGTCAAGCAATCTACCGCCTCAGCCTCCCAAAGTGCTGGGATTACAGGCATGAGCCACTGCGTCTGGCAAAAAAAATTTTTTTAATTAGCTGGGAGTGGCGATGTGTGCCTGTGGTCCCAGCTACTCAGGAGGCTGAGGTGGGAGGATCGTTTGAACCTAGGAGGTCGAGGCTGCAGTAAGTCATGATCACAACACTGTATTCCAGCCTGGATGACTGAGTGAGACTCTGTCTCTGAAAAAAGAAAGAAAGAAAAGAAACCAAATCTGACCTCAAAAACACAGCCCCAAATCTGGCCTCTGAACCTCCTGACCAGTAGTTCGCTTCTGGTCAATGCTTAACTAGTTCCTGCAAAAGAGGCAGGAAGCCAAGATGTGTAGTGTTTGCCAATTTCTGTGGTGTAAGTATTCCCACCATGGTCAGTATCAGGCTCCCCAAGTGAAGTCACTGATTGAGTTGGGTTGCTCAAGCTGAGGCCAGCCACTGCAGCACACTGCTAGCCCTGACCCCAACCTCAGACACCTCTGACAATCCTTGGTGCCCTCTCTGCACGCCCCTCCCCCCCACCACCAGGTATCCCGGTGCCGGAAATGCCGGAAGCGCTACGAGCCAGTGCCAGCTGACAAGATGTGGGGCCTGGCTGAGTTCCACTGCCCGAAGTGTCGGCACAACTTCCGGTGAGGGCGCTGACCCCCAGCTCCCCCTCAGCCCTGCCCCACCCCAGCCCTGCCCCTCCCTGCCCTGGCCCCACCCTGGCCCAGCCTCGCCCTCGGACCCTCACAGCCCTGCCCGCCCCCAGGGGCTGGGCACAGATGGGGTCCCCGTCCCCCTGCTACGGGTGCGGCTTCCCCGTGTATCCAACACGGATCCTCCCCCCGCGCTGGGACCGGGACCCGGATCGCCGCAGCACCCACACTCATTCCTGCTCAGCCGCCGACTGCTACAACCGGCGAGGTGAGGCTTTTCTCCTCCAACATCCTGGGCAGTCTTTGTCCCCTTCTGTGCCTTTAAGTCCCCAAATCTCCACTCAGTCCACTTCGTCTCCCACAGCAGCAGCCACTGCTTCTACGTGGCCTCCATGGCCCCCCAGTCTCCATGGTCTTGCCCACCAGGCTCTGAGGTTTCACCCCAGTGGCCTGTGCCTGAGGGTCTCCATGGCCTCTGCCCCCATGGTCTCTGGGTTTGGGGCCCCTGTTTTGTCCCCTGTAATCTCAGGTGACCCCCATGTCCCCAGGTCTCCTGTATCTTCAACACCCCTGAATGTCCAGTTGTGCTGGTCCCTGTATATTGTGGCCTCAGCTCCTCCCTAGAGCCCCTCATGTCCTCAGCCCCCTCCTGCCCAAACTCTCATGGGACCTCGAGTTCCATGTCTACAGCACCTCTCCCTCCCTAGAGCCCCACGTGCCTGGGACATCCTGTGCTCACCCCAAGAGCCGGAAGCAGAACCACCTGCCCAAAGTGCTCCACCCCAGCAACCCTCACATTAGCAGTGGCTCCACTGTGGCCACCTGCTTGAGCCAGGGCGGCCTCCTGGAAGACCTGGACAACCTCATCCTGGAGGACCTGAAGGAGGAGGAGGAGGAAGAGGAGGAGGTGGAGGACGAGGAGGGCGGGCCCAGGGAGTGACCCCTGCCAGGTGCAGATACAAACCAGACACAGTCTGTGGCTACTTTGTGTTATTATAAGATATGAGCTCAAACCGAGATATGAATGACCTTGGGGAGCCATCTGGGGCCAAGATATTGATGGGGGGGATTCCTGGGTCCCATTTTCAGCACCCAGGGTCACAGATCCACAGTGGGAGGTTCTGTGGGACACACTGGCACTGAGCCACAAAGGTGTGGCCAGGACAACTTGAGTTCCTGCTGACCAATGTCCCCTGGGGCCTAGGGGACAGAGGAACAGAGAGTCACAGCTTCAGGGGCCGAATGAGCATGGCGGCCTTCCTGAGAGAGTATGCTCCACCACGAAACTCAGCCCAGTAGACACCATCCTGGTAGCGGCTTCGGTAGTGGCCGCCGCGGTGCCACACACCGTTGAGGTTGGAGTGGGCACAGGCATGGTACCACCAGCCTCCCCGCTGGTACAGGGCACAGTTACCTGAGGGGAGAGAGAGAGTCCATGTCCTCTCACCAGAATAAAAGTCTCTACCTGCACCTTACAGTGCAAGGCTTTTGCCAGGTATCCCCTGGCCCCTCCCATTCTTATTGAATACAAGCCCTGATCTTCCATCTCCTCAGCAAAAAAATAGGAGCCCTGGCCCCCCAACTTTCTTCGGAGTAATAGCCTTAATTCCTTCCCTATCTCCTTACCAAAGTACGAGTCATGCCTTTCCCACTTTTTCTGCAAACTAGGAGTCTACCACTCATTCCTTTATCAAAGAAAAGAAAATGATCTACTTCCTTTCTAGAATAAGAGTACTAGCTCTCACCCTCTGCCCTTCACTTGAACAGGAGTCTTGATTCTTTTTTTGCCTCATCAGAGAAGGAATCTGGACTCCCCATACCCCCAGCAGGATAAAAGTCCTGACCTTTGTTCTCTTGACAGAATAAAAGCTTGCTTATCCTAATACTTACCAGAGGGGCGTCTTACCTACCCTACCTCCTTTCATTCCCTCACCAGAACAGAAGTCCCGCCTCCCCTATCCTCCCACCAGAATAAGAGTTCTCCTTACCAGAATAGGAGTCTCGGTCCCTATCCACGGTGCTGAAGGGCTTGTCATTGTGCCAGGAAAGAGAGTCTCCAGCATCACCATGGTACTGGCCAAGCCGCAGGCGGTAGTGGTCGCTCTCAGGTTCCAGGGAGAAGCCATCATAGTGGGCACGTGCTCCACGGCCCCCCCAGTCTTCCAGGAGAACCAGCAGCTCATGGTCCCCACGGCTGGTCAGCTGATACACGGGTTCAAGGCCCAGCCAGTATTCTCCGTCTGGCCACCCAAAGCCCGCCTGGCAGGGCAGGAAAGTCAGGAAGCCAGAACAGGCTCCCTCCCCTTCCCTGCCTCTGCCCACCTGTGCCCACCTTATAGTGCTGCCAGGTAGTGAAGAAGTTGACTGAACCATCTTGCCTCCGCTGGATCACAGTCCAGCCTCCACCCTCCAGCTGCTGCTCACACCATGCTGACACCACATGCCGGCCCACTCGCAGTTCATACACTCCACTCTGTTCATGGCCTGCCTGGCGGGCCTCTGCACAATCCTGCCATGGGCCTGTGGGCACAGGGATATGTGGGAGGCACAGCCTGGGCTGACCAATCCTTTACTGGAGCAAGAGTCGAGATTCTCACAGGTCCCCTCACCAGAATAAGAGTCCTGCCTCTCCCACTTTTCTACCAGAGTCCTGCCTCTCCCATTTCTTCACCGGAATAAGAGGCCTGCCTCTCCCATTTCCTCACTAGAATTCGAGCCTCAATAGCCATTTCCTTACCTGAGTAAGAATCTGGGTCCCTTGTCTCTAACCAGAGGAAGTGTCAAGCCTGGGGTTCTTTTTTATTTTTATTTTTTATTTTTCGAGACAGAGTCTCGCTCTGTTGCCCAGGCTGGAGTGCAGTGGCGTGATCTCAGCTCACTGCAAGCTCTGCCTTCCAGGTTCATGCCATTCTCCTGTCTCAGCCTCCCGAGTAGCTGGGACCACAGGCGCCCGCCACCACGCCCAGATAATTTTTTGTATTTATAGTAGAGACGGGGTTTCACCGTGTTAGCCAGGATGGTCTCGATCTCCTGACCTCATGATCTGCCCACCTTGGCCTCCCAAAGTGTTGGGATTACAGGCATGAGCCACTGCGCCCGGCCAAGTCTGGGGTTCTTAAACCCTGGTTTTTATGGTCTCCTCACCAGAATATAAGTCCTGAATATGGTACTCTGAACCAGTTCAAATTCTTACCAAAGTAGCAGTCCTAAATCTACAATCGCCTCACTAAAATAAGAGTCCCTCCTCTTCTATTTCTTGTTTCTCCTATTTTCACACCTTAGAAGTTTGGTCTTATTTTTAATCAGAATCATTTCTTCCGGTCCTCTCACGATGAGAGAAATTTGCCACTAAAATCCTGACTCCTCAATTTGCCTCTACCCACAATTCCTCAGCTCTGCTGTCGACTTACCCACAGGCTTGGTGGGGACAGCAGGTTGACCTGCAGGGATGGGAGAACCCAGGGGCTCCTGCTGTCTCTCGATCTGGTCTCTCTGGGGTTCTGGGACTGGGTCCAGCGTCCTATTGGTGTCATTGGTGCTACCCACAAGACGGACCGGAACCACAGGCACCAGTGGGGGTGGTGGCAGGACCTGGGGTGACGGAGAAAGTCAGGTGTTATTGTACTAACCCTCAGGCCAGGAGGCCTGGTCTCAGGGGCAGAGATGGTGGATAAATCTCCCAGGTCCCAAATGACCTGGACATCTGGCAGTGGGGGTGTCCCAGCCCCAGGAATAATCCTCCCCAAAAGCTAAACAACTTGGCTTTAAAGTGCAGACAGGTTGTGTGCGACGGCCCACGCCTGTAATCCCAGTACTTTGGGAGGCCGAGGCAGGCAGATCACCTGAGGTCAGTAGTTCAAGACCAGCCTGACCAACATGGTGAAACCCTGTCTCTACTAAAAGTACAAAAAAAAGTAACTGAGTGTGGTGGCTCACGCCTGTAATGCCAGCCACTCAGAAGGCTGAGGTAGCAGGATTGCTTCAACCTGGGAGGTGGAGGCTGCAGTGAGCCAAGATCACACCACTGCACTCCAGCCTGGGAGACAGAGCAAGACTCTATCTCAAAAATAAAATTAAAAAAATAAAGTGCAGACAGAGCTGGGCTTAAATACCGGTTCTTGGTGCTCCTGGCTTAATTGATCTGTGCCCCAGCCACCTTCTCTGTAAAGTAGGCATAATAAGAACACATCCAACAGTATCTTAAGTTACTGACTCCTCTCACCAACCCTGTAAGGTAGGGACTGTCACAGAGCAACATACTCTTATCCCAAACCCAGACCCGGACACGTTCCAGAATTCAGAATAACACGGCTGGATTTAGACACAGTGACATAGGGAGGGTTATGTATATGCATGTGCGTACAGAATATACATAACACTCCTAAAGAGGTTTTTGGTCTTTACGTGATAATGATATGCTTAATTATAGGATCCTATGACTATTCACATTAAGTGGATAAGTAAAGGCTATAAATAGCCACCAGTCACTTTTTGACCCAAATAAGTTACCAGATGGGGCGAGTAGCAATCCGGTTTTCAGGGTTTTGCGGATCTCGGAACTGTGGATTGGGGTTGCAAAACGCCCATTTCACAGACGATGCTGCTATCCGGGGAGGCTGCGAGGTTACCTGCTGCTGCCCGCCCGCGCCTCCCGGGCACAGGCGCTCCAGGCGGGCGATGAGACTGCTCTGCTGGGTGACGAGCTGCGCCAGCTCGCGGAACTTGACGTCCAGCTGGTGGAAGCGGGCGGCGGCGCGCTGAGCCTCGGCGGACGCGTTGAGCACGCGCTCCCCGAGGAGCTCCAGCGCCGCGGCAGGATCCGCCCCCGGATCCGCCCCCGGGCCCGCCCCGGGCCCCGCCTCGTGTTGCAGCTGCGCGCGCAACTGGCCCAGGCGCGCGCTCAGGCCGCGGCTCTCCTTGCGCAGCGCGCGCACTTCGCCGGCCACTGCGCCGTCGGCCGCCGCCAGCCTCTGCAGCTCGTGCAACAGCTCCTCGTGGCGGCCGACGCGCATGCGCAGCGCCGCTAGCTCGCTGGCGTTGGCGGCCTCGGGCGCCGCCCGCGTGGACGTTGGACCGCTCCAGCACACTGCGCCCGTGAACTTCTGCGGCGGCAGCACAAAGGTGTAGGTGCAGCGCGGGGCACCCTCCCGCGCCCACGACGCGCCCAGCAGGAGCAGCAGCTGCAGCGCACGCAGCCAGGGCCTCCCCATGGCGGCGGACCTGCAGGCAGAAGAGGAACGGGAGGAAGACAGGGTGCTGGGGCCCGGCCAGACTCCTCTGCTTCCACGGGGGGATGCGCGTGTCTGCACCCGCGGTGTCCCGGGCCCATGATTCCCATCCCCATCTCATTCCCCCCGCGGCTGGAGGGCCCCAGGGTGATCCCACTCTGGCTACAACACCGAGCTCCTGGCGCCCCGCGAGATAACGCATCTCAGGCATTCATTCAAGCGAGGCCGGCGCGGTGGCTCACGCCTGCAAACTCAGCACTTTGGGAGGTCGAGGCGAGAGGATCGCTTGAGACCAGGAGTTCGAGACCAGCCTGGCAACATGAGGAGACCCCTATCTCTACAAAAAAATTAAAAATTAGCCGGGCGTGGTGGTGCACACCTCTGGTCCCAGCTATTCGGGAGGCTGAGGCAGGACGATCACTTGAGCCCAGGAGTTCAAGGCTGCAGTAAGCCATGATCGCTCCCATGCACTCCAGCCTGGGCAACAAAGTGATACCCCTTCTCAAAAGTAAATAAATAAATAAAAACAAGCCTGATGTGGCAATTCAGGCTGGTAATCCCAGCACTTTGGGAGGCCGAGGTGGGCTGAGCGCTTGAGCCTAGGAGTTGGAGACCAGCGCAGACAACAGAGAGAGACCCTGTCTATACAAAAAATACAAAAATTAGCTAGGCATGGTGGCAAGGGCTTGTCATCCCAAGATCGCCTGTGCCCAGGAATTCCAGGCTGCAGTGAGCTGTGATCACGCCACTGCACTCCAGCTTGGGCGACAGAGCGACTCTGTCTTAAAAAAAAAAAAAAAAGTCACTAGGTACTATGCACAAATGTGTGCCAGCCCCCTTTCTAGGCACTGGAAATACATTTAGGAACAAAACAGACAAAAATCCCTCCCCCAGTGGCAAAACAAAACAAAACAAAAATACTGTATAGGATGAATAGAGTATATTAGACAATGTTAAGTGCTAAAAATAATAGTAGGACTGGTGAGGCAGCTGAGGCCTGTGTTAAGGCGGGAAGACTGCTTGAGTCCATAAATTCAAGACCACACTCCAGACTGGGCAATGTATCCAGATCCTGTCTCTACAAAAAAAAAAAAAAAAAAGTAACTGCAAGTCACAGAACCACATCTGGCTAATGTTTACATTTTCTGTAGAGTCAGGGTCTCGCTATGTTGCCCAGGCTGGTCTCCCCTGGCCTCAAGTGATCCACCTCTGCTTCCCAAAATGCTGAGATTACAGGTGTGACCCACCATGACCTGCTAATTTTTAAAATATTTTGTAAATCTGGGCTCAGTGGCTCACACCTGTAATTCCAGCTCTTTGGGAGGCAGAGGAGGGAGGATCAATTGAGGCCAGGAGTTTGAAGCTGCAGTGAGCTATGATTGCAGCATTGCACTCCCGCCTGGGGACAACAGAGCAAACCCTGTCTCTTAAAACGAGACAATAAAAACAGCAAACTAGGTAAAGAATATGGAGGTCTGTGCAGGGGCAGCTTGAGAGGAGGGGGTTGCCTAAAGGGAAAGCCTGGTGGAGGAGGAGATCTAAGCGCAACAGCTCTGAGACTGGACCCTGCCTGATGTATTAAAGCAACCTGGGAGAGGTTAAAGCAAAAGCAAAGGAAGGCCGAGTGCTGTGGCTCACGTCTGTAATCCCAGCAGTTTGGGAGGCCAAGGTGGATGGATCACCTGAGGTCAGGAATTCGAGACCAGCATGACCAACACAGTGAAACCCCGTCTCTACTGAAAATGCAAAATTAGCTGGGTGTGGGGATACAGGCCTGTAATCTCAGCTACTTGGGAGGCTGAGGCAGGAGCATCACTTGAACCTGGGAGGTGGAGGTTGCAGTGCGCCGAGATCGCACCACTGCCCTCCAGCCTGGGCAACAAGAGCGAAACTGTCTCAAAAAAAAAAAAAAAAAAAAAAAAAGCAAAGGGAGCAGAGTGCAAGGAGATGAGATGGGTGAGGGAAACGTCTCACTAACTGCCTTCCCATCTGTTGGATATTGGAAACCCCAACTTCCACATCCTCAGACAAACTCCAGCAGATCCAACCCATCTAAGCAGATCTAATCCATCAGCCAGACCTGTCTGCTCTTCTGTTTAGATCCTGAATTCCTCCACGTCCCCGCTACTCCCCGCTGCCCCCAGACCCTCCCTGAATTCCCAGCTCAAGACACCATCTGGATGACAAGCTGCCTCCCTGCTCTCTGGATTTCCATCCTCAACCCCAGGTCTAGTCTCCCCAACAGCAGCCAGAGGGCGCCTGTGAACATCGGAGTCAGTTCACGTCCCTCCCTCCCTCCTCTGCCCTGAATCTTCCTTGGCTCCCACCTCCTTTAGAGGAAAAGCCCAAATCCACCCACCGTCCATAAAAACTTGCGCTATCTGCCATATCCCCTCCTGCCCTCACCTCCTCCCATGCACTTCCTCACTCGAAGCAAGTTCCAGCGTCAGGGCCTTTGTACCTGCTGTTTTTGCAGCCTGGAACATTGTTCAAAATTTAACATCATTCCCTTCCTGTCCTTATTCAAGTCTCAGCAGCCCTCCTTGATCAGCAGATTTAGGGTTGTCCCTCCATATACAAGCACTCGCTCTCTCATGCTCTCTCTCTCTCTCTCCCCGCCCCCCACCCCCCCCCCTTTTTTTTTTAGATGGAGTTTTGCTCTGCAGTCTCAGCTCACTGCAACCTCCGCCTCCTGGGTTCAAGCGATTCTCGCGCCTCAGCCTCCCAAGTAGCTGGGATTACAGGCACGCACCACTACACCCAGCTAATTTTTGTATTTTTAGTAGAGACAGGGTGCCTGGTCAACATGGTGAAATCCCGTCTGTACTAAAAATACAATTAGCTGGGCATGGTGGCATGGGCCTGTAATCCCAACTACTCGGGAGGCTGAGGCAGAAGAATGGATTGAACCTGGGAGGCAGAGGTGGCAGTGAGCTGAGACCATGCCACTGCCTTCTAGCCTGGGCAACCCAGTGAAACTCCATCTCAATAAAAAGAAAAAAAAAAAAAGACAGAGTCTTGCTCTGTTGCCCAGGCTAGAGTGCAGTGGAGCAATCATAGCTCACTGCAGCCTTCAACTACTGCACTCAAGTGGTCCTCCTGCCTCAGCCTCCTGAGTAGTTGTAACTATAGGTGCACACCACCATGCCCAGCTACTTTTTTGTAGGGAGGGAGTCTCACTATGTTGCCCAGGCTAGTCTCCAACTCCTGGGCTCAAGTGATCCTCCCACCTTGGACTCCCAAAGTGCTGAAATTACAGGTGTAAGCGACCACACTGGGCCTAAACCTACACTTCCTGATGCCTGTACAAGCACATATCCTGAGAGTCTCCATCTCACACACATATTGCCGCATTCATGCATTCAACCACAGGTGCCTTTGAGTGCCTATCATGTGCCAGGTGCTGTTTTAGGCAATGAGGACACAACCTTAAACCAAACAGACAAAATTCCTGCCCTTACAAAGCTGACATTCAAGTTGGTAGAACAGAGAAATAAGTCAAACAGTTGCTAGGTAGGTCAGAGGGTAATCGTGCTTAGGAGAAAAATGGAACAGGAAAGGGGGTGACAGTCCTGGGGTTGGGGGACATTTAACAGAGAAGTCAGGACTGGGTGTGGTGGCTCACGCCCACAATCCCAGCACTTTTGGGAGATCGAGGTGCCTGTAATCCTAGTACTTTGGGACGCCGAGGCGGGAGGATCACTTGAGGCCAGGAGTTTGAGACCAGCTTGGCTAACGTGGCGAAACCCTGTCTCTACTGAAAATACAAAAATTAGCCAGGCGTAGTGGCACACGCCTGTAGTCTCGGCTACTCAGGAGGCTGAGGCACAAGAATCACTTGAACCCGGAAGACAGAGGTTGCAGTGAGCCATGATTGCACCACTACACTCCATCCTGGGCAACAGAGCGAGACTCTGTCTCAAAAATAAATAAATAAATAAATAAATAAATAAAAGAGAGGAGTCAGGAAAGGCCTCACAGAAGAAGTGACACTTGACTGGACACAGTGCCTCACGCCTGTAATTTCAGCACTTTGGGAGGCCAAGGCAGGAGGATTGCTTGAGCCCAGGAGTTTGAGACCAGCCTGGCCAACATGGTGAAAGCCCATTTCTACTAAATATAAAAATTAAAATAAAATAAAGAATGACACTTTTGCAAAGACCTGAAGGAAGAGAGAGAAGAGGAAGAGCATTTCAGGCAGAGGGAACAGCAGGTGCAAAGGCCCTGAGGTTGCACCCAAGAAATGGCAGAAAGGGGCCAGGCATGGTGGCTCATGCCTGTAATCCCAGCATTTTGGGAGGCTGAGGCGGGAGGATCACCTGAGGTCAGGAGTTCGAGACCAGCCTGACCAACATGGTGAAACCCCGTCTCTACTAAAAATACAAAAATTAGCTGGGTATGGTAATGCATACCTGTAAACCCAGCTATTACTCACGAGGCTGAGGTGGGAGAATCGCTTGAACTCAGGAGGCAGAGGTTGCAGTGAGCTGAGATCACTCCATTGCACTCCAGCCTGGGCTACAGAGCAAGTCTGAAAAAATAAAAAATAAAAAAATAATAAAAAAGGCCAGGTGTGGTGGCTCACGCCTGTAATCCCAGCCCTTCGGAAAGCCGAGGCGGGTGGTCAGGAGATCAAGACCATCCTGGCTAACACGGTGAAACCCCATCTCTACTAAAAATGCAAAAAACAAACAAACAAACAAACAAAAATTATCCGGGCATGGTGGCGGGCGCCTGTAGTCCCAGCTACTCGGGAGGCTGAGGCAGGAAAATGGCGTGAACCCAGGAGGCAGAGCTTGCAGGGAGCCGAGATTGTGCCACTGCACTCCAGCCCGGGCAACAGGGCGAGACTCTGGCTCAAAAAAAAAAAAAAAAAAAAAAAAAAAGGAAATGGCAGAAAGGTCTATGAGGCCGGGACAGAGAGAGTAAGCGAGGGGGGAAGCAGGAGGAGGTAAGACGTGACAGGGCAAAGGGTGAAGGGTTCTGTGGGCCCGGAGGAGGACTTGGGTTTTACTCTGAGTCAGCTGGGAACCATGGAGGGTTCTGGGCTGGAGATGGCCACATTTACTTCTGGACTCAGACACCAAGCAGGGGCTCACAAGAGTCAGGGGCGGAGGGTCCTCTCTTTGTCCCCTGATCACTGACACGCCCCCACCCCCCACAACAGAGACTGACCAACCCCCCTGGGACTGGGACGTGTGTATAACACCCACTGCCTTTCATACTGTCAGCCTGGGGTGGCGGGGTGGCCTGGGGGCCCCTAAGCCAAGCTGTGGTCGGAGTTTCCCCACAATGAGAATCAGCCTCCACCTACCTTCCCACCCTCTCACCTCTCACGCCCAAGACCCTGAATCCAGCGAAGCTCACAGAACACACAAGAAGTCCAAGGAAGAGCCGAGGGTCCAGTGGGTCCTCTGAGCTAGAGAAGGAGAGAGGGTGGTGGGACAGGAGAGAGGAGGCTTAGTAACCACTCCCCAGCCCCCAGAGCCTGGGAGTGGAGCTGGGATGCTGGGCCCAGGAGCCCAAACTATAAATATTTAGCTTTTCCTGGATGAGAAATGAGACAGAATTGCCAGACCCCCCTGCCCAGGCCACCAGAGCCTGATAACACAGGTCAGTGTCCTGGACATCCCTCCCCTTCCCCCCCATCCTCCACTGCAGAGCCCAGAGTGTGGGAGCCGCAGGCCCCGGGGCCGCCAGGCAGGATCCCAGCCCCAGACATGCACACACCACACACAGAACGAGGAACAGCGCTGGGGACTCACTGTGTGCAGGGCTTGGTTCTAAACTCTCCACACCTTTTATGTATTTGATCCTCACAACCTGAGCTGGATTCTGTACGTACCCTCATTTTACGGCAGGGAAAACTGAGGCTCAGAGAGGGTAAGCGACTTGCCTGCAGTCACACAGCCAAAAAGAGACCAGGACGGGAGCCATTCGAGGTAGCCTGACTCAGAAACTCACACATGTACACCACAGCAGTCACACACATATGGGCACATAACAGAGCGGACACAAAGACACACACACACTGGCATGCACGCACACATGCAAAAGTCTGGGTGCAGTGGCTCATGCCCGAAATGCCAGCACTTTGGGAGGCCGAGGCGGGTGGATTACCTGAGGTTAGGAGTTTGAAACCATCCTGGCCAACATGGTAAAACCTCGCCTCTACTAAAAATATAAAAATTAGCTGGGCATGGTGGTGTGCGCCAGTAATCCCAACTACTCCGGAGGCTGAGGCAGGAGAATCGCTTGAAGGCAGGAGAGTCACTTGAAGCTGGGAGGCGGAGGTTGCAGTGAGCCAAGATGGAGCAACCGCACACACTCCAGCCTGGGCAACAAGACTGAAACTCCATCTCAAAGTAATAATAATGATGATAATAAATTGAAGAATTAATAAATTAAAATAAAAAATAGATATAAAAGACAGCTGGAAATTTTTAAATTGTGGTAGAAGCAATATATTCTTAAAGTGAAAACCTTACCTCAGTTACATGTGATTTATGTTTTCTGGATTGATCTGGATTTTGTAATTATAAATAAAAATGTAAGGCCGGGCACAGTGGCTCACGCCTGTAATCCCAGCACTTTGGGAGGCCAAGGCAGGCAGATCACGAGGTCAGCAATTCAAGACCAGCCTGGCCAAGATGGTGAAACCCCATCTCTACTAAAAATACAAAAATTCACCAGGGATGGTGACAGGCGCCTGTAATCCCAGCTACTCAGGAGGCTGAGGCAGGAGAATCGCTTGAACCCGGGGGGGTGGAGGGTGCAGTGAGTCACTGTACTCCAGCCTGGGCGACAGAGTGAGACTCTGTCTCAAAAAAAATAAATAAATAAAAATGTAAGATTTTGAGTCCACTTAATTATTTGTTGAAAATAATACAAGTCAGTATAATAGAGAAGCATTCACATATTCAACACTGTAAGACAAAACACCAGAGACCTTGGATTTGATAATTGATCTGATATGTTGCACAGTATTCATATGTACAGTGATAGTTACCTTTCTTTGGGTATTTTGTGTATGTGTGTGTGTGTGTGTGTGTGTGTGTGTAGTTTTTTTTTTTTTTTTTTTCTTTTTTTTTTGAGACGGAGTCTCGCTCTGTCAACCCAGGCTGGAGTGCTGTGGCCGGATCTCAGCTCACTGCAAGCTCCGCCTCCCAGGTTCACGCCATTCTCCTGCCTCAGCCTCCCGAGTAGCTGGGACTACAGGCGCCGCCACCTCGCCCGGCTAGTTTTTTGTAGTTTTTTTTTAGTAGAGACGGGGTTTCACTGTGTTAGCCAGGATGGTCTCGATCTCCTGACCTTGTGATCCGCCCGTCTCGGCCTCCCAAAGTGCTGGGATTACAGGCTTGAGCCACCGCGCCCGGCCGTGTGTGTAGTTTTATGCAGTAAGTTCCATGTAGTGCTGGCACTTATTTAATTAACTATTCATGATTTTGTTAATACCTTGTTATAGAATTCAGGCATGTATTTTCAGCATAAGAAGCCAAACACACCAGCTTGTCATTGGAGAGAATATATTAAGTGAGAAAAACATTCAGGAATTAGAGCTTTAACATGTTAAAGTTAGTGCTAACCATTGTCATATTGGATCTGAACCTATCCTAATATATAGCCATAAAGCTTGACTTTTGCATTGGAACTATGCTTTCATAAATAAAGGATATCTCATTGATTAAAAAAAGACACAGCTGGAAACATAACACAGTTTCAGGCAACAACTGTATGTTCCAAATATGGTCACACACACATCTGGTCACACAACTTAAAGGGAAATGGGGGTGGGCTGAGTGGGTCTTTATCTGTGTGTCAGGCTTTCCACACCCTGCTTCTTGTGATCACACAGTAGTGTACAGATACAAAACAGGTCCACACAGTTGACACCTGGAAACCAATCTACCACATCACAGAGGTCACCATCTGTCTCCCACACACTCGTTCACATTTTCACACAAGTCAAATCACACAAGACGGAACTGGGGGAAGTAACCATGCAGTCATTTCCCAGGGGTACAAAGAAACTCACGTAGGGCCCCGCAGAGCCCAGGCCCAGGGTCTGAGCCCTGTCTGAAGGCCCCACCGACGACCAGCCACACGCTGGGAGAGCCGCCTCCTTCCCTGGGTCTGCACTGTCCTGAGCTCCCGAGTAACTCGAGTGGACTCCAGGGTTGAAAGAGGAAATGGTCGTCTCAGATCTTAGAGAGGCTGCCAGGCTGGGCTCTGGGCCTGGGCTGGGGCCCCCACACTGGGCCCCTCGGCCCCCCACCCTCAGCCCCTTCTGGCTTCCCCATTGGCAGTAGAGAGGGAGGGAACTTCATAAGTCACAGAGAGGGGCTGAAGAAGACAGAGAGTCAGACAGATGGAGATGGGAGAGACATAGGGAGATGGCAGAGATAGGGAGAGATGGGGAGATGGGGAGAGACACAGGGAGGCAGACGAGAAGAAACAGGGATGGGACCAGACACAGAGAAAGGAAACTTCTTTAGTTTCCATCTTTAGTTATAAATGATGAAAGAGACAACTAATGACAGAGACAACGTTGCAAGAGGGAGACAGAGACAGGGGGTAGACGAAGGGGAGGGGAGACACATCTGGGGGAGAGGAGGAAGAATTGGGGTGCCAGAGAGAGCAAGGAGGGAGAGGAGGCCGATGGGGGAGGGGAGAGCAATGCTCAGCCCAGCGAGGGGGTGTCCCTTTCCCCTACTGCAAGGTTTTGGGGAAGACGCCAGAGGCCTGAGGCCAAGACTGAGGCTTTGAGCGGAAAGAAGGAGGGGGCGAGTTATTCACGAAGCGCCCGCCTTGCCCTGAGTTTCCAGAGGGTGATGTGGAGTTTCCATCCCTCAGTCCGTCTGCAGACAGGGGTACCCGGGGAGGACAGCTGGTCCAGAGGAGCTGCGGGACAAAAATGAATGATTGCCACAGTCATTCCCTCCAGTGGCTTCTCCCCAAGTACGTGGAGCCAGAGCGCCCAACATTATGCGTACATGATCGCTCTTAATTCGTGAGCCCGGGGGACGTTATCATCCTTACTTTGGGAAGAGCCTCGGAATGCAGAAAGTGGTTTTAGCCCAGCTGGAGGAAATGGGCCGAAGCGGGATTCGAACCGGCGGATTAGTTTCTCTGCAGCCCGGAGCCGCGTAGCCCCGCCCCTTTCTCCCTAGAAACAGGCGCCCGTGTCTCCATAGCAACCGCTCCACCTGATTGCCCCTCCCCGCTCCCGGAGGCCACCTAGTGCGCAGGCCCGCATGATGACGTCCCAGACCGTGCCTGCTCTCAGGCGCCGGAAGTGAGCGGCGCAGCGCCGGAAGCGGTGGACACAGGAGGCCTCGTGGAGGACACGGCAGCATGGGGCGGTCAGGGAGGGTAAGGCTCGGAGGCTTGGGAGGCAGGGGGCGCAGGCGTATTCCCAGCCGAGATCGCGGCGCTCACGGTTTGTCTCTTGCCGCTGCAGTCCCGGCACCAGAAGCGCGCCCGCGCTCAGGCGCAGCTCCGCAACCTCGAGGCCTATGCCGCGAACCCGCACTCGTTCGTGTTCACGCGGGGCTGTACGGGTCGCAACATCCGGCAGCTCAGCCTGGACGTGCGGCGGGTCATGGAGCCGCTCACTGCCAGCCGTCTGCAGGTCTGTACCCCACCCCCAGCCCGCCTCCACCCACCCTGGGCCCCGTTTTCGCGGCTGCAGTAATGGCTCCCGCTATAAAAGTGTGGGAGGCCTCAGTCTCCCCTGCTGGAAAAAGTGACCCTCATGGGGAGCATCATCTCTACCTTTCAGGGTTTTGCTGAGCTGGAGTGAGGGCGCGCAGCTTGGGAGATAGTTGGTCGCCTAAGCCTGACGGTTAAGACTGGAATCTGGAGCCGGGCGTGGTGGCTCATGCCTGTATTCCTAGTATTTTGGGAGGCTGAGGCAGGAGGATCACTTGAGCCCAGGAATTCGAGATCAGCCTGGGCAGCATGGCGAAACTCCGTCTTTGCAAAAAATAGAAAAAGTAGTCGGATATGGTGGTGCGTGCCTGTAGTTCCAGCTACTCGGGAGGCTGAGGTGGGAAGATTCCTTGAGCCCAGGAAATTAAGACTGCAGTGAATCAGGATCGTGCCACCTCACTCCAGCCTGGGCGGCAGGAGGACACCGTGTCGAAAAAAAAAAAAGAGGCTAGAATCTGGAGGCAGCAAAGCAGGGTTGGAAACTGTCTTCTCCCCAGTACCTGAAGCAAGTTAGTTAACCTTGCTGGGCCTCAGTTCGCTCATTTGTTAATGGGAAGATGCGCTGTGAGCAAGAGACAAGAATTAGAACTCAAATCCGCATCTGATTGACTCTAAAGGCTAAGATCTTTTTGCTTCTCTGGGCTTGTTGAAAGGGTCTGATACAAGACAGACCATAACAGGATTTGCACCGTCAGCTTATAGTCATCGCAATAAGGGATAAGCTCTGTTTTCTCTTTTTCTTTTTGTCATTTCCAGGTTCGTAAGAAGAACTCGCTGAAAGACTGCGTGGCAGTGGCTGGGCCCCTCGGGGTCACACACTTTCTGATCCTGAGCAAAACAGAGACCAGTGTCTACTTTGTGAGTAGATGCCCTCACCCTTCATCTCCCCCAGACCCCCACTTCCCCCTTCTCTTATGATGAACACTTGTGCCTCTGAGCTGCTGTGATTTCTGGCTTCAAAGTAAACGCTCTGAAGAAGAGATGGGGCAAAGGTGCCTACTCGCAGGCTCCTCTACCAGACCCCTCCAGCGTCACTGATCTTTTCTTCTCCTGCAGAAGTTGATGCGCCTCCCAGGAGGCCCCACCTTGACCTTCCAGGTCAAGAAGGTGAGAGGGGTGGAGGTGGTACAAAGCCATGGGGGTCAGAGCTGGACTTGGGGGTGTCGCCAGCCACGTGTGGTTGGTGGTCACCCCCTCCTCACTCCTGCCCTACAGTACTCGCTGGTGCGTGATGTGGTCTCCTCATTGCGCCGGCACCGCATGCATGAGCAGCAGTTTGCCCACCCACCCCTCCTGGTACTCAACAGCTTTGGCCCCCACGGCATGCATGTGAAGCTGATGGCCACCATGTTCCAGAACCTGTTCCCCTCCATCAACGTGCACAAGGTGGGTCTGGCCTGGCGAGGTGGCAGGTATGGGTGGGTGCAGCGGGTAGAGGTCCCACAGGCCCTCAGATGGATTGCTCAGTCCTCCCAGTTCTGAGGCTGAGAGCTCCTGGGTCTGCTGAGTCCTGAGGGCAAATGCCACTCCTGTGTCTGATGATGCTGGACAAAAGTATCCAGAGATGCCCCCAGCGCTTCCCACCCCATGAGCTGCGCCTTTTCCAGCAGGTGCAAAGAAATACTGATGGAGCTCTATTCCCCGTGTGTGTTGAGTGCTGGACTGAGCAGGATCATAGCATCTCTTCTCATGGCCCCATTTTACAGAGGGAAGCTGCAGGCCCAGTGTTATGGCTCAGGCCTGTAATCCCAGGACTTTGGGAGGGCGAGGTGGGAGGATCACTTGAGCCCAAGACTTTGAGATAAGCTTGTGCAACATAGTGAGACCACATGTCTACAAAAAGTAGATTTTTAAAAAGCCCAGTGTGGTGATGCATGCCTTTAGTACCAGCTACTGGGGAGGCTGAGGTGGGAGGATCACCTTAGCCCAGGAGGTCGAGATTGCAGTGAGTTGTGTTCATGCCACTCTACTCCATCCTGGGTGACAAAGCGAGACCCTGTCTCAAAAAAAAAAAAAAGCAAAACTGAGGCTGGCCAAGATGCTGATTTTAGATTCCAGGGGGTAGGACTGGATTTTTAAACTTGTCTGACTCCTGAGTTCTAGCTCCTAATCCTTGTCACTAGTGACTCTTAGGTGGGACTTAGAAATTATGTAAGATATCAGTCATCAGGCCGGGCGCGGTGGCTCAAGCCTGTAATCCCAGCACTTTGGGAGGCCGAGACAGGCGGATCACGAGGTCAGGAGATCGAGACCATCCTGGCTAACACGGTGAAACCCCGTCTCTACTAAAAACTAGCCAGGCGAGGTGGCGGCGCCTGTAGTCCCAGCTACCCGGGAGGCTGAGGCAGGAGAAGGGTATAAACCCGGGAGGCGGAGCTTGCAGTGAGCTGAGATCCGGCCACAGCACTCCAGCCTGGGCGACAGAGCGAGACTCTGTCTCAAAAAAAAAAGATACCAGTCATCAGAGAGTCTAATACGGGCTCAGGGACCAGGATTTCTTCTTTCCTTTTTTTTTTTTTTTTTTTTTTTTTAATTATTATACTTTATGTTCAAACCTGCACGTTCTTTCCTTTTTTTTTTAAGAGACATGTCTCCCTACGTTGATCTTGAACTCCTGGGCGCAGGCAATCCTGCAGCCTCTGCCTCCCAAGTAGCTGAGACTATAGGCATGAGCCACCATGTCCAGCACATTTTTCCATCTACTTTTTGTAGACATGGAGACTCTCTATGTTGCCCAGGCTGGTTTTGAACTCCTGGGCTCAGGCAGTCCCCCCACTTCAGCCTCTGGAGTAGCTGAAACTGCAGGTGCGAGCTGGAGGCAGCATTTCTAGCCGGTGCCACAGTCCACGAACAGTGCGTGCATCACCCAAAGCCCCCACTTCCCCAGACTTTGCCGTGAGCCTACGGAGCATGCTCTCTTCCTCACCTTCCAGGTGAACCTGAACACCATCAAGCGCTGCCTGCTCATTGACTACAACCCTGACTCCCAGGAGCTGGACTTCCGCCACTAGTGAGTGTCCCAGTGGAATGGGGGACGAGGGGGTGCCGGGTGGGGGCCCCTGCGTGTGGCTGATGACAGCACTCCTGCTGAGACTCTGTGATTGTTGTCTCAAAGTAAACGCCCTGACGCACTGTGGGAAGGGTGGGATGGGGACTGTCAGCCTCGTGTCCCCTGACCATCCCCCTGCCGTCCACTCATGTTCCTGCAGTAGCATCAAAGTCGTTCCTGTGGGCGCGAGTCGCGGGATGAAGAAGCTTCTCCAGGAAAAGTTCCCCAACATGAGCCGCCTACAGGACATCAGCGAGCTGCTGGCCATGTGAGGAGGGCACAGGGCGGAAGGCCACTGCTGCTCGGGGACCCCAGAACAGGCCCGGAAGCCTGAGCTCCCCCACTGAGCCCTGTATGTCCTACACACAGGGGCGCGGGGCTGTCGGAGAGTGAGGCAGAGCCTGATGGCGACCACAACATCACAGAGCTGCCTCAGGCTGTTGCTGGCCGTGGCAACATGCGAGCCCAGCAGAGTGCAGTGCGGCTCACTGAGGTGAGGCCCAGGGCAGGGGACCCCTGGGTTCCCCCAGTCCCAACAATGGGCTGACACTTCTCCCTCATCCCCCTAGATCGGCCCGCGGATGACACTGCAGCTCATCAAGGTCCAGGAGGGCGTCGGGGAGGGCAAAGTGATGTTCCACAGTTTTGGTGAGTCCGGGGCCCGCGGGGGTGCGGGGTCATGGGTGCTGGACTGCATCCGGACCTTGGCGACCCGCGTCTCCTGACTCAGTGCACAAGACGGAGGAGGAGCTGCAGGCCATCCTGGAAGCCAAGGAGAAGAAACTGCAGCTGAAGGCACAGAGGCAGGCCCAGCAGGCCCAGAACGTGCAGCGCAAGCAGGAGCAGCGGGAGGCCCACAGGTCTGGGCAGGGCTGGGCACGGCGGGGCCGTGGGATCCCTGCAGCTATGTTGACCCCCACCCCCTCCTCCAGGAAGAAGAGCCTGGAGGGCATGAAGAAGGCACGGGTCGCGGATGGTGATGAAGAGGCCTCTGGGATCCCTTCGAGGACGGCGAGCCTGGGGTTGGCTGAGGAGGACGATGACCAGGAAGATGATGACATCGAGTATTTCTGCCAGGCGGTCGGCGAGGCGCCTAGTGAAGGTATGGAGTGGGGTCTGCAGCGGGGCACCCAGAGCCTGTCCTTGTCCCTGGGAACCCTGACACTGTCTCTCCCCACAGACCTGTTCCCCGAGGCCAAGCGGAAACGGCCTGCCAAGTCTCCAGGCTGGAAGCGGCAGGAAACGGATCGAGGCAGGGGTCGTCTTTGTGACCGGAAGTTTCCCAAGCCCAAGGACAAGCCTCAGGGGTCCCAGACCAGGCGGGGGCCCAGAGGGGCTTCCCGGGATGGTGGGCGAGGCCGGGACCGGGGCCGCTCACAGAAGAGAGTGGCCTGAGCCCAAGCCGCACCGGAGCAGTGGATGAATTGAACGCCCCAGATTGGGGCCCGAGAGACATGGCCCTCGGTTTCCTTTCATAAAGGAGTTGTGTCCCCACCCTTCCACTCCAATAAACTGAACTGGCCAGGGGTCCACGTCGGCGTTTGGGATGGGGGATCCTGGAGCCCTGCAAAGGAACCCAGAGTCGCCTGGGCAGGTGACCCCGGCAGACCCTCCCACCTGGTTTCTTCCTGGAAGCTGGGTCTCTCCCCTACCCTGCGTGGGGTTGGTTTCATTGGTGGCAGCAGTGGCCATGAGGCCCCTCCCCACAGTCCCACCAAGAGCCCTGCAAACAGGTCACGCTTTAAGCAGATGAGCTTGAACCTCAAGAGGGCTGTGCACAATGAGGAAGGAAACGTGGGTGGAAAGGCACCCTGACATGCTCTGCTGGCTGGGCCAGGAACTGGGGGTGGGGCTGGGGCAGGACCCGCTAAACCACCAGTGACTGGGGGAGGAGCTGCGGAACTGGGTAGCAAACACAGGCTGAAGCTCAGCACTGGAGCATGGCAGCCAACGTCTCAGGTAAGGAGAAGGCATGTTGGCTTTCTCTGCGGGTCTGTGGTTAGCCCTGCAGATTGTCAGGAGGTGGGGGTGGTGGGGCATGGGTATTGTTAAAACCTAGGTCTGGGGCTGGGTGCAGTGGCTCATGCCTGTAATCCCAGCACTTTGGGAGGTTGAGGCGGGCAGAACGCGAGGTGAGGAGTTTGAGGACACCGTGACTAACCAGAAACCCCATCGCTACTAAAAATACAAAATTAGCCAGACCTGGTGGCACATGCTTGCAATCCCAGTACTCTTGAGGCTGAGACAGAAGAATCACTTAAAACCCAGGAGGCGGAGGTTGCCCTCCAGCTTGGGCAACGAGCAAAACTCTGTCTCAAACCTGGTGGCACGAGCCTGTGATTCCAACTACTGGGGAGGCTGAGGCAGGAGGATCACTTGACCCCAGGAGGTCCGAGACTGCACTGAGCTGTGATTGCACTTCAGCCTCGGTGACAGTGAAATCCTGTCTCCAAAAAAAAAGCCAGTCTAGATGACACTTCCTCCCTGAGCAGGCTGGCGTTGGGAGTCCTCCGGAGGAGCCTGTCCCAGCCTGCAGTGGCAGGAGTGGGGTGTACAAGGAGTGAGTGCCCCTGTGCTGCTGGGCCTTGGGCACTGCGGTGAGCACTGGCGCCAGTAGTAAGCAGGCCCCCCCATTCTCCTGAAAGAGGGAGATTTTTCTCACCATCATCAGGTGAGGCACAGGGTATGGGGGAAAATACCGCAGGGAAGGGAGAGTGGAGGGCACATAGTGGTTAGGGTGGCCTTGGGCCCTCTCACAGGCAAGACCACAGACGTGGGGAAAGGAGCCTCAAGAAAGTCTGGGTGGGGCCAGGCGCGGTGGCTCATGCCTGTAATCCCAGCACTTTGGGAGGCTGAGGCGGGCAGATCTGAGGTCAGGAGTTCGAGACCTCCTGGCCAACATGGGGAAACCCCATCTCTACTAAAAATACAAAATTTAAAATTAAACCAGGCGTGGTGGTGGGCGCCTGTAGTCCCAGCTACTCAGGAGGCTGAAGCAGGAGAATCACTTAAACCGGGGAGGCAGAGGTTGCAGTGAGCTGAGATCGCATCATTGCACTCCAGCCTGGGTGATGAGAGCGAGACCCTTGTGTCAAAAAAAAAAAATGTCTGGGTACGAAGGTCCCAAGGCACAAGCCTGCAAAAGCAGCCGGGAAGCCAGGGTGGACTGGTGCGAGGGAGTGAATCGTGGAGCACAGAGGGTGGCACTGGGGGGTATGGCGGGCGGGAGTGCTTTTATGGGACCTTGTGGGGTGAGTCTGGGTTTTTGGCGGCAACTCTATGGCCAAGCGTGAGCACCTGGAAGCAGATGGATGGGGATAGGACTCCAGCGCTCGCTGGTGCCCTCTGGTGGCCACAGGGAGAAGAGTCTGTGGGCGGCGGCTAGTGCTGAGGTCAGGGCAGGATGCGGGGGCTGGATCCCCAGTGGGGCCTCAGATGGCACAGGTCAGAAGCGGAGCCAGCAGGCCTTGTGGGGGCTGGACTTTGAGGAGGAGGCCTCTGGTGAGGCCAGGGACTCCCACAGGCAGGTGTGGTGGGGGAGCAGGGTGGCCACTGCCCGTGTTACCAGTGGACCCTGAGCTCCAAGACTGCCTGGCCCGCCTCAGCGGAACCCTGGCTGTGAGCCCAATCCTGTCCATATAAAGGAGTGGAGCCCGGTTTCCTTCCAGGGAGGGGAAAGAACTTGTGTCAAGGAATCCATGCCATGGCAGACGTGGGCTCTGGGGGCAGCAGGAGCCGCCTTGTGGGAGAATAGGGCTCAGATGGTGACACCTTCTGCCCACAGATGCCAAGTCCTGCCCTGCCAACTTCTCGGCAGCTGCCGAGCACATCCTCAGTGGGTTCCAGGAAGACTTCCTGTGGCCCATACTGGTGGTTGAGTTCCTGGTGGCTGTGGCCAGTAATGGCCTGGCCTTGTACCGCTTCAGCACCCGGGAGCAGCGCCCATGGTACCCCACTGTGGTCTTCTCAGTCCAGCTGGCAGTCAGTGACCTGCTCTGCGCCCTGACACTGCCCCCACTGGCCGCCTACCTCTATCCCCCCAAGCACTGGCGCTATGGAGAGGCCGCATGCCGTCTGGAGCGCTTCCTCTTCACCTGCAACCTGCTGGGCAGCGTCATCTTCATCACCTGCATCAGCCTCAACCGCTACCTGGGCATTGTGCACCCCTTCTTCACCCGCAGCCACCTGCAGCCCAAGCACGCCTGGGCTGTGAGCGCCGCCGGCTGGGTCCTGGCCGCCCTGCTGGCCATGCCCACACTCAGCTTCTCCCACCTGAAGAGGCCACAGCAGGGGATGGGCAACTGCAGCGTGGCCAAGCCTGAGGCCTGCATCAGGTGTCTGGGGACAGCAGGCCACAGGCTGGAGGCCTACAGAGCATACAGCCTGGCGCTGGCGGGGCTGGGCTGCGGCCTGCCGCTGCTGTTCACGCTGGCAGCCTATGGCGCCCTCGGGCGGGCCGTGCTACGCAGCCCGGGCATGACTGTGGCCGAGAAGCTGCGCGTGGCGGCGCTGGTGGCCAGTGGCGTGGCCCTCTACGCCAGCTCCTACGTGCCCTACCACGTTATGCGTGTGCTCAACGTGGATGCTCGGCGGCGCTGGAGCACCCGCTGCCCGAGCTTTGCAGATGTGGCCCAGGCCACAGCAGCCCTGGAGCTGGGACCCTACATAGGCTACCAGGTGATGCGGGGCCTCATGCCCCTGGCCTTCTGTGTCCACCCACTGCTCTACATGGCCGCGGTGCCCACCCTGGGTTGCTGCCGCCGACACTTCCCTGGCTACAAGGACAGCTGGAACCCAGAGGACGCCAAGAGCACTGGCCAAGCCCTGCGCCTCAATGCCACAGCCGCCCCTAAACCGTCGGAGCCCCAGTCCCATGAGCTGAGCTCGTGACATAGCCTAGCTGAAGCCGCCGCCTCACCCCAGGTGTTGCTGGAGAACCCTGAGGGCAGGACCCCAGCCCTAACACGCCCCTTTCCCCAAAAAGCAACACCTGTGGTTGCAGCCAGGTCAGGCCCAGCTGCAGCCCAGGCAGGAGCAGTTGCCTTTCCCACCCAACAGCGCTGGCCCCAGGGCTCCCTGCAGGGTCAGGGACCAAACCATGCCCAGGGGAGGGGAGGCGCTGGCCCCCGCCACAGGACTGGAGAGGCGAGAACAAACAGGACTGGGTAGAGAAAGTGGAGCTTTTTTATTGCCCTTGGAGCCCACGCTCTCAGAGGCTGCCTTCTGTCGCCAAGGGTCCTGGGCCGAGCACGCGGTGGCAGCTGGCTTAGTTGGTGGATGGCCTGGGGTAAGGGAGGGTGGGTGGCAGGGTATGAGACCTCCAGGGGCGCCCCAAGACCCCAGAGACCCAAGTGGCGCCTTGCGGCAAGGTGGGGGCAGAGAAGGACAGGGTAATGTGAGGCCAAAGCGGGCACCGAGCCAGATGGCCAGCCTCAAGGCCTGGCCCACGGACTGGCAGGAACCCCAGGCACAAGAGCTGCCACTCCTCTGCCCCTCTGCCAGGTTTTGGAAAAAGACAATAAAGGACTGTGTCCTCAAAACCAGCTGGGGGACTGTTAAATTGGCACAGGGCTACTGGTTGGCCCAAGGCTCCATGGAGGTGCTGGGACGAGGTGGGGAGCAGGGGCTGGGACGAGGTGGGGAGCAGGGGCTGGGGCGGGGAGGGGTGGGGCGGGGGTGGAGTCTTACTTGGCCCACTCGACATTGAGAATGAGGTGGTCATAGCCGAAGCCGGACACCCCAGCGATGGCACGCGCGGCATCCTCGCGGCGGTGGAAGCTGATGAAGGCGAAGCCCTGTGCAGGGGCGGGGTGGGGTCAGGGGCACAAACTAGGACAGGCGACCCCAGGACAGGTGACCCTCACACAGCCCCGCCGCACCCGCCTGCCTGCCCACCTTGGACTGGCCGGTGGTCTTGTCCTTAGCCAGGTAGATGCGGGAAATGGAGCCAAAAGGCCGGAAGAGCTCCTGCAGGTCGGTCTCACGTGTGTCCTCTGACAAGTTGGTGACACGGATGGTGGCGTTGTCGTCGGCTGTGCGGGAGAGGGGAGGTGGCTGTGAAGGGGAGGCTCCTGCCCAGCCCTTGTGTGCATGCTTCAGGGATAATTACGAGGTGCCGGGAGATGCCCACCCACCAGCCTGGCATCAGGGTGCCCCTCACCTCTGCGGTTGGGCTGCATGGACTCCCCGCGGCGGCTGGCCCCGTCGCGCAGGCTTGGTGGCACGTACTTCCCTGTCTTGTTCTGCGTGGCCTGCACCGGCTCCAGCTCTGGGGACCAAAAGACAGTCGACTGAGTTCAACCTCACCCTGGCGCGGGAACGGGGACACAGCCGCCCCAGGAAGCTCAGGCTTCAGTGCTGACCCAGCGCAGGCACCGTGTGCCAAGCCACAGGCAGCCGGTTGGCCATGAGGACACCAAGGTGACACCTAGGAAGCTGACACCATTTGAGCTCCTGGCCGGTGACATTGGCAGAGGAAGAGGGAGCCCTGACCCCACCCCACAGAGGGCGGGTTGGGGGGGGGCGGGCGACGGGAATGGCAGCCTCACATCCACAGCAACAGCAGGCATGGGACACACGACAGGAACAGACAGGAACAGTGCCCAGGTTTCCCTTGCATGGTAGGCGACAAATGCACGTCTCCACTCACACTCACCACCAGCAATCCCACCAAAAGATTCGGACGGTACAGCCACAGGCATGCAACAGAGACACTACACAGTGCATACACACAAGGGGGGGTGGTCAGCACCCTGGGGCCGACAGACAGCAGCTCCCCTCAGGACAGTCACAGGGCCACCAGCAGAGTCACAGCTGCCAAGTCACACATATATGAGAGACGCTCGTCTCCCAACCACAGGAGGTGCAGCAAATTAGGAAGGCATAGACGCCCTGAGGAGAGTCGGGCGCCATCAAACCTGCCATGCTGTCGTATGGGAGATGACAGCACAAAGGCAGCAGTGGGGACAGAACCCGCGCACTGACAGCAGGACCCCCCCGCCCCCGCAATGGCAGCCAGCATCCCCAGCCCCGCACCTCCCGGCAGCTTCTCCTTCTCGCCGGTAGACAGGCCCAGCTGCTCGGCCAGCTCCTTCTGCATAGGGCCCAGCGTGTCCTTGTAGGGGCAGCGGGTGGTCCAGTGGTCGCCCTTGCAGATGCGGCAAGACACGATCTTCTGGCCCTTGAGTTTGTTCATGGGGTCCTCCTCCTCCTGGCAGTTCAGGTCCTGACAGGGGCAGGTTGTGGGGAGCTCAGAGGCGGCTGAGGCACCCCCTTTGCCCCCACCCCAGGATGTCAGCCCCACCTGATTGCCCCGCTTACCTCTTTGCTGGTGATGAACGTCATAGAGACATCATCGCTGACGGTGGTGGTGGCCACATTGGGTCCCGGGGGGTCAAACTCTGAGTTCCCGAACTTCTTCCAGTTCTGGGCTCAGGGAGGGATGGGGGACAGTTGAGGGCAGGGGCAGGCAGGGTTCCACAGGGGGTACCCTAGACCTACAGCTGCCATCCCTAGAGTGCCTGGGCCTCGAACCCCATTTTCATCCTCCTCAACCACTCCCCAAATAGTCCTGGCGACAGTTCCCATTTCCTGAGTACACGCCAGGCCCAAGCTCCAGGTGACAGCTACACAGCCTGGAGCCTGTGCAGGCTGGCGGACCAGCTCCCACCACAGCATGACACTCAGGGATGTGTAGGGGTCCACCCAGACCTCCGGGCCCTTGAGCTAGAAAACCTGAGCCTCGGCTTCCTCCCTTCCTCCCTTCTAAAACGGGAACCACAAAAGCTTCCTGCCTCCCTGGGTTCCTAAGGAGACTGAATCAGAGAAACACTTCCTGCAAAGTGTTTGGCATGGGGTATGTTATAACTAAGCGCACAGCAAGCTGTTCTAAGTGTATTTATTGCTAACACTTCTAACTGCTGCGACCACCTCCCGCCTCTGTTCCTCCAGGCTGACAGGCCAAGAGGAACAAGAATCTAACCCCGGCTGGGCCCGGTGGCGCCCTCCTGTAATCCCAGCACTTTGAGAGGCAAAGGTGGGAGGATCTCTTAAGCCCAGGAGCTGGAGACCAGCCTGGGCAACATAGTGAAACCCCATCTCTACAAACAATTAAAATTAGCCGGGTGTGGCAGTGCACACCTGTAATCCCAGCTACTCAGGAGGGTAGGGTGGGAGGATGGCTTGAGCCTGGGAGTTCAAGGCTGCAGTAAGCTATGATAGTGCCACTGCACTCCAACCTGGGCAACAGAACTGGACCCTGTGTCTTTAAAAAACTTAAAAGAATCTTAACTTTCACTCGATATTTATAATCAAATTTATTTGATATTTATTAATATAATTTGATATCATCAAACTTTTATTAAATATTTATCATTTATTTAATCGCTATTTATCATCGACTCCTATGCCCTGGACTTTCCAGAGTCCCAAGAGAGTGCAAGCACTCTAGGCCTCAGTTCAGCTTCAACAAAATAGGTACGAAGAGTTAAGCCCAGCTGGGTGCGATGGCTCACGCCTGTAATCCCAGCGCTTTGGGAGGCCAAGGCAGGTGGATCACGTGAAGTCAGGAGTTCGAGACGAGCCTGGCCAACATAGCAAAACCCCGTCTCTACTAAAAGTACAAAAATTAGCTGGGCGTGGTGGCGTATGCCTGTAACCCCAGCTACTCAGGAGGCTGAGGCAGGAGAATCACTTGAACCCAGGAGGCGGAGGTTGCAGTGAGTTGAGATCGTGCCACTGCACTACAGCCTGGGGGGCAGAGCGACACTCTGTCTCAAAAAAAACAACAAAAAAAGAGTTAAGCCCCATCTCTAAACACAAAGGTCCTGGAGCACGGTTTCCCAATTCCTCTGGGTTAGCCCTGGGGAAGGAGCGCCTCACCTTCCTCCTTGCAACAGCCTTTGAAGCCTTCCGGGTCTCAATCCTGAAGGTGCGGACAATCTGAGGACGGCAGGGGAGAAGGGTCAGGCTTCTGGGACTAGGGGATCTCCTTTACCAATCCCCTCAGCACACCCTGCCGCCTTCTGGTCTAAGGGCCCCCAAGCACAAGGGGCCCCACTCCCTGCCCCCCTACCCTCACCTTGAACTTCTTGCCATCCTCATCTATCTTGTACTCTGTCACTGTCTTTATGTTTCCGTTGATGACCTCCTTGGGAGGCGGCAGTGGAGCTGGGAGAAGGGGAAAAACAGAAGGACTGAGCCCTGGGTCATGGGGATCAGGAGCGGCAGGGCTGGAGGGAGAGGCAGCCCGGACACGGAGTGGCAGTCCTCACTCACCTCCTGGCAGTAGCTCTGGCTCTGGGCTGGTGTCGCCAGTGGCCAGAGGGATCCCCTTGAGGAGCTCGCTGGTGACACATTTGTCTGCAAGAGGCAGCGTGGGGAGGAGGGGTCAGCTCCAGGGCAGGAGCTCCCCAGCTGCGATGGAAGGGCCTTTGGGATGACGCCTACAGCAAGAGCTGAGAAAGGCAGGCCAAGGGCAGAGGCCTGACCAGGCAGCGCACTGGGATAGCCCTGTGAGGACTCGGAGTGGCAAGGATGGGGGATCCCTCGTAGGAAAGTGGGTGCCAGGCCATGAAGCCAACCAGGCGCCAGTAGAGAAACAGGAGACGGGAGATTACAACTTTCTCCCTGGAGTAGGGCAACAGCTTGGAGGATTTAGGCAGTAGCATGGGAGGAACAGGGACCCGCCGGGGAACACCTAGAGTTGGCAACAGGCGGCTCCCAAGGAGGATGGCGCGGGGCAGGGGCTGGTCGTGACGGGGGACACGGTGCCAGACTGGGAGATGGAAGCAGGCGGCAGTCGCCCGGCTCGGGCCTGGCCGCGATTACCCCGGGCGACCGGGTACACTCACCATCCTCCCCCTCCTCCTCCACCTGGTCGGCCCAACTGGGCTTCGAACTGCCGAAACAAATGTGTGGGAAGCGAAGATTAAGTCAGCAAGGCCCGGTCCCCGCAGCCTCGGCACACCCAGGCCCCATAATACTTCCCAGAGCACCCCAACCGCTTCCCGTGCCCCCTTCCGCGATCCCGGACTCACTCAAAGTCTCCAGTAGGCATCGCAAAAAGTATTCTCCACGCAACCCAAGCCCGGCCAGAGAGCGGAAGTGGGTGGAAAACGAGACTTCCGGTGCCGCCGTCGCCGCTAGAGAGGCCCAGCCGCGGCACTCACAGCGACACCTGCGGACGGAGGTGGAGGCGCACGCGGCTGTGTGTGCTGCTGGACGCTGCTGGTACCAGAGCAGGGCTGGCGGGGCAGAGGCTGATTTCAGGGCTGGTCCTATTAACCTTTAAAATTAAAATAGGCCGGGCGCGGTGGCTCAAACCTGTAATCCCCTCACTTTGGGAGATCGAGGTGGGCGGATCACCTGAGGTAAGGAGTTCGAGACCAGCTTGGCCAACGTGGCGAAACCCCGTCACTACTAAAAATACAAAAATTAGCTGGGCATGGTAGTGCGCGTCTGTAGTCCTAGCTACAGACTGGAGGCTGAGGCAGGAGAATCGCTTGAACCCGGGAGGTGGAGGTTGCAGTGAGCTGAGATTGCGCCACTGCACTCCACCCTGGCGACAGAGTGAGACACCGTCTCAAAAAAAAAAAATTAGCCAGGCGTGGTGGTGGGCACCTGTAATCCCAGCGACTCGGGAGGCTGAGGCGGGAGAATCGCTTGAACCCAGGAGGCGGAGGCTGCAGTGAGCCGAAATCACACCACTGCACTCTAGCCTGGGCTGCAGAGTGAGACTCTGTCTCAGAAAAATAAGTAAAATTAAAATAAATAATAATAATCATAACAAGGCTCACTTATTGATTGCTTATTGTATATGAAGCATGGTGAGGAGGATATTACTTCCATTTTACAGCTGAAGAAACTGAGCCTCAGACTGGGTCCGGTGGCGCATGCCTGTAATCCTGCACTGTGGGAGACTGAGGTGTGGGGATTGCTTGAGGCCAGGAGTTTGAGACCAGCCTGGGCAACATAGTGAGAACCCCTGTCTCTAAAACAGAAAAAAAAGAAAAAAGAAACTAAAGCTCAGGGAAAACAATCCTTTTGCTTAAACTGTTCCTTGTCTTCTTTCCCGATCCCAATGATTCAGATGCCAAGTCGCCCCCCCCCCCCCAGCCACTCCCTCTTCTTTTCTTTGTAGCGTTCTTGGCTTTCCGGTATAATTTTGTGCATTTACTTGTTTATGGCTCAGCTCCTTGCTCTAAGCACAACCGTCCTCAGTTGGAGTGATTCATGATGACTCCCCAGGGGAAAAAACTGGTTTTCAGGGAGGAAAAAAATCTTAGATATTGTGGTCTTCTAAAGCCAGCTCTATCAGACATCTTATTCCTAAGTATTTAGTTTCTGCCTTTAGGGAGCTATTAAATGTAATTAAATTAAAATTAATTTAGTTGATGTAAATTCGATTTTAGAATAATTCGGGTTTTCTCCTAAGGAGGGTGATAATGAACAAAAAAAGTTTGACAATGCCGGATACAGTGGCTCACACCTGTAATCCCAGCACTTTGAGAGGCCAAGGCGGGCAGATCTCTTGAGGTCAGGAGTTCAAGACCAGCCTGGGCAACATGGTGAAACCCGTCTTTACTAAAAATACAAAAATTAGTTGGGTGTTGTGGCCCGCGCCTGTAATCCCAGCACTTTGGGAGACTGAGGCAGAAGGATCACTTGAGCCCTGGAGTTCGACCAGCCTGGGCAACACATAGTGAGACCCCCATCTCTAAAACACATATTTTTTTTTTTTTTTTTGGGGATGCAGTCTCACTCTGTCGCCCAGTCTGGAGTTCAGTGGCGCATTCTCGGATCACTGCAACCTCTGCCTCCTGGGTTCTAGAGATTCCCCTGCCTCAGCCTCCCGAATAGCTGGGATTACAGACTACGGCCACCATGTCGTGCTAATTTTTGTATTTTTAGTAGAGATAGTAGAGACAGGGGCCCGCTTCGGCCTCCCAAGGTGCTGGGATTACAGTTGTGAGCCTGGCCCCTGAAAAAAAAAAAAAAAAAACTTTAAAAAAATTAGCTGGGCATAATTCTGTGTGCCTGTAATCCCAGATACTCAGGAGGCTGAGGTGGGAGAATAGCTTCAGTCCAGGAGGTTGAGCCATGATCACACCCCTGCACTTCAGCCTAGGCAACTGAGCAAGACTCTGTCTCGAAAACACAGACACACACACACACAAACACACACACAAAACAAAACAAAACTTGTAAGGGAGAATGGCCTGAGAAAAATAAATAAATAAGAAGACAGGAAAAACAAAGTTTATGCTGTTTATCCTCTGAGGTGTGAGTGAGGAGGCCACTCAAGGGTTTGGAATATCACCAGCTTTTCTTGTGGAAAAAATTATTCTAGAAGCCTGTAGAGAGCCAAGTGGAAGGGAAAACATTAACGGGAGAGCCGGAAAGAGAGGCACACCGCTGTGGTTTGCGGCGGTTTTTCAGGAGGGTGTCCTGGCTATATGGGTGAAAATATGAAGCTGGTCCGAAGGGCTGATAAACATTTGTACAAGCTTACTCAAATGTACTCTGAGCAACACAAAATCCAAACAACCTAGCAGATTGGGCAAAGCTTTAAAAATTCGATATCACCCAGTGGTAGTAAAGATGTTATAGGGAAACAGGCCAGGCATGGTGGCTCACGCCTGTAATCCCAGCACTTCAGGAGGCTGAGGTGGGTGGATCACCTGAGGTCAGGCATTTGAGACCAGCCTGGAAAGCATGGTGAAACCTTATCTGTACTAAAAACACAAAAATTCACTGGGCATGGCGGTGGCGCGCGCCTGGGATCCCAACTACTTGGGAGGCTGAATCAGAAGGATCACTTGAACCTGGGAGACAGAGGTTGCAGTAAACCAAGATTGCCCCACTGCACTCCAGCCTGGGTGACAGAGCAAGACTCTGTCTCAAAAAAAGAAAAAAAAAAAAAAAAGCATGTATGAATTTTCCTTTGAACCAGCTAATAATTCCTGCTGCGAATAAACTTGTAAATATATGCAAAGATGTGAGTAAATTGTCTGTGCAGTATTGTTTATGATAGCAAAAACTGGAAACACTCATCCACCATCCATAGGGACTAGTTAAATAGATGAAGTTATGCTATACTGTAATCTATAAATTACTATTTGATCTTTAAGGAGGTAGATACATTTGTGCTCATGTAAAAAACAAACTTCAGGATAAAAAGAGGAAGCAAAGACCGTGCACAGTGGCTCACTCCTGTAATCCCAGCACTTTGGGAGGCCGAGGCAGGTGGATCACCGGAGGTCAGGAGTTCAAGACCAGCCCCTGGCCAACATGGTGAGATGCTGTCTCTACTAAAAATACAAAAAAAATATATATATATATATATCTGGCCGTGGTGGTGGGCGCCTGTAATCCCAGTTACTCGGGAGGTTGAGGCAGGAGAATCACCACTGCACTCCAGCCTGGGTGACACAGCGAGCCTTCATCTCAAAAAAAAAAAAAAAAAAAAGAGGAAGCAATATATAAAATGGCATATATTGTAGGAACCAATTTGTGTAAATCTTTAATAGCACATAGACATGCAGATATATGCAAATCATTTCCTGGAAAGAAAGCATCAGAACCTGTTAATGAGGAATGCTTTGGAAAGAAGGCACCAAGAAAGGAAAGAGTATATTTGGACATGAATTAATATATAACATGCATTTATGTAATATGTGAGATGTAACATATAAATATATTTCTTGGCTGGGCACTGTGGCTCATGCCTATAATCCCAGTACTTTGGGAGGCCAAGGCAGAAAAGTTTCTTGAGACCAGGAGTTCAAGACCAGACTAGGCAACGTCATTGAGACCCTATCACTACACACAAAAAATTGCTGGGTGTGGTAATGCACGCCTGTAGTCCCAGCTACCTGGGAGGCTGAGGTGGGAGGATTGCCTGAGCCCAGGAGGTAAGGCTGCAGTGAGCTATGATTGTACCATTACACTCTGGCCTGGGTGACAGAGCAAAAACCCTGTCTCTGAAAAAGAAAGAGGCTGGGCACAGTGGCTCACATCTGTAATCTCAGCACTTTGGGAGGCCAAGGTGGGCAGATGCCCTGAGGTCAGGAGTTCAAGACCAGCCTGGCAAACATGGTGAAAACTCATCTCTATTAAAAATACAAAAATTAGCTGAGCATGATGGCACGTATCTGTAATCCCAGCTACTCAGGAGGCTGAGGCAGGAGAATCCCTGGAGTCCGGGAGGTGGAGGCTGCAGTGAGCAAAGTGCTGGGATTACGCAGGTGTGAGCCACCATGCCCGGCCACATCAAGGTTTGAGTGCAAGAGTATATCTGGTTACAGATTACAGAAGCGTAATACCCTAACCCCATTAGATGTTATTTTATGTGTAGGAAAAGGCTTAGGGGAGGTCCTTTTGTTTTTTTTTTTTTTTGAGATGGAGTCTTGCTCTGTCACCCAGGCTGAAGTGCAGTGGCGCAATCTCGGCTCACTGCAACCTCTGCCTCTGGGGTTCAAGCAATTCTCCCACCTCAGCCTCCCGAATAGCTGGGATTACAGTCGTGCGCCACCATGCCCAGCTAATTTTGTGTTTTTAGTAGAGACAGGGTTTCTCCATATTGGTCAGGCTGGTCTTGAACTCCCGACTTCAGGTGATCCACCTGCCTCGGCCTCCCAAAGTGCTGGGATTACAGGCCTGAGCCTCCGCGCCCAGCATGCCTTTTTTTTTTTTTTTTTTTTTTTTTTTTTTTTTTTTTTGAGACAGGGTCTTGCTTTATCACCCAGGCTGGAGTGCAGTGGCGCGATCACAGCTCGCTGCAGCCTCAACCTCCCCAGGCTAAGGTGATACTCTTGCCCTAGTCTCCCAAAATGCTGGGATCACAGGCATGAGCCACTGTGCCCAGACTCACTTAAGGAATATGGTGACTCGGGCAAGAGACATGGGGTGCCCTGTGCTCTATAGTGTTTTGTCTTCAAAGCCTCATTCTATAGAGCTGTGCAGACATGTCCCAGAGTCCGGGGCTTTGTGAAATTATGCCAGAAAACGGAAATGAAGAAACCCAGCTTAACATTAGTTACTTTCTCTCATATTGCCATGACAAAACACCACAGACTGGGGGGCTTAAACAGCACACATTTATTTTCTCAATTCTGGAGGCTGGAAGTCCAAGATCACAGTGTCAGCAGGGTTGGTTTCTTCTGAGGTGGTGGCACCTTCTCCGTCTGTCCTCACATGGCCTCCTCTGTGTGTATCTATGTCCCAATCTCTTCTTCTAAGGATATCAGTCTTATTGGATTAGGGCCCACCCTAATGACCTCATTTAAACTAAATTCTTTTTTTTTTTTAATTTTTTTTTAAGGTGAAGTCTCACTCTGTAGCCTAGGCTGGAGTGCAGTGGTGCAATCTCAGCTAATGACAACCTCCGCCTTCTGGGTTCCAGTGATTCTCCTGCCTCAGCCTCCCGAGTAGCTGGGACTACAGGCATGTGCCACCACACCCCGCTAATGTTTGTATTTCTAGTAGAGACGGTGTTTCACCAAGTTGGCAAGGCTGGTCTTGAACTCCTCACCTCGTGATCTGCCTGCCTTGGCCTCCCAACATGCTGGGATTATAGGCGTGAGCCACCGCGCCTGGCCTTAATTTTCTCTCTAAAGGCCCTATTTCTGCTGGGCGCAGTGGATCACGTCTGTAATCCCAGCACGTTGGGAGACCCAGACAGGCAGATCCCCTGAGGTCAGGTGTTCGAGACCAGCCTGGCCAACATAGCGAAACCCTATGTCTACTAAAAATACAAAAATTAGCCAGGTGTGGTGGCAGGCATCTGTAATCCCAGCTACTCGGGAGGCTGAGGCATGACAATCCCTTGAACCCGGGAGGCGGGGGTTGCCGTGAACCAATATCGAACCACGCCCTCCAGCCTGGGCAATGGAGAGAGACTCCTTCCTTTTTTTTTTTTTTTTTTTTTGAGAAGGAGTTTTGCTCTTGTTGTCCAGGCTGGAGTGCAATGGCATGATTTCGGCTCACCACCACCACGACCTCCACCTCCCGGGTTTAAGCTATTCTCCTGCCTCAGCTTCCCTAGTAGCTGGGATTACAGGCATGCTCCACCATGCCCATCTAATTTTGTATTTTTAGTAGACACGGGGTTTCTCCATGTTGGCCAGGCTAGTCTTGAACTCCAAACTCAGGTGATCCGCCTGCCTTGGCCTCCCAAAGTGCTGGGATTATAGGCGTGAGCCGCCATGCCCGGCCAAGACTCTTTCTAAAAAGAAACAAAAATAGGCCATGTGCGGTGGCTCACACCTGTAATCCCAGCACTTTGGAAGGCCAAAGGGGGAGGATCACTTGAGGTCAGGAGTTCGAGACAAGCCTGGCCAACATGACGAAACCCCATCTCTACTAAAAATACAAAAATCAGCTGGGTATGGCGGGGCACGGTGACTCACGCCTGTAATCCCAGCACTTTGGAAGGCCAAAGTGGGAGGATCACTTGAGGTCAGGAGTTCGAGACAAGCCTGGCCAACATGACGAAACCCCATCTCTACTAAAAATACAAAAATCAGCTGGGTATGGCGGGGCACGGTGGCTCACGCCTGTAATCCCAGCACTTTGGAAGGCCAAAGTGGGAGGATCACTTGAGGTCAGGAGTTCGAGACAAGCCTGGCCAACATGACGAAACCCCATCTCTACTAAAAATACAAAAATCAGCTGGGTATGGCGGGGCACAGTGGCTCACGCCTGTAATCCCAGCACTTTGGAAGGCCAAAGTGGGAGGATCACTTGAGGTCAGGAGTTCGAGACAAGCCTGGCCAACATGACGAAACCCCATCTCTACTAAAAATACAAAAATCAGCTGGGTATGGCGGGGCACAGTGGCTCACGCCTGTAATCCCAGCACTTTGGGAGGCCAAAGCAGGTGGATCACCTGAGGTCGGGAGTTCAAGACCAGCCTGACCAACATGGAGAAACCCCATCTCTCCTAAAAATACAAACTTAGATGGGCATGGTGGCACATGCTTGTAATCCCAGCTACTCAGGAGGCTGAGGCAGGAGAATTGCTTGAACCTGGGAGGTGGAGGTTGTAGTGAGCTGAGATCGTGCCATTGCACTCCAGCCTGGGCAACAAGAAGGTAACTCTGTTTCAAAAAAAAAAAAAAAAAATCAGCTGGGTGTGGTGGTGCGTGCCTGTTACTCAGGAGGCTGAGGCAGGAGAATCACTTGAACCCAGGAGGCAGAGGTTGCAATGAACCAAGATTGCACCACTGCACTCCAGCCTGGGTGACACACTCCATCTCAAAAAAAAAAGTAAGTAGAAATAAAAAGAAGGAAATACTAAATTGATTGGACATGCAGATGTGGTAACAGTCAAAAAACAGGGGCAGAAAGGAGACATGGCAATGTCCTTACTGTGGTTTTTCTAGGGAAGTAGACGGGTACGTCAGCATTGCCTTATTTTATTTCATTAAAATAAAACAGCCTTCCACTATGAACTATGGTATGGTGGTTCCTCAAAACATTAAAAATAGAACTACCAAATGACCCAGCGCTTCCACATCTGCTTTATACTTACAAGAATTGAAATCACTGGAGATCAGCCTGGGCAACACAGCGAGACCCCATCTTTACAAAAAATAATAATACATTAAAAGGGGGGAAAAAAAAAGAAGCCAGGCACAGTGGCTTACACTTGTAATCCCAGCACTTTGGGAGGCTGAGGAGGGAAGATCATTGGAGCTCAGGAGTTTGAGACCAGCCTGGGCAACATGGCAAGAACTCATCTTTACTAAAAATAAAAATAAAAATGAGTTAGGCATAGTGGTACATACCTGTAGTCCCAGCTAGTCCAGAGACTGAGCGGGTTGGATCTCTGGAGCAAAGGAGTTCGAGGCTGCAGTGAGCTATGATCGCATCACTGCAGTCCAGTCTGGGTGAAAGAATAAGACCCTGTCTCTCAAAAGACAAGACAATGGCTTCTAATTCTTACACCAAAGTACATCCTCAAGTTGTTGTTTTTGGTGAAGGATTGTATACCTCAGACTGTGACAACTGAAAAAGTGGCATTAAAAACAAGGAAATTCAGGCCAGGCGCGGTGGCTCACACCTGTAATCCCAGCACTTTGGGAGGCTGAGGTGGGCAAATCACCTGAGGTCAGGAGTTGGAGACCAGCCTGACCAACATGGTGAAACCCCATCTCTACTAAAAATACAAAAATTAGCTGGGCGTGATGGCCTATGCCTGTAATCCCAGCTACTCAGGAGGCTGAGGCAGGAGAATCCCTTGAATCCGAAGGTGGAGGTTGCAGTGAGCAGAGATCGCGCCACTGCACTGGGTGACAGAGCGAGACTCCATCTCCAAAAAAAAAAAAAAAAAAAAAGGAATTCAACAAGTTGGCTAGGTTCAAAAAACAATTTACAAAATCACAGCCAATACAAATAGAGCATCTCTCCATAGGCAAAGGACCACAGTTTAGGAAACAAGAAAACATCCCCATTTATATTAGTAATGAAGGGACTAAATACTTAGGAATCGAGTTATGAAGTGTGCAAGATCTGGATGAAAAGCTGTGGACACAAAGGAATTCCTGGACAAACAGGACAAACCCTGTTCTTAGAAAGGAAGGCTTGGCCGGGCTCGGTGGCTCACGCCTGTAATCTCAGCACTTTGGGAGGCCGAGGCGGGCGGATCACGAGGTCAGGAGATCGAGACCATTCTGGCGAACACTGTGAAACCCTGTCTCTACTAAAAATACAAAAAAATTAGCCGGGCGAGGTGGCGGGCGCCTGTAGTCCCAGCTTCTAGGGAGGCTGAGGCAGGAGAATGGCATGAACCTGGGAGGCGGCGGAGCTTGCAGTGAGCGGAGATCACGCCACTGCACTCCGGCCTGGGCGACAGAGCGAGATTCTGTCTCAAAAAAAAAAAAAAAGAAAAGAAAAAAGAAAGGAAGGCTTGTCATTAACATGTCAATTCTTCCAGAAGTCTGCAAAGTTAATGCAATCCCTATGAAACACCTGCTCGATTTTTAGCGGATGTGCCAGTTCTAAAGTTTCAACCCAGTCATTTAACTCCTAGAAAAGTAGACTATATGTGGATACACATATGTATACAAATCTACGTCCAGCCATCTCTCAGTATCCCCAGGGAATTGGTTCCAGGATCCCATGTGGTACCAAAATCAGAATGTGCTCAAATCCCTGATAGAAAATAGCATAGGCTGGGCGTGGTGGCTCACACCTGTAGTTCCAGCACTTTGGGAGGCCAAGACAGGTGGATCATTTGAGGCCAGGGTTTCAAGACCAGCCTGACCAACATGGTGAAACCCTGTCTCTACTAAAAATACGAAAAAATTAGCCAGGTGTGGTGGCGCATGCCTGTAATCTCAGTTACTTGGGAGGCTGAGGCAGAAGAATCGCTTGACCCCAGGAAGCAGAGGTTGCAGTGAGCCAAAATTGTGCTACTGCACTCCAGCCTGGGCAACAGAGTGAGACTCTGTCTCAAATATAAAATAAAGTAAAATAAAATAAAATAAAATAAAATGGCATAGTATTTGCATATACACTACACGCATTCCCCTGTGTACATTACTTTTTGACAGAGTCTTGCTTTGTCACCCAGGCTAGTGCAATCTCAGCTAAATGCAACCTCCACCTGCTGGGCTCAAGCAATCCTCCCATCGCAGCCTCTGGAGTAGCTGGGACTACAGGTATGTGCCACCATGCTCAGCAAATTTTTGTATTTTTTGTAGAGAGGGTGTTTCGCCATGTTGGCCAGGCTGGTCTTGAACTCCTGGCCTCCAGTGATCCTCCTGCCTTGGCCTCCCAAAGTGCGGGGATTACAGGCGTGAGCCACTGCACCCGGCCTCTCCTATGTACTTTATATCATCTCTAGATTACTTGTAATACCTGACATAATGTCTACACACTGCTTTATTCTTATGGATTCCACATAGTACTTGGTGAGCGGCAAATGCAAGTTTCGCTTTTTGGAACTTTATGGACTTTTTCTGGATATTTTAAATCCGTGGTTGGTTGAATGGCAGAGGTGGAATCCTTGGATACGGAGGGCTGACCTGCATCACAATTCAGTCTACTGCTCTTGAGACTGTAGTTGTTTCCAAACAATATAAAGAAAAAAAGTTCAAATAAAGGCATTCTATTTATTGTATAACATAGTGAGTATAGTTAATATATTATATTCTTGTCCAGGCACAGTGGCTAATGCCTATAATCCCAGCATTTGGGGACGCCAAGGCAGGCAGATCGCTTGAGCCCAGGAGTCTGAGACCAGCCTGGGCAACAAAGCGAGACCCTGTCTCTACAAAAAATATAAAAATCAGCTGCCGTGCGTTGTAGCTCGTGTCTGTAATCCAAGCACTTTGGAAAGCCGAGGCAGGCAGATCACTTGAGACCAGGAGATCGAGACCAGCCTGGCCAACATGGGGAAACCCCGTCTCTACTAAAAACATAAAAATTAGCCAGGCCTGGTGGCGGGCCTGTAATCCCAGCTACTCGGGAGGCTGAGGCATGAGAATAGCTTGAACCCAGGAGGCAGAGGTTGCAGTGAGCCGAGATCGCACCACTGCACTCCAGCCTGGAGACAGAGTGAGACTCTGTCTCAAAAATAAAGAAAATAAATAAATAAATAATAATTAACTGGGTGTGGCAGCACATACCTATGGTCCCAGCTACTGCAGAAGCTGAGGTGGGAGGATCACGTGAGGCCAGGAGTTTTAGACCACCCTGAGCAACACAGTGAGAGCCCATCTCCATAAAAAAAATGTAAAACTTAGCTGGGCATGGTGGCATGCGCCTATAGTTCCAGCTACTCAGGAGGCTGAGGCAGGAGGATCACTTGAGCCCAGGAGATCAAGGCTGCAGTAGAGCATCACTGCACTCCAGCCTGGGCAACAGAGCAAGATCCCGCCTCTAAAATATATATATATATTTTTTCTATCTATCTATCTATCTATCTATCTATCTATCTATCTATCTATCTATCTATAGGCGGGCGCCTGTAGTCCCAGCTACTCGGGAGGCTGAGGCAGGAGAATGGCGTAAACCCAGGAGGCGGAGCTTGCAGTGAGCTGAGATCCGGCCACTGCACCCCAGCCTGGGCGACGGAGCAAGACTCCGTCTCAAAAAAAAAAAAAAAAAAAAAAAAATAAATAAATAAATAAATAAATAAATAAAATATATATTTTAAAAAGGACAAAACTGATACACATATTAATGGCATGGATGAATCCCAAAGGCATTTATGCTGAAAGATCCCAAACACAAGCACACATGCTGGCCTGAACAGGCAAATGTCATCTATGGAGACAAAACTGGATGGGAGGCTGCCCAGGGACCGGGAAGGGGAAGATCAAGTGGGAATAGGCACGAGGTGACCTGAGGTGACAGAGACATTCTCCATCTCGATAAGGACGTAGTCTACAGTGCTACATTCGCTTCTCGAAATTTAAGCTGAACACTTAGGACTTGCGTATTTCATATTCTACCCTAATTTTCAAAAACAGAGGAACAAGCGAGATTCCTAGGTAAGACAACCTTCGAGGTGTGAGACAGTTTTTGTTTTGTTTTTGAGACAGTCTCCCTTTGTCGCCCAGGCTGGAGTGTAGTGGCGTGATCGTGGCTCACTGCAGCCACTGCCTCCAAGGTTCAAGCGATTCTGCCTCAATCTCCCGAGTAGCTGGGATTACAGGCATGTACCACCACGCCTGGTTGATTTTTGTATTTATACTAGAGATGGGGTTTCGCCCTATTGGCCAGGGTGGTCTTGAACTCCTGACCTCAGGTGATCCACCTGCCTGGGCCTCCCAAAGTGCTGGAATTACAGGCGTGAGCCAACGCTCCTGGCCCAAAGCAGTTTATTTTTGAGACAAGGTCTCAGTGTGTTACCCAGGCTGGAGTGCAATGGCACAATCTCGGTTGCAGTGAGCCGAGATTGCTACTGCAAACTCCACCTCCTGGGCTCAAGCGATTCTCTTGCTTCATTCTCCTGAGTAACTGGGACTACAGGCACATGCCACCATGTCCCACTAAGTTTTGTATAGGCAGTCTTAATAGACACTACCATAGGGCGCGGTGGCTTACATGGAAGCAGGGGATCACTTGAACCCAGGAGGTGGAGGTTGCCACATGCCGAGATCAGGCCACTGCAGTCCAGCCTGGGTGACAGACCGAGATCCTGTCTCAGAAAAATAGAAAATAAAAGATCATAGGTACATGGGCAAAATGCATAGTGTGACCTTGTGAGAAAACAAGGATTCGGTTGTCTTGATCAAGGTGCCTCGGAATCCAGAAAAAGAAAACTCATTATACTCATTATATACTTTAAAATGATTTTTTTTAGCTTAAAATAGCAGCAGAAAGTATATTTTAAAAAAATCTCGGATGGGGGAACTTTACCATATGTCAGGCTGAGCTGTTGTACTTTGCTGTGTGCATTTGCTATCAGTCTTATTCAAAAAATAAGCTGAGATTCCCATTTTTAGTCCTTACAAAAGTGATTCATGTGTTAAAATGGGAATGTCAGAAATGTGGAAGAAGATACATGTTTAAGATCTCTTGGTGGAGGGAGGGAAGGCATTTCTAAATAGGCTACAAAGGCCGGGTGTGGTGGCTTATGCTTGTAATGCCAGCACTTTGGGAGGCCAAGGCGGGAGGATCACTTGAGGTCAGGAGTTCAAGACCAGCCTGGCCAACATGGCAAAACCCTGTCTCTACTAAATTAACAAAAATTAGTCGGATGTGGTGGCAGGCGCCTGTAATCCCAGCTACTCAATCCCCGCTACTTGGGAGGCTAAGGAAGCAGGGTTAAACCCGGGAGGCGGAGGTTGCAGTGAGCCGAGATCATGCCACTGCACTCTAGCCTGGGCGACAGAGTGAGAATCCATCTCAAAAATAAACAGGCTACAAAAAACTAAGAGTGACAAATAGAAATAAATTGACTTCCTAAAACTGGGAGGTCTCTGTATGGCACAGACATGAGCCAGGATGACTGAGCTGGGGCAGTCATCCCAAATGCCCAGGGATCTCCCAGCAAAGACAGTCATGTGGCCACCACAGAGAAGGGGTACATCCAGTGGCCACTGGACACACAGAAGTGTTATGTCACTATTAAAAAATGCTGGTCGGCCGGGCGCAGTGGCTCAAGCCTGTAATCCCAGCACTTTGGGAGGCCGAGGCGGGCGGATCATGAGGTCAGGAAATCGAGACCATCCTGGCTAACACGGTGAAACCCCGTCTCTACTGAAAATACAAAAAAATTAGCCGGGTGTGGTGGTGGCGCCTGTAGTCCCAGCTACTCGGGAAGCTGAAGCAGGAGAATGGCGTGAACCCAGGAGGCGGAGCTTGCAGTGAGCCAAGATCACGCCACTGCACTCCAGCCTGGGCGACAGAGCGAGACTGTCTCCAAAAATAAAAAAGCTAATGGGAGGCTGTGTGCAGTGGGTCACACTTGTAACACAGCACTTTAGGAGGCCCAGGTGGGTGGATCATATCAGGATTTCAAGAACAGTCTGGCCAACATGGTGAAACATCATCTCATCATCTCTACTAAAAATACAAAAATTAGCTGGGCGTGGTGATGGGCGCCTGCAATCCCAGCTACTCGAGAGGCTGAGGCAAGACAATTTCTTGAATCCAGGAGGCAGAGGTTACGCTGAACCAAGACTGCCCCACTACACTACAGTCTGAGCAACAGGGCAAGACCCTGTCTCAACAACAACAACAACAACAACAAAAAAAAAAAAAAAAAAAAAAAAAAAAACCTTTGAAAAGAAAAAAACCCAACTAAAGAAGGGGTTTTGCTTTGGGATAGGAGCTCCAAGGGCAGCTCAGTGGTGACTTCTCTCTCCTTGTTCGACCAGTCGCTGCACAGAGCTCTGCCTCATGGTCACAGGATGGCTGCTCTACTGCCAGGCATCACAACCCACTCCAGACCAAAGAAGGGCTACCAGCCATGGGGAAGGCTAGCCAAGACTTTCTTTAAATGGCTTTCCTGGAAGCTACACTAGGAAGTTCCATTTGCATGTCATGGGGATCAACTCATGTGACTCAGTTCTGAACAAACAGACACACGGAGTGTCTAGCTTCAAACATGTGCTAGCTTCAAACGTTCCATGTGGGTCGCCTTCAGTGTGGGGGAGCTTGTTCCTGTCTGGCCTCAGCCAGAAGCCCCATGTAAATCACGAGTCCCCACCCAGGGTGGTTTATAGGAGAGATTTATTTGAAGAAATATTACAACATATAAAAACTACATAAAGTCTTAATTTCCACTCATACAGTGGTAGATTTGATATAATGCATAATAAAAAACTTTTAAAATCCAGAATGCACAAAGTACTGCACAATTTGATCACTAAATCATTAGTTGATAAGCGAACCTCACACAACAGCTTCATGTCAGCCAAGGCCACAAACACCATGTACCACACATGTGAACGGACAGATTGACATGTTAAAAACACAACATCAGTGCATGTTGGGGATTCCTGGTGCCAGAAACAGGGGTGACGGGAGGGCAGAACTAGTCCTTAGCAGCTTCCTCCTCCTTTATTTTAGCTGAAGGGAAATAAAAGGAAAAGTCACTCTCGGGAACACGCACGGTATCACGCTACATGACAGGGGAGTAACAGACATGGACCATCAGGAAATGTTAACGTACTGATGTAACAGCGGACCCAATAAGCGGCAGAGTGCTAAGGGAACATTCATGGAGACTGAACACTCCTCAAACGGTCCCGGGGGTTCTAGACCCAGAGGCTCGAGTGAACAGCTGAGGCAGGTGCCTGCTAAGCCAGACTCACTGAACAGGAGTGAGGGAAATGGCCCCAGGGCCAGCCCAGCAGCCAACCTGACCAAAGGCCTGCTGTGTGCAGTGCGCCTGCTCTAAGCACTCGACACGTGCAACTCAATCCTCACAGCAGCCCCTTCAGAAAGATGGGTGACCCACACGAGTCCCAGAGCCCAGAGCGGTGGCTGGCAGCTGCCCCTGCATGTACCCCCAGAGGGCGGTCAGGCCCGAGAGGAAGCCCGGCCCACCCCACCATACCTGAGGCACTCTCTCGGGCTTTGGCCAACATACAGAGCTTGATCTCCAAGCCAATGGCTTTGGCCAGGGGCGGTGGCACAGCGTTGCCCACCTGTGGGAGGGGAGAAGGGCAATGCCTGATGTGGATGGCCAGGCCCGAGGCCCGGGGTCAGGTGTACTGCCAGCCCCTGCTCAGATGCAGGACAACCTGGGCACTGCGCCCCTTGGGGAGGGGTTCTGGTCCTGCTCACATGGGCCCAAAGCCCTTCCAGCACAAGGTCCTCGGATCCTCCAACTGGCCCATCGTCCCACCCCACAGCCATAGTTCACTGGGCCTTTGAAGAGCTTCGGAAAGACCTGAGACAAAGACACATGGGGCTGGGCGCGGTGGCTCACGCCTGTAATCCCAGCACTTTGGGAAGCCAAGGCAGGTGGATTAGTTGAGGCCAGGAGTTCAAGACCAGCCTGGCCAATATGGCGAAACCTTGTCTACTAAAAGTACAAAAACTAGCCGGGCATGGTGGCACATGTCTGGAATCCCAGCTACTCGGGAGGCTGAGACAGCAGAATCGCTTGAACTCGGGAGGTGGAGGTTGCAGTGAGCAGAGATGATGTCGCTGCACTCCAGCCTGGGCGACAGAGTGAGATTCTGTCTCAGGAAAAAAAAAAAAAAGACAAATGGGCTACCTAGACACGTTTCGCTCCCAGCTAAGAGTGGCTGCTTCCCTGGCCGGCGCGGAGGCGCACGCCTATAATCCCAGCACTTTGGGAGGCCGAGGCAGGCAGATCACCTGAGGTCAAGAGTTCAGGACCAGCCTGGCCAACATGGTGAAACCCCGTCTCTACTAAAAATACAAAAATTAGCTGGGTGTGTTGGCACACAACTGTAATCCCAGCTACTTGGGAGTCTGAGGCAGGAGAATCGCTTGAAACCAGGGGGGTGTAGGTTGTGGTGAGCTGAGATCGCGCCACTTCACTCCAGCGTGGGCGAAAGAGCAAAGCTTCATCTTAAAAAAATAATTGGCTGCTTCCTGAGGACCGGATTCGGCGGGAGGGGCGAAGCGTGGTTTCCACAAGAACCCTGGACACTGGTTTTTAAGCTATGCACGTGCCCTGTGTTGATGAAAATACACTTAACTAAGATTAACTCATAGACTAACTCGTTAAGTCAACCTGACACCTGAGAAGCAGGTAGGAATTAAGGTGCTAGTTCATTTGAACCTACAGCGAGTGAGCTGTCGCCACCGTGGGTTTTAGCCTGCTCCCTTAGTGTGACGGACTGTCCTTCTGGCTCAATCTCTGACTCAAAGACAAACAGTAAGGAACCAGCGTAGGGATACAGCCTGACTCGGATGTCTCAGCCCCGTCCCTCCTGTGGGCCATCATCCTACTGCGAGTGCTGGGGCTACCCGGCAGCCAGCAGGTGTCAGAAGTGACTGTGCTGGCCCCAGTCCCACCCAGTGACAGGCACAGAAGCCTCCTTCCCGTCCAGACCCAGTGGGTGCCGCCCCACTGACCTGCCGGTGCTTGTCCAGGATGTTGCCGAAGAGCCGGTAGGTGTCGGGGAAGCCCTGGGAGCGGGCGCACTCCCGCACGCTCACCACGCGGTGCTGCTCGGGGTGGAGCACGCGGCCCTGGGGCAAGAGGCGCAGCAGGTGAGGGTAGTAGCACTCAGGCCAGGTCACCGTGGGGGACAGGGAGGGAAATGGCAACCTGGCAGCGTCCGGCCGTGGCCTTGGCCTACGAGCCTGTCCCATGGACACGGAGGGGGCAGGAGGCAGAGGAGGCCAGGTGCCTGGGGTCCTGGGGTGCTGTCCTCCAATTGGCTAAGCCCACACCTCCACCCAGTTGGGCCTCCAAGTACAGGGCCTGACTCAGGCCCTTGGACACCCCCTCCCCACCTACCTGCTTGCCCATGGGCTCGGGGTTGGTGACGGTTGTGCTGAAGAAGCCGTCCCACTCGAGCCTTCCATAGAGGCCAGCCCAGTGGTTGTGCCGGTTCCCAGTGTGGGGCAGGCACCAGGGGATGAGGGTGTTGAACTGCCTGGCTGCGGGGTCGCAGGCTTTGCCGGCTGGAAGAGAGGACAGTGATGAGGCTGCAGTTACGGGATGGGGTATAGGCTTTGGACGGGGGACAGTGGCTCTTAGAGCTTTGGGAGGCAGAGATGGTACTTCCTGTGCAAGGGGACCCCTGGGGTGGAGCAGCCAACAATCCTCGTTCTCTGGGCACTGTTTTTGTTATTATTACTATATATTTTTTTTGAGACAGAGTCTGGCTCTGTTGCCCAGGCTGGAGTGCAATGGCACGATCTTGGCTCACTGCAACCTCTACCTATGGGGTTCAAGCGATTCTTCTGCCTCAGCCTCCCAAATAGCTGCGATTACAGGCGTGTGATACCACGCCCAGCTAATTTGTGTAATTTTAGTCAAGACAGGGTTTCACCATGTTGGGCCAGGCTGATCTCGAGCTCCTGACCTCAAGTGATCTGCCTGCCTCGGCCTCCCGAAGTGCTGGGATTACAGAGATTGAGCCACTGTGCCTGACCTGTTTCATTTATTTTATTATTTTATTTTATCTATTCATTCATTCATTCATTCATTCATTCATTCATTCAATTCTTTTTAGAGACAGGGTCTCACTCTCTCCCCCAGGCTGGAGTGCAAAGGCACAATCACAGCTCTCTACAGCCTCAAACTCCCAGGCTCAAGTGATCCTCCCGCCTTAAAGTGCTTCCCAAAGTGCTGATATTACAGGTGTGGCCACCAACCCAGCCTGCTTTTACTACTTAACATGGTCAGCAGCTACCTTCTCTGGGACACCCAGGCTTGGTGTGTCTGTGCCCTGCCCTGGCCTCCACGTTCACAGGTCAAAGCCCCAGGGCTCTGCCTTCCTCCCCCTCAGCCCATCGGGAACCACGACCTACAGGCCCCACCTTCCACGCAGGAGCAGACCCCACGGAGGGCCCCAGAGCTGCTGCGGCCATTCTTCCTGTCATGGTGGGTATACCGCAGCTTCCTGGCCATGGTGCCGTCCGAGAGCCGCACCTCGATGTTCGGCAGATCGCGCCAGTCTGAGCCGGGGGCCAAGGGGATGTGCCGCATGCGGGCAGCCACCAATGCACTCATGTCCTGAAAGAGTGTGGGGGACCCAGCTGTCACCTTGTGTAAGCAGCATCTGAGCATCCATGGTGGGCTGGGTGCTGGGAACACCATGGTGACCAGGAAGCCCCCTGGAGCTCACGCCCATCGGGAAAGAGACAGTCGGGGATGTTGCACTTGGCTCAAGGCCATGGCAGAGACCTGAGGCAGCGCAGGGGTAGAACAGCGTGGGAATCTAAGCTGAGTCTTTAGGGTGGAGGAAGGGGAGTGGTGCCAGGGGATGGTGAAAGGGCTGGTCTTGGCATCCTGGGAAAACATGCAGGAAGAGGCAGCGAGGGGGGAAGGCAGTGGTGGGTGGGCAGTGGCTTGACACCATTCCAGACCGAGTCTGAGTCCAGGAGTGCGGGAGCTCTGACACTTCCCATGACCGTGGGAGAGAGGCCAGGGGTCACGCAAGGGCTGAGGACTCAGGAGGAGGAGCCTGGGATCAGATTCCATGTCCCCCTTGAGCCTTGGGCAGGCTCTGACTGTTCCCATGAGGCTGCTAGGCTGGGCCTCGAGGAGGAGCTGCTCTGTCGGGGTGCCGTTACCTTACAGATGTGGTCCCTGAGGATGGGCTGGTACTGTGCGCCCCGGAGCTGCCTCTGGAACCAGGACTGAGGCTCCCCGTTGTAGGAGATCTCCAGTGCTGAAGCTCCATTCCGCACCTCTGGCAGGTCGGACATTGTGTCCCGCACCGTGATGGTCCGGAAAGGACCTGAGCTCAACCTGCAACAGAGCAGGAGGTCGACACCTCTGGGCATGCACACAGCAGCTGTCCCCTCGTCACAGGTGCCGCCCCCTGCCTGCTCACATGGCCTTCTCCAGAGGTCACAGCACACTGCCTGAGGTCACATGAGTGGCAGTGTGCCTGGATGCCATCTGGAAGAGGGGACAGGGTTATGGCGTGGACTTTGTGGATGACCATAGCCAAGCATGCAGCCAGCCGCTCTACATGCGCTATCTACTAGGGAAGCAGATGACGCAGGGTCAGAATTGGAGAAGGGGGGTGGCAGAGCACCGTGTGGCAGGATGGATGCCGTACCATCCTCTCCTCCCTAAACCTCACCAGGGAGCACTCACGGGCCCTATGAGCTACTGAGGCCCACTCGGCAGTGTGTGGAGGAGTGACCGGTGCCACCTACCTGGTTATATTGCTCACGAACTTCTTGTCGTCCACCACCACACTCAGCTGGCAGGCCCGGGGCGCAAACACGTGCAGCGGCTCCGGGAACAGGGGAAGTTTCTCTCCAGGGGCTGCGGCCAGGATGATGGCCCGCCTCCGCGTCTGGGCTACGCCGTACTGACCGGCCTGTGGTGGAGAAGGACAGACACCCCCACCATCAGTGGGACACTCCCAACTGGACTGGCCAGACCCAGGCCTGGGGTCAGCAGCCTGACTCGGGAGCGGCTGGCCGATGCGGAGGGCACTTGCAGAATCCCCAGTCACCCCAGCAGGTATGCTCCTGGTCAGAGGAGGTTGGAGCAGATAAAGAACAAAAGCAGCTGAGCCCAGGGGACAACTACTGGGGAAGGTGGGAACGAACCTTGCGGGCAAGTCTAGCCAGCTCTGAAAGCACTGCAAGGGCCCCGAGGTCTTAGCACTCAGGGAAAACAACATTGGAGACCAGGAGCCCTGCCACTTCCCTAATGGCTGTGGTTACAAGGACAGAGAACGTGGCTGTGACAAGTCTTGCCTGCTGAGCCTGAGTCACCCTGAGGCTGAACTAGGAGACCAGGTAGCCAAGTGCTTGCCCACTTAGGCAGACATCCTGTGCTAGCATCTGAATAGCTGCTTCATTTTTAGTTATACCCTCAATTGCTGAGCTGATACAGAGGATGGGGGATGCTTTTCAGATAAGGCCTGGGCCCCACAGACCATGTCCACCCCTGTCCCTGCAGACACAGCCACCTGGAGTGCAACCCTCGGCCATCTGTCGGGGTTTGTATGTGCAGTTACCCAGAGCAAAACTGTCTTTTAAACCGATCGAACAGCAGCTGCCTACACATGTCTCTGCACACCTCACTTCCCCTCCCTCATGCAGATTCAACCGCTCCGCGGTGCTCCGTGGTGGGCTGCTCACCCTTCCCCATCGAGGGAAAGGAACCGGGAGCTACCTGGTGAGAAGCCCCTGGCTGCTGGCCGGGTCATGTGCTGGCCACATCCATCTGCCCGCCCCGGCCCCGGGGCCCACCTGCAGCACGCCGAAGGTGCACTGATAGCCCATGCGGACCAGGCAGCGGAGGGTGAGCTTCAGGACCATGGAACGCTTGAAGGAGACAAAGTTCCTGACATTCTCCAGGAGGAAGAACCGGGGCCGGTAGTAGTCGCAGTAGCTGTAGGGGCAGGAGAGACTGCAGGAGTCACCTCCACAGACAGAGGGGAGGAACGACCCACTGTGCCGGAAGCCCCTTGTGAATGTTATCAAAGTCTCTCCCTACTGAAAGCTGAGCTGTGAGTTTCCAGGGGGCAGAAGCCTCAGTGCAGGGTGAAAATGACCACTGCTGACATGCGGCACAGCCCCAGGCCATCTGTCAACACTGGGGGGCTTCTACCTGTTTACCTGAGGAAGGAGACCACCAACGAGTTTTTGAACTTGGAGTAGGTGCGTGAGTTGAAGCGGTTCATGCCACTGAAGCCCTGGCAGGGCGGGCCACCACACAGCATCTCCACATCTCCCTTCTGGGGCAGCCGCTGGCCGCGGGAGTTGGTGGTCTCCCCGGCCATGACCAGCTTCAGCAGTATGTTGCAGTCCTCTGTGAACACCGTGGAGCCGGGGTTGTTCAGTCGGAACGCCTGGGCCGCGGGGTCCCACATCTCGATGGCCCACAGCGTGTCAGAGATGCCTGGCGGATCAAGGTCGAAGCCATGCTTTCAACTCTCCAGAAGGAGATTTTTTTTTTTTTGAGACAGAGTCTTGCTCTGTCACCCAGGCTGGAGTGCAGTGGCGTGATCTCGGCTCACTGCAAGCCTCCCAGGTTCAAGTGATTCTCCCACCTCAGCCTCCCGAGAAGCTGGGACACTGCAGGTGCCTGCCACCACGCCCGGCTAATTTTTGTATTCTTATTAGAGACAGGGTTTCACCATGTTGGTCAGGATGATCTCGAACTCCTGACCTCGTGATCCTCCCACCTTGGCCTCCCAAAGTGCTGGGATTACAGGCGTGCGCCACCGTGCCTGGCCTTGGAAGGAGATTGAGTCAGGAAGGTGACCAGGGTTGGAAGTCGTTGCAGGTAGCACCTGCCCAGTCTGGGCTCACCAGGTGTTCAGAGATGGAGCCTACGGGCACTCACCTGCTTGGTGGAATCCCTCCGACAACCCCCCGCAGCCAGAAAACACGTCCAGGGTCCGCAGCTTGGGCAGCTTGATCTCCATCTCTGGCTCGCTAGGCTCACAGGCTTGGGACTTGGGCTTGCCCTTCCCTGGGGGAGACAGGCCAGAGGCTAAACCTGGTCCTCAGAGTCCAAGCCCCACCTTGCTCTCAAGCACCTTGTTAATTCAGGCAGTCTCGCTGTCCCAGAGTTGGTAACACCAGAGGTGGTTTTACACTGAGGGATTCACAGGCAGCCTCCAAGTTACAGAAGAATGACTTGAAAAGAAACTCATACAATGACGTACCTTTTCCCTTGCCCTTCCCTTTGTTTCCAGGGCTACGGGCATGGTTGGGAGGATCTTCAAAGCTTTTACTCTTCGCATTATAGGCCTGAAAAGGAGAGAACTGCAATCGTTTGGGAGAGAAGCGCACTGGTCCCCTCTCTAACACAGACTAGTAAGAAGGCAATTTCATAGCCACTTAATTTCTCCCTCAGTGGGGCATGGTCAGTTAGCCACCAATAAGAGTAGTGTGACTTTGCCACAATGGAAACTTAAAACAATCCATCTTATTAATACTAACATTTGATCTGGCTGACACTGAAATGCCTATTGGAGTGCACTTGGGAATACTCATTCTAGAACAGGAAAAAGTGCTATACAGAATCTGCTGTCCAATTGAGCTATCCTCAATAATCCCAAGCCTGGGAAAACGTGGATGTATCGTTTTAAGATAACAACAAGGAAAGGCTAAGCCCCAACAATTTACAAGCCATGAGCTTGATCAGCTGACTAGTGGGCCCTCTCCATAACCAGGGCCACCTGCACGGGCATGTGGGCTGGGCCTGGACGTGGGTACCTGGACCAAGGGACCCAGGAGCAGGGGTATTTTCTCCAACTCATACTAAGACACCAGTCAGGCTGGTGGAGGCTGCCTCACGGTCCTCAACATTCAGTTGCACCAAGACACTAAAACGTTATGTTCTCTAATGACGTGCTTTTTAAAAACCAGGAGTGTTAAACTCCGGAACTACTTGAATCTCATACAACTTGTGCTCCGGAGAACCCTGCCCAGACCCCCGTAAAGCTCCTGCAGAACAGCTTCACGTCAGCCAACCACCCACTTCTTACAAAAGCTGAAACCCTGCAGCCAAGCCGCCTTGTGCATAACCCGACATCAGACTCCTTCTGGACAACTTTGACCCCGAAGCCTTCCCTCTAGCAAGCAGGGGCACCACCTCGAGGAAGTAGAAGCGGTTGGGGCCGCCCATGGAGTACACCTGGACGCACTCAGGCAGGTCCTCCCCATACTCCACGGTGCAGCGGCCCTGCACGGCCTTGAAGTCCACCACAGCCTCCTCATCGCTCCAGTAGAGCAGGTTGATGTCTGCGTGGTAGCTCGCCGGGGTGGACTTGTGGGTGTTCTCAGGCCTGCGAGCGGGAGAGGCCTCGTTAGGAGCTCTCCTTTGTGGTGAGCTTATGCCGAATTAAACAGCACCATGTTCCTAGGGTGCTCAGGGAACTGCTGGGTAAAGACCCCCCCCCCGGTAGGCAACCACCAGGTAAAGACACCCCCAGTTAGGGAGACCAGGTAAAGATCCCCCGACTTAGGGAACCACAGGGTAAGGAACCCCTGCCAGTTAAGGAACCGCAGGGTAAAGATATCCCCTCCCCACACTGGGGAACTGCAAGGTAGACTCCCCCCATTTAGGGAACCACAGGGTAAAGACCCACCCCTAGTTAGGGAACCACAGGGTAAAGACCCCCCCGCAGTTAGGGAACCGCAGGGTAAAGACCCCCCCCCAGTTAGGGAACCACAGGGTAAAGACCCACCCCCAGTTAGGGAACCGCAGGGTAAAGACCCCCCCCAGTTAGGGAACCGCAGGGTAAAGACCCCCCCCACCCCCAGTTAGGGAACCGCAGGGTAAAGACCCCCCCCAGTTAGGGAATCGTAGGGTAAAGATATCCCTTCCCCACATTAGGGAACTGCAAGGTAGACTCCCCCACAATTAGGGAACCCCCGGATAATGACCCCCCCCCGCAGTTAGGGAACCACAGGGTAAAGGCCCCCTCAGTTAGGGAATCATAGGGTAAAGACCCCCTCCCCCCATATTTAGGGAACCGCAGGTAAAGATATCCCCTCCCCACATGAGAGAACTGTAAGGTAGACTCGCCCCCAATTAGGGAACTGCCAGGTAAAGACACCCCAACCGTTAGGTCAGGTTGGCTGCTTGCTCTGCACGCCTGGCCCTGCCCTGCTGTGGCCACCTGCCGGTAGCAGCCTCTCCAGAGTGTGTTTCTCTCACCTGTACCACTTAGAACCCTTATTTCCTGTTATTACAAAGGCTTCAGGAAATCTTTGATCTATGTTAGCTAAGAGGTGAGGCAAGTGTATACCTTCCTGTACAGGCTAGTTTCAGGTTAATGCCTAATCACCACCAGTTACTCGGGTCTTAGAAAAAGAAAACGTGGGCCAGGCGCGGTGGCTCAAGCCTGTAATCCCAGAACTTTGGGAGGCCGAGATGGGCGGATCATGAGGTCAGGAGATCAAGACCATCTGGCTAACACGGTGAAACCCCATCTCTACTAAAAATACAAAAAACTAGCCGGGCGAGGTGGCGGGCGCCTGTAGTCCCAGCTACTTGGGAGGCTGAGGCAGGAGAATGGTGGGAACCTGGGAGGCGGAGCTTGCAGTGAGCTGAGATCCGGCCACTGCACTCTAGCCTGGGCGACAGAGCGAGACTCCATCTCAAAAAAAAAAAAAAAAAAAAAAAAAGAAAGAAAGAAAGAAAAAGAAAACGTAATAGGCCAAAAGCTTAGGAAAGAGAAAAAATCCTAGAGACAGAAAGGAGGACCTGGGAACAGGTCGGGACAGTAGGACAGAACCTGGACAGTCATAGATGAAGCTCTGGGGTGTGGATGCCCAGACACTCTACCCTTTTTTTCTTTTGAGATGGGGTTTGGCTGTCACCCAGGCCAGAGTGCAGTGGTGGGATCATGGCTCACTGCAGCCTCAAATTCCTGGGTTTGAGTGATCCTTCCAGCCTCAGCCTCCCAAGTACCTGGGACTACAGGTGTGTGCCACCACGCCCAGCTAGTCTTTTTTTTTTTTTTTTTTTTTTTTTTGGTAGGGCCAGGGTCTCACTACATTTCCTCAGGCTGGTCTTGAACTCCTGGACTCAAGTGATCTTCCTGCCTTAGCCTCCCAAAGTGCTAGGATTAGAGGCGTGAGCTACAGCGCCCAGCCAGCTTAAGGATTTCTTTTGGAAAAAGGGCTCTGCAACATTAAAATAAAGACCTAAAAGTGCGGGCTGGGAACTAGAATTCTAGTCATTATCAATGCCCACTGATAATCAGAAACACTTGGAAAAACAGCTAACTCAACCTAACTCTTAGAACAACTGTGGGTGCTATGTCACAACCCTGTTTCAGGCAGAGCCTTCTAGAAGAGTCTGTGGCCTCGTGGAAGAATAGAGGCCTCCACTGACCTGTAGAACTTGTTGACCCGGATCTTGATGTCAGTCTCGTTGGGCCTGCCGTTGCTCTTCTTGGGACAGAAGATCTCTTTGATCCGACCAATTCGGTAGGGCTCAGGGGCATCCAGGTTGCTGCCTTTGATGTAGTCGGAGTATTTTCGGTAGTGCTCTGGGTACAGGTCCTCATCCACAGGCTCCTTCCGTGGGCGTTTCACAGGACTGGACAGCTTGATGCTGCAGAGAAGCACCCACTTAGCATCAATGAACCTTCCACCTTGCAGTGGTCAGTCAGGCATGACTGACCTGTGACAATAGCCATTTAAAGTCAAACACCCGATGAATTAAGGTAGGTGTGTACCTTAAGAAATGATTTAGGCTGGGCATTGTGGCTCCCGCCTGTAATCCCAGCACTTTGGGAGATCGAGGCAGGTGGACCACAAGGTCAGAAGTTCGAGACCAGCCTGGCCAACATAGTGAAACCCTGTCTCTACTAAAAATACAAAAATTGGCTGGGCGCAGTGGTACACGCCCGTAATTCCAGCTACTCAGGAGGCTGAGGCAGGAGAATTGCTTGAACCCAGGAGGCAGAGGTTGCAGTGAGCTGACATTGTGCCACTGCACTGAAGCCTGGGTGACGGAGCGAGACTCCATCTTGAAGAATAAAAAAATATTTAGCTGGAGATTCAGTCTCACGGTTTGAAGCATGCATTTACCCTCTGTGCATTACTGGCTATGGTGGTGGCCAACATTGCTCAAATACCCCAGGCTCCTGCCTCCCGACCACTTGGCATCTTGTGTTTCCTGGCATGTGACATGAGCAGAAGTGACCTAAGAGCATGTCACTGCCTGGGGAATGTCCTGTGTGCTTTCCCTTGGGCTCAGAGACTGGCAACCCAGCTGCTGGGCTTCTGACTCCAGCAGCCCAGATATCCAAGGGACACAACAGGCGGAGTTCTCTGCTGACCTGTGATGGGCACCTCGTGTGAGCAAGACAGTGGCTACTGTGGTTTTTGTTGAGACACTTTCACTCTGTCACCCAGGTTAGAGTGCAGTGGCATGATCTTGGCTCACTGCAACTCCTCCTCCCGGGTTCAAGCGATTCTCGTGCCTCGGCCTCCCAAGTAGCTGGGATTACAAGCACCCGCCACCACACCCAACTAACCCTGGCTAATTTATTTTTAGTAGAGACAGGTATGTTGGCCAGGCTGGTCTTGAACTCATGACAGGCATGAGCCACCATGCCCAGTCCAGTTTCTGTGGTTTTAAGTCACTGTGATTTGGGGTTGTTGCTATGATACAACCTACGCTACCCTAAGGCTCTGATCTAGAAGAGACACTGGAGAAGGCCAATCTAAGGCGACACAGGGGTCTGGGGCAATGGGAATGAGGTCTGACTAGTGTGGAAAAGCTGTTCTTTGGAGAGGGCCTGCCGTTAGGGAAGGCGGCTGCCATGTTCTCCCCACTAGGCCTCCCAGGAGTCTGACGGGCCCCAAAGGCACCTCTGTGCTGAGTCTCCCACTCTGCCAGGAGCACCTGGCAGAAAATACTACAGGTAGGTGTCCCCTTCCAATCAAGGACAACCAGAGGGGGTAATGCACCCTAACTGTGCCAAAGCTGGAGGGACCCTATTTCTCCAGGTCTCATAATTCACACTAACTGAACTAAGGTAAGGGAGCTGGGGCTCTAGGGAAATGGAACTGTGAGCTGGGAAAGCATCTGGAAAATGTGGGCTGTGATTCCAACCACGCACTTATTCTTAGCAAAAACATAGAATGCATCAGTGTGGAAACGATCTGTGGCTTTAGGTTTTTCCTGGAAGAGCCTCGATCCTCCAACACAGTTAAGTCATCTGATGTAATTCCCTCTTACCAAGAAGTAACTCATGTTCATTAAGCCTTTACTTTAAGCCAGGTACTGTATGGAGCACTTTCAACTCACTCAACCCTTTGAGCCCCAGCAGCCAAGATCCCACTCTCCCACTTCACAGCAGGGGACGGAGAGGAGGTGTCCTTGGGCAGAGGCAGAACTGGGGAGGGCCCCCAGCTGTCCCTTGCGCTTTAGCCATTAAGTTCTTTTTTGCTTTTTTTAATTTTGAGACGGAGTCACACTCTGTCGCCCAGGCTAGAGTGCAGTGGCATGATCTTGGCTCACTGTAACCTCTGCCTCCCAGGTTCAAGTGATTCTCCTGTCTCTGCCTCCCGAGTAGCTGGGACTACAGGTGTGCACCACCACACCCGGCTAATTTTTGTATTTTTAGTAGAGACGAGGTTTCACCGTGTTAGCCAGGCTGGTCTCGGACTCCTGACCTCAGATGATTCCCCGCTGCCTCAGCCTCCCAAAGCACTGGGATTACAGGTGTGAGAAATCACACCCAGCCAAACCAGTGAGTTCTGACTTTTACAGTCAGCTTTGCTCTGAAATAGCATCGCGGTCAGTCTACACTCCATGCTTTATGTTGTCTATTTGCCACCTATGCCAACGTGATGGCTGGGATAACAGCTGGTGCGGAGGGGTTGGGGATGTCTGTGAGGAGGGGGACACTACAAAGCCAGCCTGGCTCGGCCTGGAGCACCCTGGCCCCAGCTGCTCCGAGGGGGCACTCACTTGAACGTGAAGGCCTCAGGGGGCAGGTACACGCCATCACCGACTCGGTATTGGATGCCGTTCTTGGTGGCTGAGTAGTAGAGGACCCGGCTGTCCAGGTCCTCGAGCTGCTCCAGGACCCTGGGGATTTCTTTTTGCCTCATCTCAGCCAGACGGGCACAGCTCGCACAGAACCTGAAGGAAACAAAGGGACAGAAGCGTAAGGCCCTGAGGTGGCCAGTGGTGGCTGCAGCAGCTACTGCCAGCTTAATCCAGAGACTCTGGCGACCAAGAGAAAACATCTGCAGATGCTAGAAGGAAGGAAGTGGCTTTCTTGTGCTTTGTGTTCACATTCTGAAGGCACTTATTTGAGACCAAAGCCCAGAGAGAATATAGCAAGAAAATCAAGTCACTTTTGAGTCATTGATACAAAAACCCTAAGATATCAATGAACAGAGTCTAGAGTACGGTTAAGAACACACCAGCAAGAGTCCCGAGCGGCTCGGTGAGGAACTTAATCCAGCAGAGACTCTTACTGTTCTCTCTATAAAGCCTCAACAGGTATTTGAGGAAATTCAACATTATTCTTGACTAGTAAGCCCTTAAAGGAGACCTGAAGACAGCCTTAAAAATAGAGATCAAGGCCCAGCATGGTGGCTCATGTCTGTAATCCCAGCTCTTTGGGAGGCCAAGGCAGGAGGATTGCTTGAGTCCAGAAGTTTGAGACTAGCCTGGTCAACACAGTGAGACCCCGTTTCTACAAAAAAAGTTTTTTTAAATTAACCAGGCAGGGTGGTGCATGCCTGCAGTTCCAGCTACTCAGGAGGCTGAGGCAGGAAGATCACTTAAGCCCAGCAGGTCGAGGCTGCAGTGAGCTGTGACCACACAACTGCACTCCAGCCTGGGTGACAGAGTGAGACCCTGTCTCAAATAAATAAATAAATAAGTGAGGTTGGGTGATAATAAATAAATAAATGGGGTTGGGTGATAATAAATAAATAAATGGGGTTGGGTGCGGTAGCTCACGCCTGTAATCCCAGCACTTTGCGAACCTGAAGGGAGCAGATCACCTAACGTCAGGAGTTCCAGACCAGCCTGGCCAATATGGTGAAACCCTGTCTCTACTAAAAATACAAAAATTAGTCGGGCATGGTAGCAGGCGCCTGTAGTCTCGGCTACTTGGGAAGCTGAGGCAGGAGAATTGCTTGAACCCAGGAGGCAGAGGTTGTAATGAGCCGAGATCGTGCCACTGCACTCCAGCCTGGGTGACAAGAGTGAAACTCCATCTCGAAAAAATAAAAATAAAATAAATAAAAAATAAAATGAAAATAGAGATCAAGCCGAAGCCAGCATGAGACTTATAAGAGAAGCACAGATACCCCCAGGGGAGCCCTCTTGGCCTCCCTGGGTCTCCCTGGTTGCCACCTGCTCCTCTGGGGGTGCTGGCTGCTGCTTTTAGTTGAAAAAAGTGAGGTACGGAGGTTAAAAAGAAGGCATGGGGCATTGGACATTAACAAATAAAAGCTGGCCAGGCACGGTGGCTCATGCCTGTAATCCCAGCACTCTGGGAGGCCGAGGCGGGCGGATCACCTGAGGTTGGGAGTTCGAGACCAGCCTGACCAACATGGAGAAACCCCGTTTCTACTAAAAATACAAAAAAATTAGCCAGGCATGGTGGCACATGCTTGTAGTCCCAGCTACTCGGGAGGCTGAGGCAGGAGAATCACTTGAACCCAGGAGGCGGCGGTTGCGGTGGGCCAAGATTGAGCCGTTGCACTCCAGCCTGGGCAACAAAAGTGACACTCTGTCTCAAAAATAAAATAAAAAATAAAAGCTTCCCTCAAAGCAGTCACCCAGTTAGAAAAGAATCGAATAAAAGGTCTCATTTACAGGAGAAAATATCTAAGAAACAGCCAAATACATGCCAAAGCTGGGCACACACTGAAGAACACACGGGAAGTCTTGAAATGGGAAGATGAACCCTGTTCCTTACAAAGCCAATGCCAGGTCATCCACACACTTAAAGCAACTCCAGGCCATCTACACCCTTGAGCGTCATCCATAGTCAGGCTGGCCTTTGGTGAGCAAGAAACACAAACTGGGGGGCCACTGGGGGAAGCCAACCAGACGGAAGCACATGGGAAACAGGAGCGATGTGGGCTGAAAGTGCCTGTTGACCCCGAGCCTGGCCCCAGTGCTCACTTGAACTTGTTGTCCTCCGTTGGCTGGGTTTTTGGAGGGGACTCGAATCTCGCATAGTCTTGATCGTACCACAGCTGGTAGAAGTAGGTCTTCCCGTCATCCCCCTCCAGCAGGGACTCGGGATCCATGCCTCCCTTGGGAGATAAGAATGCGTGTCAGGCCAGGCGTGGTGGCTCATGCCTGTAATCCCAGCACTATGGGAGGCCGAGGCAGGTGGATCACCTGGCCTCCCAGGCTGGTCAGGAGTTCGAGACCAGCCTGGCCAACATGGTGAAACCCCGTGTCTACTAAAAATACAAAAAAAAATTAGCCAGGCGTGGTGGCGGGTGCCTATAATCCCAGCTACTCGGGAGACTGAGGCAGGAGAATCACTTGAACCTGGGACGCAGAGGTTGCAGTGAGCTGAGATCATGCCATTGCACTCCAGCCTGAGCAACAAGAGCGAAATTACGTCTCAAAAAAAACCCAAAAAAACAAAAATACACACACACACAAGATAATACAAATAAAAACAAAACAGAACACATGTCAGCAATTGACCCTCCATGGCAAGGCAGGGGCTCGCGAGGGGCACCAGGCACTCACCTCCATGGCCCAGTTTTCAGATGGGGATTTATAGATGACTTTCACTTTGCTGTGGATATATGAAAGCTGCATATCCTCACATTCATCCACCAAGAACAACTCCAGAGGGTCCGACGTGGCCCCGAGGACTGTGTCTGTCCCAGCGCAGAACCAGTGGGCGTGAAACATCTGCCCATTGATGCTGTCCTCCCACAGCGCCGTGACCCTGGAATCAAGACGGGCATGGGGAGAAGTTCTGACCTGGCCAGCAGATAAGTGACCGAGTCTGGGCAGCGGCACTCGTCCTTTTCGGTTTTCATCTAGGGCAAAAAGCTGCTGGTGCTATTTTGGCAAAACAGGCATCTCCTACTTGATGAGAAAGGACGTGCAGAAGTCAAGCAAAAAGAAAGATGCAAACCTTGCGAGATACAGCGGTTTTGAGGAATCATCTGGAATAACAGAGACACAGTCCCCAACTTCCAGGGTTTCCGCATCAATGCACACCTTCTTATAGTAACTCTTCTTCCCATCAGTCTGAAAATGACAGCATATGTTCAGGGAAGATCATTTTGAGGGTCTTTGCTGGCCTTGACCTGCATGGTTCTCTGTTACTTAATGTAAGACATGACTCCATTTGATCAAGAAGTCAATGAAGAGTTGCTGCTAAAGAGAACATCCCGTTCTACAAGGGCTTCAATAATAAAAAAGAAGAGAACATCCACCTTCCTCGGCTGGATGCTGTAGCCAAGGGAACTCGCGTCCCTCCCACTTCCGCTCTGCCACTTGGGTCCCAGGATTTGATTTTAACAGCATAGCCCCCAACACCTCACCATCGTCTGTAAGGCCACAGCCTGAACCCTGGCCCCTGTCCTGCCTGTCACCCCCTGGCTCAAGCCACTCCAACTGCAGGGGCCTCCTTCCTTTTCTCCAACAAGGTAAGCTGACTGGCACCTCAGTGCAGCTCTCCCCCAGGTGTTCATGTGGCTAGGTCCTACCTGACCATCTCCATCTCAGCCCGGGTGTCACCTCTGCAAGGCCTCGTGGCCCCAGCCTCCTCCCAGCCCCCTACCCTGCAGAGGTACTCATGCCATGCAGCAGTACCCATGTCTGTCCTCCTGCAGGGGCTCAGCCACGGCCCAGGCAGCCAACAGGTGGCAAGCCTCATGCTTAAGTGAACTGACTGCATCTTTATTTATGGACATCAGAGAAGCAACACAGAGGATACTCACTCCTTTCTCTCACACTGTGGTAAAGGAACTGACCCTCAGTGAAGCCGATGACCACAGAACAACTGGGAGGCCATCTGTTGCTGCCCCCAAAAGACCCACCCCACGCCAGAGGGGGCTGTGACGGCTCTCTTGAAAACAAGCTATGAGGGGCCAGGCGCGGTGGCTCCCGCCTGTAATCCCAGCACTTCGGGAGGCTGAGGTAGGTGGATCACTTGAGGCTAGGAGTTTGAGAATGGTCTGGGTAACATGATGAAACCTCGTCTCTACTAAAAACACAAAAAAAGTTAGCCTGGCCTGGTGGTGCATGCCTGTAATCTCAGCTACTCAGGAGGCTGGGGTAGGAGAATTGCTTGAACCTGGGAGGCAGAGGTTGCAGCGAGCTGAGATCATGTCACCACACTCCAGCCTGGGTGATAGAGCAAGACTCTGTCTCAAACAAAACAAAACAGAAAAACAAGCTGAGGGCTCAACTGCCTGACGCCCCTAGAACTGTGTCAAATGCCCATTTTGGGACATTAGGAGAACTGAGCCTTGTGGCCACACAAAAATGCCTTGCTGGTACTGAGCCACAGAACATGGTCTCCTGGCCAGTCCTGCTCCTCTCAGGGGCAAACAGGCAGGTTTCTTGGTGCTGGGGCTCAGGTTGACCAATAGGTCAGGTTGGCAAGATACTAGGGGAACCTGCTTATCGGGAACATGGCAGTGAGCCGAACGAGGGGCTCCAAGGGTTACCTTGACAGCTTCTCCAACCCAAGAGATGCGATTCTTGTTCTGTTTCTTTTTCTTCCCCTGGTGCATTTTTTTGGGTGACGGCATCTCTGGGATGTTATCATCGACTTCCTCATCGTCATCTGCCTCCTTCATGGCCATATTGGGACACCTGCAATGTCACTGGTTATACCTAAGGCCCCTTTTCTAAGTAAGACCAACCGAGGCTGTTTTCGTCCTAACAGGGACAGGCCCTGAGACAATGCCTAACGAAGGAATCCTGGTGCTGTCCCACACACGCGGGCCCTTCTCCACAGTGCATCCGCCACCAGCTGGCAAGTCCTTTGCCACAGGAGGAGGACCCGGCCGGACCTACCTCCGCTCTTGGCAAGCCTGCTTGCTCCGTCCACTGCCACCAAATTTAACCATGTCCTTGCAGGCTTTACACTTCCCACACTCAGGCTGCTGACACACCTAAAAAATGGTATTAAAAAGGCAAATCAGGGCCGGGCACAGTGGCTCATGCCTGTAATCCCAGCATTTCAGAAGGCCAAGGCAGGTAGATCACTTAAGGTCAGGAATTCCAGACCAGCCTGGCCAACGTGGTGAAACCCATCTCTACTAAAAATACAAAGATTAGCCAGGCATGGTAGGGTGTGCCTGTAATCGCAGCTACTTGGGAGGCTGAGGCAGGAGAATTGCTTGAACTTGGGAGGTGGAGATTGCAGCGAGCCAAGATCACACCACTGCATTCCAATCTGGACAAGAGTGAAACTCCATCTCAAAGAAAAAAAAAGGGGGAAATCACACAGCCCTTAGTAACAATGAGACAAATGATGAATTAAGACTTTTAGGTCTCAAAAAATTTAAAAAAAAAAACAAAAAAGGTGAATCGTGGCCGGGCACGGTGGCTCATGCCTGTAATCCCAGCACTTTGGGAGGCCAAGGTGGGTAGATCATGAGGTCAGGAGATTGAGACCATCCGCCAAGGTGGGTAGATCATGAGGTCAGGAGATTGAGACCATCCTGGCTAACATGGTGAAACCCCGTCTCTACTAAAAATACAAAAAAATTAGCTGAGCGTGAGGGCGGGTTCCTGTAGTCCCAGCTACTCGGGAGGCTGAGGCCAGAGAATGGCATGAATCCAGGAGGGAGAGCTTGCAGTGAGCTGAGGTCACGCCACTGCACTCCAGCCTGGGCGACTGGACAAGATTCCGTCTCAAAAAAAAAAAGGTGAATCACACAGCCCTTAGTGACAATCAAACAAACGGTGAATTAAGACTTTTAGGCTAGGCATGGTGGCTCATGCCTAAACCGGTATATTGGGAGGCTGAAGCAGATGTAGGTGGATCACTTGAGTCCAAGAGTTCAAGACCAGCCTGGGCAACATATTAAGACCCCCCATCTCTACAAAAAATTAAAAATTCGCCAGGTGTGGTGACAAATTCCTGCAGTTCCAGCAACTCAGGATGCTAAGGAGGGAGGACTGCTTAAGTTCAGGCATTTAAGACCAGCCTAGGTAACATGGCAAAATGCCATCTACAATATTTTTTTTTTAATTAGCTGGGCATGGTGGCATATACCTGTGGTCCCAGCTACTTGGGAGGATCACTTGAGCCCAGGAGGTTGAGAATGTAGTGAGCTACAGTCATGCCACTGCACTCCAGACTGGGTGACAGGGCAAGACCCATCTCAACAACAACAACAAGAAAAAACAGACTTTTAAAAATGTGCCTGTTTGGCCAGGTGCAGTGCCTCATGCCTCTAATCCCAGCAGTTTGGGAGGCTGAGACAGGAGGACCACTTGAAGCCAGGAGTTTGAGACCAGGCAAGGCAACACAGCAGGACCCTGTCTCTAAAAAAAAAAAAAAAAAAAATTCAGTCTTATTAGAAGTATGGTGAGAGAAAAAATTCCCTTCCCATTCTCCAGATGGGCAAAGGTTAAGAAGCCAGAGAGGTGGTGTGAGGAAACAAGAACGCATACTACTCAAATAAGTTGATAGAACCATTTTGGAGAGCAGTCTTCTAGATCAAACTTAAGAATACACACCCACAGCCTAGCAACGCTATTTCTAAGTAGATACACTTACGAGAAGCTTTGCTCAAGGATGCTGCCTTATATTTATAATACTGAAGAGGTGCCTATCATTGAGAAGTTAGGGTGTTCATTTAATGAAATACTACAGAATATTTAAAATGAAATAACTAGATCTATCTGTATCAACATATAACAGCTGCATAAATAAAAACAAAAGATTTTAGGGCTAGGCACAGCGGCTCACACCTGTAATCCCAGCACTTTGGGAGGCCAAGGTGGGCAGATCACTTGAGGTCAGGAATTCAAGACCAGCATGGCCAACATGGTGCAACCCCGTTTCTACTAAAAATACAAAAAAATTAGCTGGGTATGGTGGCAGGTGCCTATAATCCCAGCCACTTGGGAGGCTGAGGCAGGAGAACTGCTTGAACCCGGGAGGCGGAGGTTATGGTGAGCTGAGATCGTGCCACTGCACTCTAGCCTGGGTGACAGAGCGAGACTGTCTCAAAAAATTAAAAAATTTTTTAGAAATTATAAAACATTGGACACACGTGTGTTAACCAAGAAAAATTAAATAAAACCAAAGTAACAATGGTGACGACATGCAGGCTCCTGTTAAGGGATGCCAGCGGGGATCAAAAGCAAAGCCCTGAAGCCAGTGTTCATCCAGAAGAAAGTCAGGTAATATGTATCAAAATATACCTGGTCTTTGGGTCATAGGACTAGGAGGTTGGTTCCTCCTGAATGAAGTAAACATATATTTTCAAAACTCACAGAAAGGAAGGCCTCCTAAGGGCCTCAAATCTAAGTTGGACAAAGTGCCCACTTAGATGTGAATACTCCCTTAGCACTCCAACGGGGGCCTTCAGACAGTGAGATGCAGGCACAGCAGAGTCACCCAGAAGCCAGGTTCGTCAGTTAAGGACTGTGGCATTATCAGCAAAGCACCCAAGCACGCCTCTGTGGACATCTGTCCTATTGATGTTCAATGAAGCAAGCAGGGTCCTCCCAGACCACTAACTAATTTCTGTCTCAGGGGTCACATTTGAGCAGCCAGAATCTTAAGCCACAGAGAGAAAGTTGGAGCAGTCCTCAGATCAGGCCAGAAGCTGGGCCACCTCAGGGGAGTGGGAGCCCCCACAGGCGAGGTTACCTCGCACACGCCACATCGCCGGCGCTTAAAGGCGTTCTCCTTGTCTTCTCTGTCATCCTTTTCAATTTGCTCTGCAAAGAAAGTGTCGAAGATCTGGTAGACCAACTTGGTGGTGGTGGCTTTTGTGGGTCCCCTGTCCTTCTCCCTGGTAGAATGCCTGATGGTCTGCCGCCTCGCCTGGGCTCGCCTACGGGAGAGGGTCCAGCATCTCAGAGGACTGGGACAGAGGATCGGGACCATGCTCTAACCTCCCCAGTCTCCAGTCTTCACTCTCGTCCCCGCCGCGTCCTTACCTCTGTCCCAGCGTGACCCCGGCCAGCTTGATCAGGTCCCGCATGCAGGGCGTCAGGAAGATGGGCTGCTCGTCACTGTCCCCGGCCTCGTCATAACTCTCCACCTGCTCCACCACAAACTGCGCGTGTCGCAGGAGGGAGTCCTCCGTGAAGCGGTTCAAGTTGAGGCCAGAAGGAGGAACCGTGGTCTTGAAAGAGAACAAGTTTCTCTTATACTTAAGCCAAACTGGCCTAAATCCAACTGAAGAACAGTGTCTGCTGGTTCTGAAGGCAAGTTTCCGGTGGGAATCCCAGATGCTGAGGCCCCTCGATCTCTTACCTCGATCTTGTTGATCAGGTCCTCGTAGGTCGAGTCGGAATTGCTCTGCAGGAACTCCACCACAATCTTGCTGATGTAGATCTTCTCCTGCATCAGCCCAAATATGGGCGCATACTCCGGGCTGGGATCCATCAGAATGTATTCGGCAAACGCTGGGGTGAACAGAGCAGGTGTGAAAAAGGGGTTGGAATCTGATGGCACCTACGGTGGCCACAGGGCAGGGAGGAGTCTACCAAACTCACCCAACAGTCTAAAAGTCATCCTGTACCCAAATGTCAGAAACACAGGGCACAACACATCATAGCTGGCTTGTTCTGAAGAAGCCTGTCCGAGTCAGCCAGAGCAGAGAGCAAAGACTAGCTGAGTAGGCCTACATTGAGCTATCTCTGGTTTTTGGAATTCAGTCTGGGTTTGTGTTGCAAGAGTAAGACCTGCTTTTTTTTTGGGCGGGGCGGAGGGGGGGAGGAGGATGGAGTCTTGCTCCATTGACCAGGCTGGAGTGCAGTGGCGTGACCTCGGCTCACTGCAACCTCTGCCTCCGGGGTTCACATGACTCTCCTGCCATAGCCTCCCACGTAGCTGGGATTACAGGTGTGCACCATCACACATGGCTATTTTTTGTGTTTTGGGTAGATGGGGTTTCACCATGTTGGCCAGGCTTAGCGAATTCCTGGCCTCAAGTGATCCCCCTACCTCAGCCTCCCAAAGTGCTGGGATTACAGGTGTGAGCCACCACATCCGGCCAAGACCTGCTCTTACAACTGGAGAGTCAGTTCCAGAGCTGGTCATAACTAACACAAGAGGCTACCCCAACTGAACCTGCTAAGGTTCCCACAGTCACATGGCCTTCTGCAAGCCTGCTGAGAATTCCCACCAGAGCCCCACCAGCCCCCAGGAAGGAGAACATGAAGGCCCCCTTTCAGACCCCCGGCCAGCCTATGATGGGCCACACACTTACAGGTGCTGAAGCCAATGAGGGCCTTTTCACCTCCATCAAAGCCAGTGATCCACCATTCATTTATGGGGCCAAGATTTTTGCCATTAACACCACCTAGAGCAGAAAAAGGAAAGGGACTAAGGGCTCTGACTCACATCCCAAACCCAGGAGGGCTAAGAGGTGCTCCAAGCGCCCAGCTCAGCAGACATCCCATCAGCCAGGTCGGGTGCTCCTCAGTCACCACAGTGACTTGGCCTACAGCTCTTCCCAGAACAAAGTCTCATGCCCTAACTTTAAGAGGCAGCAGCTCCAGCTGAATATTGCTTTATAAGTATATTTCTATTTATACATATATATAAGTATGTGTGCGTATATGTATAAATACGTGTGTGTATATATGTGTGTATACACATATTTATAATTTTTATAAATTTTATAAATTTATAATTTTTATAAATTTTTTTTTTTTTTTTTTTTTTTTTTTTGAGACGGAGTCTCGCGCTGTCACCCAGGCTGGAGTGCTGTGGCCGGATCTCAGCTCACTGCAAGCTCCGCCTCCCGGGTTCACGCCATTCTCCTGCCTCAGCCTCCCGAGTAGCTGGGACTACAGGCGTCGCCACCTCGCCCGGCTAGTTTTTTGTAGTTTTTAGTAGAGACGGGGTTTCACCGTGTTAGCCAGGATGGTCTCGATCTCCTGACCCCGCGATCCGCCCGTCTCAGCCTCCCAAAGTGCTAGGATTACAGGCTTGAGCCACCGCGCCCGGCCAAATTTTATAAATTCATAAATTTATAATTTTTATTTTTTTTTTATTTTATTTTTTTTTTTTTTGAGACGGAGTCTCGCGCTGTCACCCAGGCTGGAGTGCTGTGGCCGGATCTCAGCTCACTGCAAGCTCCGCCTCCCGGGTTCACGCCATTCTCCTGCCTCAGCCTCCCGAGTAGCTGGGACTACAGGCGTCGCCACCTCGCCCGGCTAGTTTTTTGTAGTTTTTAGTAGAGACGGGGTTTCACCGTGTTAGCCAGGATGGTCTCGATCTCCTGACCCCGCGATCCGCCCGTCTCAGCCTCCCAAAGTGCTAGGATTACAGGCTTGAGCCACCGCGCCCGGCCAAATTTTATAAATTCATAAATTTATAATTTTTATAATTTTTTATAATTTTTAATAGAGGCAGGTTCTTGCTATGTTGCCCAGGCTGGTCTCAAACTCCTGAGCTCAAGTGATCCTCTGGCCTCAGACCCCCAAAGTGCTAGGATTATAGATGTGAACCACCCTGCCTGGCTGTTTTTAAAGTGTGCCCCAAACAATCCTGGACTCCTCCTTACCTTCAAGAGATGGGTCATCATCATAGATTGGTTTTGCTGAACCGGAAAAGAAGAGTTCGATATTCTTCTCGATGAGGCCGGTGTCGATGGGACACAGGTGGCCGTGCTTACAGTACACGCTGGACAGGAAACAAAGCACACGCTTACCAGCTAAGCCATGAAGGTGGGTCTTGGTGCAGACTTCAGATCAGGCACGAAGCAATGAGACAATGTACAAGTCCGACACTCTTTTTTTGTTTTTGAGTCTTGCTCTGTCCCCTAGGCTGGAGTGCAATGGCGTGATCTTGGCTCACTGCAACCTATCCGCCTCCCGGGTTCAAGTAATTCTCTTGTTTCAGTCTCCCGAGTAGCTGGGATTACAGGCCTGCACCACCATGCCCAGCTTATTTTTGTATTTTTAGTAGGGACGGTGTTTCACTACGTTGGCCAGGCTAGTCTTGAACTGCTGACCTCCAGTGATCTACCTGCCTGGGCCTCCCAAAATGCTGGGATTATAGGCTGAGCCACCACGCCCGGCCCCGACATTCATTTTTTTGGTTGCGGGAACACTAAATTAAGACAGTGTTCTATCATCTGGAGTGTCTACCTTCTTCTCCCACCTAAGCATCAAGAGTATGTGTGTCTGCAACAGCAACACCAAAAGATCAGTCAGACTTACAGTGCGGGAAATACCGGTTTCTAGAACAGTTTCCACTATGCAGTGTAGCCACCAGATCTATTCAGCTGCAGAACATTTCCGTCGCTCAAATGTTAATAAAGCCTCATTCCCATCAAGTAGCAGTCACTCTCCAGTCTCCTCCCAACCGGCCCTCAGCCCCCAGCAACCACCTGCTTTCTATACCTATGAATTCACCAATTCAAATACCTCATATGGTTAATTTTATATTATACGAGTCAGACCTCAATTTAAAAAAGTAATAAAGCAGGTTATAGAACAGTGTGAAAAGGGATGTGGGAGAGAAGGACTTCTGCCTCCTTTTGGGCACCCGTGACCCCACTGTCCAGATGCCCCTTGACATTTGGGAGCAGGTTCCTTAGTGAAGACAGAGAGGCAAGATGTCAAACTTAAGGAAAAAGACATGAACTGGGGGTTCTGCTTATGAACCTGCTCATCTAGGCACAAGGATCACCCTTTCCCGGCCAGAGGTGCTGGGCTATCCTCAGAGCCCCCATATGGAGTCTGCACAGGTCTCTGGAGAGCACCCCTCCACCACACTCACCCGGCTTAGTGCCTTGAAAACCAGAAATGCTCAAACAAAAAACGGAACACCTCCTGCGGAGCTCCCCTACTGCGTGCCAGGCATGGCAGACAGAATAGGTGGCAGCCCTGCCCTCAGGATGTAAGGCCCAGAAGAAGAGACAGATAGATGAAGACAGCATGGATCAAGGGAGGGCCTACAGAAGAGGGGGTCCCGCTCCCCGCTGCACAGGTGGGCTGGAGGCTTTCTCCATGGGGAGACATGGGAGAGAAGTTCTAAGTCCCAGGCAGTGGCAGGACCCACTGATTCGCAGGCCAGACCCCACCCATGAGTGGCTTCTATCCGCCACTTTCAGGCCAAGTACAGCAGCATGGAGAGTCCCTAAATAACCCAGGCAGTCCAGCTCCAGTGGACAGAAGGCATGTGACTTCTGTAAAGTGTCCTCCAGGCCACCATCCCACACTCCAGCAACAAATCTATGATAGATCTCAATTCAGGGAGGAAGCTGAGACACTTAGGACTCTGGCAGCCCCAGTCCCAGGCTCCCCTGAGCCTTTGCCCTGATGAAGGCGGGAGTCAGGCCCTGGGGCATGGTAGCCAGCTCTGCCCACCACAGCACACCTCACTCACACCAGCAGGCAGAGGTGTGTGGCCCTGCTTTGGGCCAGGCCTGGGGGGCTAGCAGTTGCTGATGGGTGCAACAGCATCTTGGTCTGGATCGGGATCCCAAAGAAGGAGAGGGAGGGGAACAACTATCAGCCAGGCACAGCCCTCCCAGTGGGTGCAGGAACTGCTGCCTGTGGGTGTTTCCAACAGGGGTCCCCAAGGTACTTCCCCCTCCCATTCACAGAGAGGGAAAACACCACCCAGGCCTAAAAGCTGAGGCATTTCCCATGAAGAACAAGGTGAAGCCCTATAGGGTAACTGCACCCGCAGGCAGAGGGAGCAAAATGGGGTCGGGAATGCCTGAGAGCACGGGGCCTCTGCCCACTCAAGAGCTGACGCGAGCCTCGGTGAAGGTACAGGCCAGATGCCAGGCACGTTCCCTCAGAGGACACGAGAGTCAATGCTACAAGGTCTACAATGCCCTGTGTGGCCCAGCCCCAACCCACCACCACACCAGGCTCGCCATTCACCTTCCACAGCTGGCACAGGCCCCTCCGAGCCCTGGGAATCATGCCCTCTTCTACCTAGGGTGCCCCACCCCGGCCATCCCCTCGGCCTCTTCTCTCGCAAGGTCTTTACTGAAATCATTGCCTCTTCCGTCTTCACAGAACTTCCTCCTCACACTCATTCTCTCTACATGCCACCAGCCTTTTTAAAAATCTGTCATGGCGGCTGGGCGCAGTGGCTGAAGCCTGTATTCCCAGCACTTTGGGAGGCCCAGACGGGTGGATCACGAGGTCAGGAGATCGAGACTATCCTGGCTAACACGGTGAAACCCCGTCTCTACTAAAAAATACAAAAAAAAAAACAAACTAGCCGGGCGTGGTGGCGGACGCCTGTAGTCCCAGCTACTCGGGAGGCTGAGGCAGGAGAATGGCGTGAACCCGGGAGGCGGAGCTTGCAGTGAGCTGAAGTGAGCTGAGATCCGGCCACTGCACTCCAGCCCGGGCGGCAGAGCGAGACTCCATCTCAAAAAAAAAAAAAAAAAAAAAAAAAAATCTGTCATGGCTGTGACTACCCGACAGGTATCATCCATTTTTGGCTCCGTGAAGGCAGGATCTGAGCAGCTACATCGACACCTAGATCACTGGTACCTAGCACAGAGCAGGCCTTCATCTGAGCGTGTGGCCCTCAGGATGTGGGCAGAATGGAGGGGTACTATGTGTAGTGTAAAAACCCAAAAACCAAACCAAAAATCAGCAAAGCTCTACTGTCCCTTCACCATGTTTTCCACGGTGGCTCTTTGAGACGGAGTTTTGCTCTGTTGCCCAGGCTGGAGTGCAGTGGTACCATCTCAGCTCACTGCAACCTCTGCCTCCAGAGTTCAAGAAATTCTCCTGCCTAAGCCTCTCGAGTTAGTTGGGATTACAGTCGCGTACGACCACACCTGGCTACTTTTTGTATTTTCAGTAGGTTTCGCCATGTTGGCCAGGCTGGTCTCAAACTCCTGACCTGAAGTGATCTGCTCACCTCGGCCTCCCAAAGTGCTAGGATTACAGGCATGAGCCACCGTGCCCAGCCCTCCAAGGTGGCTCTTATCCACGAAGTGTTAGCTTAAGACATGTTGCAGGTCAGGCCCTAAAAACCGTAATCTTGAGCCCGTAGACGCCTCTGGGGAAGTGCCTCCTTCTACGAAATACACACACACACACGAAAGTGCACTTACCTGAAGCAGGTCAGTTTGTGCTGGGGAAGCGCCTCATAACTCTCAAAGCCAGACTCGTTGGCGTCAAAGATGGACAGTTTCTCATTTGTCAGCATCTGTGGCTCATCCACCTGAAGGACACAGGGCCGGTGAGCAGAGGGACGAGGGATGGGCAGAGGAAGGCTGGGAAGAGAGCTGCACGTACTGCGTCTGGTGGGTGCTGCCCATATTTGAGGTCGGGGTCGTCCAGGTACTGCCCGCACTGAATGCACTTGGGAGGGTGAGTCTGTGGGAGCAGGAACACAGATGATGGCGCTCAGAGAGCCGCTCCCAGCTGCCTCGTGAGCATCGCCACCAGCTTTATTCCCAGGAGACATTTACCTTGGAGTTCACGACTGTTTTGGCACGAGCCATTTTTTTCTCCGTTCTGGGGGGAAAAAGCACAGGATCGTTTAATTGTTTCAGAAAATATCAAAATCACCTCTGTGAGGTTTCTGCCTGAGGCGCCTGTGGCACACGGAGGCACCAGCTGCGGCAGTGAGGCCCAGGCGCGAGGTCACAGTGGCTCTTCACCGCAGGGGCGTCCTGCCTGATGCATCTTGGTCCTATGTTCACCAACCCAATCCAAAATGAGCCTAAGGTGGCTCCCCAAGGTTGCTCTGGCAAGTACTAAAACCTTTCCCTTTTGCTCTAGAACCCTCATTGTAACATTAGCATCTGCTTTGGATAATGTCAAGAATAAATTCTTACGGTTCTTTGGGGGTCGTTTTGCGTCTCTTCTCCTCCTACACAGGGAAAACAAAAGAGGATTAAAGGGTAAGAGAGTTTTACACCCAGATAGTGCTTTGGTGTTAAGAACTTTGTGATTATCATAAAACAGAGAGAAGGGGGAGGGAGGGAGTGAGAGGGCCAGCAGGTGAGCTCTGATTCACTCTACCATCTAAAGTCATATAATCAAAAATCTTATAGCCAGGCCTGGTACAGTGGCTCATGCCTGTAATCCCAGCACTTTGGGAGGCCAAGGCACACAGATCACTGGAGGTCAGGAGATCCAGACCAGCCTGGCCAAAGTGGCGAAATCATATCTCTACCAAAAATACTAAGATTGGCCGGGCGCGGTGGCTCAAGCCTGTAATCCCAGCACTTTGGGAGGCCGAGACGGGCGGATCATGAGGTCAGGAAATCGAGACCATCCTGGTTAACACGGTGAAACCCTGTCTCTACTAAAAAATACAAAAAAAACTAGCCGGCGAGGTGGCGGGCGCCTATAGTCCCAGTTACTCAGCAGGCTGAGGCAGGAGAATGGCGTAAACCTGGGAGGCAGAGCTTGCAGTGAGCCGAGATCCCGCCACTGCACTCCAGCCTGGGTGACAGAGCGAGACTCCCTCTCAAAAAAAAAAAAAAAAAAAAAAAAAATACTAAGATTAAGCCAGGCCGGCACTTGTAATCCCAGATACTCAGGAGGCTGAGGCAGAAGAATCACTTGAACCCGGGACGTAGAGGTTGCAGGGAGCAGAGATCACACCAGTGCACTCCAGCCTGGGCGACAGTGAGTGAGAGTCCATCTCAAAATTAATGAATAAATAATCTCATAACCAAAAACTTCCTGAAAAGATTCAGAGGGGAAGCCAATTTTTTAAAACCTTAGCTTTCCTGTATAAGTGACACCTCAAGGTAAACAAATAATTGGCCAGGCATGGTGGCTCACACCTGTAATCCCAGCACTTTGGGAGGCCAAGGCAGATGGATCATGAGGTCAAGAGATTGAGACCATCCTGGCCAAGATGGTGAAACCCCGTCTCTACTAAAATTACAAAAATTAGCTGGGTGTGGTGGTGAGTGCCTGTAGTCCCAGCTACTCGGGAGGCTGAGGCAAGAGAATTGCTTGAACCAGGGCGACGGAGGTTGCAGTGAGCCGAGATCGCACTACTGCACTCCAGTCTGGCGACAGAGTGAGACTCTGTCTCAATAAATAAATAAATAAATAAATAAATAACTGGCCAGGCACAGTGGCCCATGCCTGTAATCCCAGTACTTTAAGCAGCCCAGGTGGGAGGACTGCTTGAGCCCAGGAGCTCAAGACCAGCCTGGGCAACACAGTAAAACCCTGTCTCCACAAAAACAGAAAGTTAGCTGGGTGTAGTGGCATCGCCTATATATAGTCCCAGCTACCTTGAAGGCCCAAGTGGGAGGATTGCTTCAGCCTAGGAGTTCGAGGCTATGGTAGCTATAACTGTACCACTGCACTCCAGCCTCGACAACAGAGTGAGACCCTGTCTCAAAAATAAATACTAAAATGTGAAGGTAAGCAAACAATTGATGAGGGGGTATACAGACTGAGTCATGTCCCCTGCAAAATTCATACATTAAGACTAACCTGCTATGTGATTGTATTTGGATACAGAATCTTTAAGGAGACAATTATGGTTAAAAGAGGTAATAAAGGTGGGGCCTCACCCAATAATACCAATGTCCTTGTATTTTTTGTTGTTGTTTTTGAGACGGAGTCTTGCTGTGTCCCCAGCCTGGAGTGCAATGGCGTGATCTCGGCTCACTGCAACCTCCACCTCCTGGGTTCAAGCGATTCTCCTGCCTCAGCTTTCCAAGTAGCTGGGATTACAGGCCCCTACCACCACGACTGACTAACTTTTATATTTTTAGTAGAGATGGGGTTTCACCATGTTGTCCAGGCTGGTTTCAAACTCCTGACCTCAGGTGATGCGCCTGCCTTGGCCTCCCAAAGTGCTGAGAAGACAGGCGTGAGCCACTGTACCCAGCCCCTTTCATTTTTTGAGATAGTCTTGCTCTGTTGTCCAGGCAGGAGTACAGTGGTACAATCTCAGCTCACAGCAACCTCCAACTCCTGGGTGCAAGCAATTCTCGTGCCTCAGCCTTCCAAGCAGCTGGAACTACAGGCATATGCCACCGCACCCAGCTAATTTTGCTGTGTCCCCAGCCTGGAGTGCAATGGTGAGATCTCGGCTTACTGCAAAGTTCCACCTCCCGTGCTCAAGCGATTCTCCTGTCTCAGCCTCCCGAGTAGCTGGGACTATGGGTGCGCACCACCATGCCCAGCTAATTTTTGTATTTTTAGTAGAGACTGGGTTTCACCATATTGATCAGGCTGGTCTTGAACTCCTGACCTCACGTGATTCACCTGCCTCAGCCTGTCAAAGTGCTGGGATTACAGGCGTGAGCACCGCGCCCAGTCTTCTTTTTCCCAAGACCAGTCTGGGCAACATAGCGAAACTCCGTCTTGAAAAAAAAAAAAAAAGAAAGAAAAGCGAGACGTTTACCTTTTCATCCTCGTCTTTTTCATCAGAAATCTGTGGATTTGCTTTTTCAGGTTCTTTTTCTTCAGGCCTCCGTTTGGCAGCTCTGCAGGGTGAACAGATATATAGCAAGTAGCAGCCTAGAAACACCACATCGCCAACTCGCACGGAAAATGACAAACTAATGCCTCCCCATGGGAAAGCAAGTGGGAGCTTTACAGTCACACTGCCAGCTTATCATCCTGAGACGAGGCCTTCAGAGGCCCCAGGGTCCCCGCACATGTCGACATCACCACAGGTTTCTAGAACAGGCTTTCTCTCTTGTTTTCTTTTTTTTTGAGACGGAGTTTTACTCTTGTTGTCCAGGCTAGAGAGTAGTGGTGTGATCTTAGCTCACTGCAACCTCCACCTCCTGGCTTCTAACAATTCTGCCTTAGCCTCCTGAGTAGCTGGGATTATAGGCACCCGCCACTACAGCCAGCTCATTTTTGTATTTTTAGTAGAGACAGGTTTCCACCATGTTGGCCAGGCTGGCCTCAAACTCCTGACCTCAGGTGATTCACCCACCTCAGCCTCCCAAAGTGCTGGGATTACAGGTGCAAACCACTGCACCTGGCCTAGAACAGGTTTTCTCCTGGTTCAGAAAACACAAAAGCACAAGCATTTTAAACACTTACAGATCTTTGGGTTGACTTCTGTGCTTCTTCTCATCCTGAGAGAAAAATAGGGGGGAGGTAGAGAAATAAAGAGGGGAAAAAATTAGTTTCTGAGCCAGAGTGAGATAAAATGCAAACACCAAAGTTACAGGTTAGGGATCCTCACTGTGGAGCTGGAAGACAGGCAGGCCTGGGCAGATCTACCCGGTAGACACGAGGCTTTACTTTCCCTCCCTTAATTCCCCACCTGAAACTAACAAGAGGACACTAAACAACCTCCTACACCAAGGCTTCACAAACTGTTTTTGTCAGAGCCAGAGGATCAGTATTTTCAGCTTTGCTGACCACGTGGTCTGTGTCAGGATGATCATCTCTGCCATGGCAGCACAAAAGCACCCACAGGCAAAATGTAAATGAAAAAGTATGGCTCTGTTCCAATAAAACTTTATTTACAGGCTGTGTGCAGTGGCATGAGCCTGTAAGTCCAGCACTTTGGGAGGCTAAGGCAGGAGGTTGCCTGAGGCCAGGAATTTGAGGCCAGCCTGGGCAACACAGTGAGACCCTGTCTCTACAAAATCTTTCTCTCTCTAGATAGAAAGAGAGAGAGAGAGAGAGAGAGAGAGAGAGAGATGGAGTTTCACTCTTGTTGCCCAGGCTTACTCTATCTATCTATCTATCTATCTATCTATCTATCTATCTATCTATCTATCTATCTAAGAGAGAGATAGAGTTTCACTCTTGTTGCCCAGGCTGGAGTGCAATGGTGTGATCTTGGCTCACTGCAACCTCTGCCTCTCGGGTTCAAACGATTCTCCTGCCTCGGTCTCCCTAGTAGCTGGGATTACAGGCATGCGCCATCATACCCAGCTAATTTTGTATTTTTAGTAGAGACGGGGTTTCACTATGTTAGTCAGGCTGATTTCGAACTCCTGACCTCAGGTGATCCGCCCACCTCAGCCTCCCAAAATGCTGGGATTATAGGCATGAGCCACCACGGCTGGCCTACAAAAAATAAATTTAAAAAGTAGTGCATGCCTATAGTGCCAGCTACTTGGGAGGCTGAGGTGGGAGGATCACTTGAGCCCAGGAGACTACAGTGAGCTATGATAGCACCACTACACTCCTGCACTCTAGCCTGGAAAACAGAGCAAGGTCCTGTCTCAAAAAAAACAGGCCGGGTGTGGTGCCTCACACATGTAATCCCAGCACCTTCGGAGGCTGAGGCAGGTGGATTGTTTGAGGTCAGGAGTTAGAGACCAGCCTGGCCAACATGGTAAATCCCCATCTCTACTAAAAATATAAAAATTAGCCAGGCATGGTAGCACATGCCTGTAATCCCAGCCACTCGGGAGGTTGAGACAGGAGAATCACTGGAACCTGGGAGGTGGAGGTTGCAGTGAGTCAAGATCACACCAGTGCATGACAGAGGGAGACTGTCTTTAAAAAAAAAAAAAAAAAAACGAACCAAACAGACTGAACACAATGGTTCGTGCCTGTAATCCTACCACTCTGCCACTTTGGGAGACTGAGGTAGGTGGATAACTTGAGTCCAGTTTGACTGAGACCAGCCTAGGCAACACGGCAAAACCCTATCTCTACAAAAACTTAAAAAAAACAAAAAAACAAAAAAAAACTAGCTGGACATAGTGGTGCCTGCCTATAGTCCCAGCTACCTGGGAGGCTGAGGTGGGAAGATCACCTGAGCCTGGGAGGTCAAGGCTGCAGTGAACCGTGATGGCACCATTGCACTCCAGCCTGGGTGACAGAGACAACACCTCTTGTGCAAGGGGCCCCCTGGGGTGGAGCAGCCAACAATCCTTGTTCTTTGGGCACTGCTTTTATTATTACTATATATATTTTTTGAGAGTCTCACTCTGTTGCCTAGGCTGGAGTGCAGCGGCATAATCTTGGCTCACTGCAACCTCTGCCATCTGGGTTCAAGTGATTCTCCTACCTCAGCCTCCCGAGTAGCTGGGATTACAGGCACGTACCACGAAGCCCACCTAATTTTTGTATTTTTAGGTGACATGGGGTTTCACCCTGTTGGCCAGGCTGGTCTCAAACTCCTAACCTCAAGTGATCCATCCACCTCAGCCTCCCAAAGTGCTGGGATTACAGTAGTGAGCCACCGTGCGCAGCCCTCACATCCTTTTCTTTTTTTTTTTTTTTTTTTTTTTTTTTGAGACAGAGTCTTGCTCTGCCGCCCAGGCTGGAGTGCAGTGGCCAGCTCTCAGCTCACTGCAAGCTCCGCCTCCCGGGTTCACGCCATTCTCCTGTCTCAGCCTCCCCAGTAGCTGGGACTACAGGCGCCCGCCTCGTCGCCCGGCTAGTTTTTTGTATTTTTTAGTAGAGACGGGGTTTCACCGTATTAGCCAGGATGGTCTCGATCTCCTGACCTCGTGATCCACCCGTCTCGGCCTCCCAAAGTGCTGGGATTACAGGCTTGAGCCACCGCGCCCGGCCTCCTCACATCCTTTTCTACCATGAGGCAAAAGTGTTGGCGGTGTGAGCTCAGGCCCCTGCCAGTTTCCAATAGAGGGCAGGGAATAATGTGAGTACTCCAGTCTGAAGGGATCCCAGGCAAGTGCTGACAGTAAGGTGCCCAACATTTGGACCGAAGAGGTGAGGGACAGGTGGCTGGAGGCAATACCAAAGGCTCTCCTGCTACAGGGTGAGGATGGAAACCCATCAGCGACTGGGTCAGAAGTGAGGGTGCTCGCCACCCAGCAAGCCCGTGACTTTGGGCTCCACTCCCTAGATCGCAACAGGCAGAAACCCAGAGACTCTCTTGGGGTCTTTGGCGTCTCTTAGATAGGAACCCGCTGCCCCACACCGATGACCTAGCTCCCTTCCCTGGAGTTCATGCAGGAGGGCCTGCAGGCAACCTGGCCGTCCTGTACTTTGACAGAGGCCCAGCAGTGCTCCACATGATGCTTTAGGGTTTAAACATATGCACTTGGCTGAACTAGACTGGGGAGGCTGGCAGGGGGACAGCTAGACTCAGAAGAACATAGGAGGCTAGGAAAGAAATTGAGGTGTGGCCGACATGTGTCAGAGCTGACTGTGTATCAAGGCTTCTCAGCAGTGAGGCCTCAGGAGAGGATGCTTTACGCACATCTCAACCCAGGTGCACACAGACCCTCTCTAGTGTGAAAGACAGAGGACAACTGAGTGTTCACTAGGCACCGGGCACAGGCACCCAGCCACAAATCCCGGGCCCCAAGAGGAGGAAAAGGTGACCTTCCCAGAGTCTGGATGACCCCGTGGAGCCTGGGTGGATGGGGCTGGACTTGAACCCAGATGCCCACCCTGCACCCTCCCGCCCAAGCAAACAGGAGCAGAAGAACAAGGGGGAGTTCAGAAACAAAGATCCCGCCTTTACTTTCTCATCTCCGTCTTCGTCCTCGTCAGCGTGCACACCTGCCCTGGCTTCTCTGTCCGGCTCCTCCTTCAGTTTCTGTTTGAGTGTTCTGTCACAGAAGACAACACACACAGGCTGGTCAGCTCGGCGGGGGGGCCCTGCACCAGGGCCAACAGCCCCTAAGGGTTGACACAAGCTCCCCAGGTTCAGAGGACAGGCTGCCTCTCCAGTTTTCACTGCAGGAAGCCCAGAGGGCATTTACTACTCCAGGACTCAAGGTCTTTAGGAACACCGTCAATACCCCATCTGAATGTTGGTCAGAGATGCCAGTGGTTTAATACAAAAAATAGACAAAGGGACGCCATGATTTCTGTGGCCTGATGGGAATCCAGCCTGCGGTAGAGGAAGACCCGTGTCTGGCCTGCCCAGGCTGAGGAGAGCTGGGCTGATGTGCGATCTGCGTCAGTGACCGTGGACAGCTGACTGCACACAGGGGTCTGAGTCTTCACCTACCCCTCTGCCAGGGCCCTGCCGCTGAGGTGGGGTATTCTGCCCACCTCTGGATTCAGGCTCACTCTCAACATTTGCTTCAGCTAATTGTTTTTTCTTTTGTTTTTTTTTTTTTTTTTCTTGAGGCAGAGTCTCGCTCTGTCACCCAGGCTGGAGTGCAGTGATGTGATCTCGGCTCACTGCAACCTCTGCCTCCCGGGTTCAAGTGATTCTCCTGCCTCAGTCTCCCAAGTAGCTGGGACCACAGGCATGCACCACCATGCCCAGCTAATTTTTTGTATTTTTAATTAGAGACGGGGTTTCACCATGTTGGCCAGGCTGATCTTGAACTCCTGACCTCAAGTGATCCAACCGCCTCAGCCTCTCAAAGTGCTGAGATTATAGGCGGGAGCTACTGCACCTGGCCCAAATTTTTTCAACAAAGGTTTGAAAAAGTGCTACTTTTCATTTCTGCCCTTGTGATCTGGCACAGCCACAAGTGTGTACCCAGGCTGGCCAAATTGTGGAGGCAGAGCTGGGTCAGCCCAGCTGTCCCCACTAAGCTAGCTCAAGATCAGCTGACAGCCACAAAGCTGTAGACAAGTGAGCTTGAAAAATGCTCGCTGTTCTAGGCCTCTGGCCTTGGAGTCATTTGTCACACAGCATTTTCACGGCAAAAGGTAAGTGACACAGCTGCTCACTCGATGGCCTTTCACTACCACACAACACACAGCTGTGTGACCAACCCTGAGGAGGGCCCTGGGGTTGGGAGGAGAAATCGAAGCTAACTTCACCCTGTAATCCCAGCACTTTGGGAGGCTGAGGCAGGTGGGTCACCTGAGGTCAGGAGTTCAAGACCAGCCTGACCAATATGGTGAAACCCTGTCTCCACTAAAAATACAAAAATTCGCTGGGCATGGTGATGCACGCCTGAAGTCTCAGCTACTCGAGAGGCTGAGACAGGAGAATTGCTTGAGACTGGGAGGTGGGGGTTGCAGTGAGCTGGGATTGCACCACTGCACTCCAGCCTGGGTGACAGAGGGAGACACCATCTCTAAATTAAATTAAATTAAAATTTAAAAAGTTAACTTCGGCCTTCACTTCAGGGTGGCCTCACCTTTCACAAGTAGAACTCGCCCACTTAGGAGACATATGATTGGTGCCCAGGGTTCCACAGCAACCCGTTATTTTACCAGGATACTTATGTTAGCAATTCAGTTTCACAACATAAAGCACAAACAACTTACGGTTCTTTGGTTTGACTTCGGAGTCTCTTTTCTTCCTAAAGTTGTGGGGAAAAAAGATAAGTTAGTTTTTTTGATTTGGTTTGGATCTTTCTGATCCTAGAGTCCAGTGGTGGGAGTAAAGACTGTCTACTGGCGGGCACAGTGGCTCACGCCTGTAATCTCAGAACTTTGGAAGGCTGAAGTGGGAGGATCACTTGCGCCAGGTGTTCAGGACAGCAATTTTCCTTTCTTCTTCAGTGGGGTAAGTAGACAGGAAATGAAAGTCTTAGAAAGGAGATACTACAACACTGCAGTTTAAGTATTTTTACTTCAAAATTCCTCTACCACTTGTCATCAGTAAGTGTTGATAGCCTCACAGAAAGTAACTTTATTATAAATCTCCACTTCCGATATAAAGGAATGAAACAGGATGGCCCAATCTGGAAAGGAGCTCCAACTGAGACAACACCACATCCTCTGAGACTGCATTTATTCATTTATTTATTTATGAGACGGAGTCTCACTCTGTCACCCAGGCTGGAGTGCAGTGGTGTAATCTTTTTACAGAGATTTTTTAGTAGAGACAGGGTTTCATCACATTGGCCAGACTGGTCTTGAATTCAAGTGATCCGTCGGCTTTGGTCTCCCAAAGTGCTGGTATTACAGGTGTGAGCCACCATGCCGAGCCTGAGGTTGCATTTAAAGAACTAGAGCCGGGCGCGGCGGCTCAAGCCTGTAATCCCAGCACTTTGGGAGGCCGAGGCGGGCGGATCACGAGGTCAGGAGATCGAGACCATCCTGGCTAACACCGTGAAACCCTGTCTCTACTAAAAACTACAAAAAAAAAAACTAGCCAGGCGAGGTGGCAGGCGCCTGTAGTCCCAGCTACTCAGGAGGCTGAGGCAGGAGAATGGCATAAACCCGGGAGGCGGAGCTTGCAGTGAGCTGAGGTCCGGCCACTGCACTCCAGCCTGGGCGACAGAGCGAGACTCCGTCTCAAAAAAAAAAAAAAAAAAAAAAAAAAAACTAGATACTTCTTGCCAGAGAATCAGGCAAGTCAAATCCAACCCTCAGAAACTCCACATGTGGTAGTTTGTGAAGAGATCACAAAGGTCAGCGATATTAAGAAACACTTTGCAGCCGGGCGCAGTGGCTCACTACTATAATCCCAGCACTTTGGAAAGCTGAGGCGGGCGGATCACGAGGTCAGGAGATCGAGACCATCCTGGCTAACACAGTGAAACCCCATCTCTACTAAAAATACAAAAAATTAGCCGGGCGTGGTGGCGGGCGCCTGTAGACTCAGATTTTACAAAGAAGATGAGAGACTGGGGAAAGAGCTAGTCTGACTTCACAGAGGAGAATGCAACTTTATGTCTGGATGATGCTAAGGAATTTTAGCACCTCCTACGTCTGAAAGTTAGATCTTCACCAAGATCCCATCAGCCAGAGAAGGAAGTGGGCGAGGTGACAGACTGAAACTCTGTGACTAGTTGATTAAGTAGCATAGGTTGGCCAGTGTGGTGGCTCATGCCTATAATCCCAGCACTTTGATGGCTGAGGCAGGTGGACCATTCGAGGTCAGTAGTTTGAGACCAGCCTGGCCAACATGGTAAAACCCTGTCTCTACTAAAAACACAAAAATTAGCCAGGTGTGGTGGCAGGCACCTGTAGTCCCAGCTACTTGGGAGGCTGGGACACAAGAATTACTTGAACCTGGGAGGCGGAGGTTGCAATGAGCCAAGATTGCACCTCTGCACTCCAGCCTGGGTGACAGAGCAGGAGACTGTCTCAAAATAAATAAACTAATTAAATTAAATAAATACCACAAATAAGTAGCAAAGGTCCTCACTATGACAACCTCATACCCCACCTTCCATGTAGAGAACCACAAAAAAATAAGTTTGTAAAGTATTTTAGGCCAGGTGTGGTGGCTCATGCCTATAATCCCAGCACTTTGGGAGGCCAAGGCAGGCAGATCACCTAAGGTTGGGAGTTCAAGACCAGCCTGACCAACATGGAGAAACCCTGTCTTTACTAAAAATACAAAATTAGCTAGGTGTGGTGGCAGGCACCTATAATCCCAGCTACTCAAGAGGCTGAGGCACGAGAATCACTTGAACCCGGGAGGCGGAGGTTGCGGTGAGACAAGATCACACCACTGCAATCCAGCCTGGGCAACAGAGCAAGACTCCATCTCAAAAAAAAAAAAAAAAGAATTTTAGCACCTCCTATGTCTGAAAATTAGATCTTCACAAAGATTTCATTAGCCAGAGAAGAGGGCAAGGAAGGTGACAAACTGAAGCTCTGTGACTAGTTGATTAAGTAGCATAGGTTGGCTGGTATGGTGGCTCATGCCTGTAATCCCAGCACTTTGGTGGTGAGGCAGATGGATCATTCGAGGTGAGGAGTTCGAGACCAGCCTAACCAACACAGTGAAACCCCATCTCCACTAAAATTAGCCAAGTGTGGTGGCGGGCGCCAGTAGTCCCAGGGACTCAGGAGGTTGGGACACGAGAATCACCTGAACCTGGGAGGCAAAGGTTGCAATGAGCCAGGATCGCACCTCTGTACTCCAGCCTGGGTGACTGTCTCCAGAGCGAGAGACTGTCTCAATAAATAAATTAATTAATTAATTAAATAAAATGAAATTTTAAAAATCACAAATAAGTAACAAGGGTCCTCACTATCACAACCTCATAACCCACCTTCCATGTAGAGAACCACGAAAAACAAATTTGAAAAGTGTTTAGCCAAAGTCAAAGGCATTTCGATCACTGGCAAAAGCCATCTTGTTCTTCCACATTCCCCACTCGCTGTCCCCATGTCCTGGAAGGAAATTGGGACCACATAGGATTAAGGGAGAATTAAACTTAGAGGTGATAGAGCTTTACTTTTTCATCTCTTTCTTCTTCCTTTTCAGAGCGTGCTCCTGGTTTTGTTCTTTCAGGTTCTTCTGCAGGAAGCGGTCTAGCAACTCTGTCAAGCAAAATAACACAGACCCCAAGTGTGAGTGCCAGAAGCCTCCCCAAAGAAGCAGTTTTCATAAAGCTCCTCTTTCCTACCCCCAAAAGCAACCTTTATTATCTCAGGAGCCCTGACAGATACACACTCATTTAACCTGTAGTATCTGATATGACTTTTATATCTGGTTCAAATGCCAGCTGCCCTCAATTCATTCTTTCCAAGGAAAGAGGAGAATTGTACTTGAATCTAAACACCAATGATCTGACCCCAAATTCAGATCCTTCATAAGGATATGGCTGCCTTGGAAACTCACGATAAAGTTCTTCTTTTTAAACTTTTTTTTTTTTTTTTCGAGACAGAGTCTTGCTGTCGCCCAGGCTGGAGTGCAGTGGCCGGATCTCAGCTCACTGCAAGCTCCGCCTCCTGGGTTTACACCATTCTCCTGCCTCAGCCTCCCGGGTAGCTGCGACTACAGGCGCCCGCCACCTCGCCCGGCTAGTCTTTTATATTTTTTAGTAGAGATGGGGTTTCACCGTGTTAGCCAGGATGGTCTTGATCTCCTGACCTCGTGATCCGCCCGTCTCGGCCTCCCAAAGTGCTGGGATTACAGGCTTGAGCCACCGCACCTGGCTTTTTTTTTTTTTTTTTTTGAGACGGAGTGTTGCTCTGTCGCTCAGGCTGGACTGCAGTGATATGATCTCAGATCACTGTAGCCTCCACCTCCTGGGTTCAAGCAATCCTCCTGAGTAGCTGGGATTAGAGGCACGTGCCACCACACCCAGCTAAGTTTTATATTTTTAGTACAGACGGGGTTTCACCATGTTGGTCAGGCTGGTCTTGAACTCTTGACCTTAAGTGATTCACCCATCTCGGCCTCCCAAAGTGCTGGGATTACAGGCATGAGTCACCTTGCCCGGCCTTAAACTTTCTGAAAAAGTAGTTTTGTGATCAAGATTACACAACTCGTAGAACAAAAAGAAAGGTATAGTAACTATTCTTACCGTTCTTTGGATGTAACTCTACGTCTCTTCTCATCCTGTGTGGAGGGAAGGGAGGAAGAACAAAAAAGATTATAATACTGGTTTCAAGAGAAGATCAACACCAAAAGTGTGAGTTGAAATACTAACACATTTGACATGGTTACAACAAGAGTGGGAAAGGAGGGGGCCTGGGTTTTTTGGGAGAAGATCTGGGAACTCTTACTCTCGTATTAATCCCCACCAACCCCAAAACAAAGGCAGGTCTGAGAAGTAGGCAGGCACACTGTCCATCAATAGAGATCACCTAGTGATGCTACGCAAGAGAATCAAAGATTCCCCATCTTGCGTCAGGAATCTGTTTAGTTTATGTACTAGAGACCAGTCTGGGCAACATGGGAAACCTCATCTCTACAAAAAATACAAAAATTAGCTGATTGGCATGTGCCTGTAGTCCCAGCTGCTTGGGAGGGTGAGGTGGGAGGATCGTTTGAACCCAGGAGGTTGAGGCTGCAGCGAGCCATAACTGTGCCACTGCACCCCAGCCTGATGACAGAATGAGATGTCTCAAAAAAAAAAAGAAAGAAAAGAAAAGAAAAAAGACAACTGTAATCCCAGCACTTTGGGAGGCTGAGGCAGGTGAATCACTTGAGGTCAGGAGTTCAAGACCAGCCTGGCCAACACAGTGAAATCCCATCTCTACTAAAAATATAAAAATTAGCCGGGTATGGTGGCACATGCCTGTAGTCCTAGCTACTCAGGAGACTGAGGATGGAGAGTCACTTGAACCCAGGAGGCAGAGGTTGCAGTGAGCCGAGATCATGCCATTGCACTCCATCCTGAGTGAAAGAGTGAGACTCTGTCTAAAAACAAGTTAACAAAAAAAAAATTGGGGCCGGGCGCGGTGGCTCAAGCCTGTAATCCCAGCACTTTGGGAGGCCGAGGCGGGCGGATCACGAGGTCAGGAGATCGAGACCATCCTGGCTAACACGATGAAACCCCGTCTCTACTAAAAAAATACAAAAAACTAGCCGGGCGAGGTGGCGGGCGCCTGTAGTCCCAGCTACTCGGGAGGCTGAGGCAGGAGAATGGCGTAAACCCGGGAGGCGGAGTTTGCAGTGAGCTGAGATCTGGCCACTGCACTCCAGCCTGGGTGACAGAGTGAGACTCCTTCTCAAAAAAAAAAAAAAAAAAAAAAAAAAAAAAAAAAAATTGGCTGGGCACGGTGGCTCACACCTATAATCCCGGCACTTTTGGAGGCCAAGGCAGGAGCACTGCCCGAGCTCAAGGAGTTCGAGACCAGCCTAGGCAACATGGTGAAACCCTATCTCTACTAAAATACAAAAATTAGCCGGGCGCGGTGGCACGTGCCTGTAGTCCCAGCTACTCGGGAGGCTGAGGCAGGAGAATCGCTTAAACCTGGGAGGCTGAGGTTGCAGTGAACCAAGATTGCGCCATTGCACTCTAGCCTAGGCAACAAGAGCAAAGCTCTGTCTCCAAAAAAAAAAAAAAAGTCCAAACACACACATACATATATATATATACACACACATACACACACACATACATATATATAACAGGTATGTATATAAGACTGCCTTCCCACTCGAGCTATGACATCATTTCTCCCCTGGGCCTCCAGCCTGCCCTGCAGATTTCAAATTTGCCAGCTTTCACAATCTTGTGAGCCAATTTCTCAAAATAAAGTCTCTCCCCATAAATATATATTTCAATGAAAACAAGAAAAAAAAAACAAATTATATACACATACACGTGCATATGTATCTATCTGTATACACACATATACATTCTATTGGTCCTGTCTCTCTGGAGAGCCCTAACTAGACAGGGTTTTTATTTACTTGGACAGACCACATATGAAGTCACAATCGTCAAATGCCACGTTAAGGTAGAGTCAGGAAATGAAAGCACCGGCCCTACCTGGTCTTTGTCTTCTTCCTTGATGGACTCATCCAATTTGGCTCTTTCAGACTCTTCCTGAGGTTTCCGTTTGGCAGGGCTGTCACACAGTGAGGCTGACCATTAGTGGAACAAGACCCTAGGCCTCCAGCGGGCCTGGAGTGGACCCTCATTCACCAGGATGTTGAAAGAGGCTTCAAGTTTAATGTTTCTCTGAATGACAGGTTTAGAATGCTGTCTTGCCATCTTGTAAGTCCTAAGAAATCATGGGTCTAAACACTGATCAACAGCTGCCACTGTCAGATGTTACACACTTTTCTGATGGAGGAACACAGCACCATCCATAAAGTCAGCTTCAGACCAGGTACAGTGGCTCACGCCTGTAATCCCAGCACTTTGAGAGGCCAAGGCATGAGGATCACCTGAGTTTAGGAGTTTCGGACCAGCCTGGCCAACATGGTAAAACCCTGTCTCTACCAAAAATACAAACATTAGCCAAGGATTGTTGCAGGCACTTGTAATCCCAGTGACTCAGGAAGCTGAGGCAGGAGAATCACTTGAACCTGGGAGGTGGAGGTTGCAGTGAGCCAAAATCATGCTACTGCACTCCAGCCTGGGTGACAGAGCAAGACTCCGTACCAAAAAGAAAAATGAAGTCAGCCTCAAAAAATAAAAAGTTGGAATCTGATCAGGCCTGTAATCCTAACTATCAGTTTATAGGGAACAGAAGACAAGGGGACCTGTGGAACACTACAAAGATGCAATCGGCCCAATCTAGGAACTACTGGACAAATGAATTTCTTCAAGTAAAGGGCAAGAAGATAAGAGGAAATCTTTAAAATCTGTGAGAAATTTTAAGTAAAATAGGAGGGAAGAAATCTATAACTTTAAGAAACAAGTCAAGCAAACGCTGTCTGTTTGCCACACGGCTTGTTCACCACAAAGAGAAAAATGTAAATACCAACTACATATCTGATAGTAGGGAATTCTTACATTTTATAAAGACATCAGAACAGTATTATTTATACTTTGGTTTGTTAAAAAGACTGTTTTGGCTGGGCACGGTGGCTCACGCCTGTAATCCAGCACTTTGGGAGGTCAAGGTGGGCAGATCACCTGAGGTCAGGAGTTTGAGACCAGTATGGCCAACACGGTGAAACCCCATCTCTACTACAAATACAAAAATTAGGCAGGCGTGGTGGCATGCGCCTACAATCCCAACTACTCAGGAGGCTGAGGCAGGAGAATCACTTGAACCCGGGAGGCGGAGGTTGCAGTGAGCCGAGATTGTGCCATTGCACTCCAGCCTGGGTGACAGAGCCAGACGCTGTCTCAAAAAAAAAAAAAAAGACCGCTAAATGTTAGCAATTATTGTAAAATATAAGTAATTAAAAAAAAGTTGTCAAAAGAGATCTTACTATCTAGAAATATACTAAACTATTTATGGACAAAGTAATCCAGGTGGGGCGGGGACACACAATACAGGGGTATAGATGAAACAATGGCTGTAACTTGATAACTGTTGGCACTAGATGGGTATTTCAGGGTTCATTATACAAAACTCATAATTGTGTGTACCTTTCACCTTTCCTATATGAGTAAAAACAGGTAACGTTTTCAGAAATGCTATTCATAAATGTCTAGTGAACAGAACTCTGCAAGATGAAAACCTATATAACATGGAAGACAGAATTGCCACGTGACCCCCTACCAATTCCATCCCAAAACAGCCGACCCCTAAAAAAACACAGCTGCCAATTTATCGTATACTGACCCCTTTGTGAAATGAGATGTAATGGTGGTTTGCCTGGTGCTTTTCCTTGTAATCCTGGGGCTAGGTGAAGGTTCAGCTGTTTAAAGAAAAAAAAGCATTAAAAAAAAAAAGCCACTGTAAATAGAAAGCCCACAGCAATAATGCAGTTCAACATTACTAAGCTATTGCAGGAAGCCAGGTTCTAAGGACTAAGCATCTTTGCATTTTTATTCTAGTCAATAACCAGCTTGCTAATGTCAGCAGTTAGCACCTGCCAGTTTGCCGAGCCATATCATGTCAGTTATTTGAGGGGCCAAATGCTAAAGAAGGCCAGGAAACAGAACCTCTTGTTAAAATACCAAAAGATGAAGTGGGCCAGGCACAGTGGCGCACGTCTATAATCCCAAAACTTTGAGAGGCCGAGGTGGGAAAATAATTCAAGCTCAGGTATTCGAGAACAGCCTGGACAACATGGCAAAACCCCATCTCTACTAAAAATACAAAAAAATTAGCTGGGCGTGGTGGTACACACCTATAATCCCAGCTATTCAAGAGGCTAAGGCACAAGAATCACTTGAACCCAGGAGATGAAGGTTGCTGTGAGCCAAGATCACACCACTGCATACAGCCTTGGCGACAGAGCAAGACCCTGTCTCTTAAAAATAAAAATAAAAATAAAAATAAAAATAAAAAAAGAAGGCCGGGCGCAGTGGCTCAAGCCTGTAATCCCAGCACTTTGGGAGGCTGAGATGGGCAGATGACGAGGTCAGGAGATCGAGACCACCCTGGCTAACACGGTGAAACCCCGTCTATACTAAAAAATACAAAAAACTAGCCGGGCAAGGTGGCGGGTGCCTGTAGTCCCAGCTACTCGGGAGGCTGAGGCAGGAGAATGGCGTAAACCCAGGAGGTGGAGCTTGCAGTGAGCTGAGATCCGGCCACTGCACTCCAGCCTGGGCGACAGAGCGAGACTCTGTCTCAAAAAAAAAAGAGAAAAGGAAGAAAAGAAATAGGCCGGGTGCAGTGGCTCATGCCTGTAATCCCAGCACTTTGGGAGGCAAGATGGGCAGATCACAAGGTCAAGAGATTGAGACTATCCTGGCCAACATGGCGAAACCTGTCTCCACTAAAAATACAAAAATTAGCTGGGCATGGTGGCACCTGCCTGTAGTCCCAGCTACTCAGGAGACTGAGGCAGGAAAATCACTTGAACCCAGGAAGTGGAGGTTGTGGTGAGCCAAGATCACGCCACTGCACTCCAGCCTGGCAACAGAGTGAGACTCCGTCTCGAAAAAAATAAAATAAAATCAAGAGCTGGGTGCAGTGGCTTACGCCTGTAATCTCAGCACTTTGGGAGGCCAAGGCAGGTGGGTCACCTGAGATCAGGAGGTCGAGACCACCTTAGCCAACATGGTGAAATCCCGTCTCTACTAAAAGTACAAAAATTAACTGGGCGTGGTGGTGCGTGCCTCCATCTCAAAAAATAAAATAAAATAAAATAAAATAAGGCCGGGCACAGTGGCTCACACCTGTAATCCCAACACTTTGGGAGGCCGAGGCGGGCAGATCATGAGGTCGGGAGATTGAGACCATCCTGGCTACCACGGTGAAACCCCATCCTACTAAAAATACAAAAAATTAGCCAGCCAGGCGTGGTGGCAGACACCTGCAGTCCCAGCTACTTGGGAGGTTGAGGCAGGAGAATGGCATGAACCCAGGAGGCGGAGCTTGCAGTGAACCGAGATTATGCCACTGGGCGACAGAGCGAGACTCCGTCTCAAAAATAAAATAAAAATAAAAATAAAATAAAAATGAAGTGGCTGAGAACCAGACCTGAGCTCAAGTACTATTCTCTTGTTTGTTTGTTTGTTTGTTTGTTTTGAGACGGAGTCTTGCTCTGTTGCCCAGGCTGGAGTGCAGTGGCCGGATCTCAGCTCACTGCAAGCTCCGCCTCCCGGGTTCACGCCATTCTCCTGCCTCAGCCTCCTGAGTAGCTGGGACTACAGGCGCCCGCCACCGCGCCCGGCTAGTTTTTTTTTTTTTGTATTTTTTAGTAGAGACGGGGTTTCACCGTGTTAGCCAGGATGGTCTCGATCTCCTGACCTCATGATTCGCCCGTCTCAGCCTCCCAAAGTGCTGGGATTACAGGCTTGAGCCACCGCGCCCGGCCTCTCTTGTTTGTTTTTTTAAAAATTCCAGAAGAGTTCCTTTGCCTACAAACTAGACAGGAGTCTGAGAATAAATGTTTAGTTTAACCAGGCATATAAGGTCTTAGAAGGAGTTAAGTATTTTTAGCACTTGTCATCTGCAACCTCTCACACATGTAGCCATGTTTTGGGATCTAATGCTGTAACTTGGTCAAAAACAAATTTTTTTTTTTGAGACAATGTCTCTCTTGTTGCCCAGGCTGGAATTACAGGAGCCCGCCACCACACCCAGCTAATTTTTTGTATTTTTAGTAGAGATGGGGTTTCACCATGTTGGGCAGGCTGGTCTCGAACTCCTGACCTCAGGTGATCCAGCCACCTTGGCCTCCCAAAGTGCAGGGATTACAGGCATGAGCCACCGCACCCCTGGCTAAGACAAAATTTAAAGATGTACACATCTTAGTTAGGAAGTGTCCAGTAATTACTAGTGAGGACGTGTATACAAGAAAGGAACCTGGAAACACTGATCCAGGGTCCAAGTTTAACTGCCCGCTTATACGCTACCAAAGCCTCCTTCTAGGTTGAAAATGAGCCAAGTGGTGCCAGGCGCAGTGGCTCATGCCTGTAATCCCAGCACTTTGGGAGGCTAAGGCAGGTGGATCACTTGAGGTCAAGAGTCCAGACCAGTCTGCCCAACATGGTGAAATCCTGTCTCTACTAAAAATACAAAAATTAGCTTGGTGTGGTGCTGCCTGCATGTAATACTAGCTACTTGGGAGGTTGAGGCAGGAGAATCGCTTGAAACCGGGAGGCGGAGGTTGCAGTGAGCCGAGATGGCGCCATTGCACTCTAGCCTGGGCAATAGAGCAAGACTCTGTCATAAAAAAAAAAAAGAGTCAAGCTGGGCCAGGCGTGGTGTCTCATGCCTGTAATCCTAGCACTTTGGAGGATTCTTGAACCTGGGAGGCAGAGGTTACAGTGAGCCGAGGTTACACCTCCGTGCTCCAGCCTGGGCAACAGAGTGAGACTCCATCTCAAAAACAATTAAAAGGAATCATCTGCTCTTACGCTTAGTCTCTCCATCGGACTTGCTCCTCCTGGGCGTGCGAGGTTTGGAAAGGGGTTTGGGGGGACTGTTGGCATCTGCCATTCCCACTCTATGGTCTTCACCTCTTGCTTGGTTCCCGTTTTCTAGACGTCCATTCACTTCCCGGTTGCAAGCATGAGCACCGTTCTCCAAGGACAAATCTTTATTTAAAAGGGATTTGACTTTAGCCAGGTAGCCCTCCTATAGCAGGAAAGGATAATTTAAGTAGCAGTGAATGTAAACAAGTGTCAGAGAACAAGGAAACACATGTGTTTCCATCATCATCATCATCATCATCATCATCATCAGGCAATGAGGACAGCTGGGGATCTTGCTGCCTTGGTGGTCACAGACAAGTTACTAGGAGGTGACATTTTTCTAGAGGCTGGGATGCTGAGAACTGACTTACCTCAGATAATTCTTCTTTACGTAATTTGGTTTCCAAGTCACATAACTGATTCTTTATTTCTGTTTGCAGAAATTCATGCAAGAGATTCAATTTCTCCTTCACACATTCCTGAGGGAAGGATATAGGTTTAGCAGTCCCCAACCCAAGCTATTCACTAATGGACTAATACACATATTACTGAGCTGCCTGGTCACATCACAATGACTGAACAGCAGGCAATGCTGTCTCGGTCAAAACACAGTCATGAAATGTGTTCAGGGAATTTCCATTAGGATCATTTCACTCCTGTCTCCAAAGTGGTGAAAAATGGAAAAGCTGGAGGTGAGACGGAGACTTATCATGGTTTACAAGAATGATACTGTGCTTCTGTAAAGTGTTGGCCAGGCACAGTGGCTCACATCTGTAATCTCAGCACTTTGGGAGGCCAAGGCAAGTGGATTGCTTTGAGCCCCAGAGTTCAAGACCAGCCTGGGGTGACATGCAAAATCCCATCTTTACAAAAAATACTAAAAAATTGGCTGGGCACGGTGGCTCACACCCGTAATCCCAGCACTTTGGGAGGTCGAGGTGGGCGGATCACGAGGTCAGGAGATCAAGACCATCCTGGCTAATACAGTGAAACCCTGTCTCTACTAAAAAAAATGCAAAAAGATTAGCCGGGCGTGGTGGCGGGCGCCTGTAGTCCCAGTTACTCGGGAGGCTGAGGCAGGAGAATGGCGTGAACCTGGGAGGAGGAGCTCGTGCCACTGCACTCCAGCCTGGGCGACAGAGCAAGACTCCATCTCAATAAAAAAAAAAAAAAAAATTTGGCCAGGCGTGGTGACTCACGCCTGTAATCCCAGGACTTTGGGAGGCCGACACGGGCGGATCACGATGTCAAGAGATCGAGACCATCCTGGCTAATACGGTGAAACCCCGTCTCTACTAAAAAATACAAAAAACTAGCCGGGCGAGGTGGCGGGAGCCTGTAGTCCCAGCTACTCGGGAGGCTGAGGCAGAAGAATGGCGTAAACCCGGGAGGCGGAGCTTGCAGTGAGCCGAGATCGCGCCATTGCACTCCAGCCTGGGCAACAGAGCAAGACTCCATCTCAAAAAAAAAAAAAAAAATTAGCTGGGCATGGTGGCTTGAGCCTGTAGTTAGAGCTACTCGGGAGGCTGAGTGGGAGGATCACTTGAGCCTGGGAGGCGAAGGTTACAGTGAGCCAAAATTGTGTCACTGCACTCCAGCCTGGGCTACAGAATAAGACCCTATCTCACAACAGTAACAATAAAAACACAATAAAACAGTGTTACCAGGACAAGTTACAATCCAGAGTAGATTGTTTAGGAACTGAGATTGGTTAAAAAAAAAACCCCAGGCCAGGCGCAGTGGCTCACGCCTGTAATTCCAGTACTTTGAGAGGCCAAGGTGAGCAGATCACGAGGTCAGGAGTTCAAGATCAGCCTGGCCAACATGGTGAAACACCATCTCTACCAATAATATAAAAATTAGCTGGGCGTGGTGGCAGGTGCCTGTAGTCCCAGCTACTCAGGAGGCCGAGGCAGGAGAACTGCTTGAACCCAGGAGGTGGAGGTCGCAGTGAGCCAAGATCGTGCCATTGTACTCTAGCCTGGGTGAAAGAGTGAGACCACCTCAAAAAAACAAAAACAAAAACAAAAAAAAAACCCACCCAACTATTAGCAGCAAATTAGTGCTGACATTCACCAAGAGTATCCAAATTATCTTTGAAATCATGGGAAAAAGTGTGAAATCCATTTAAAGAAAACAAACCTCTTTTCATGAGCCACAAAGTGTGTCAGTCACATTTGGTAGCAAGAAAAATTTTAAGGTGGAGATTACCTTTTCTGTTAAGCTGTCTCTTTCCAAATCTTTGAGCCTGGGAGGAAGAAATAGGGGAGAAAATACAAACACTTGTTAAGCAACTTCATTTGCCTGTAAGAATATCACAGTTCTAAAGAAGTTTTGGACAGAAACAAGTTTAACGTATGAGTGTTAGAAAAAACTAAGCTGGCTTTTGTCTCCCCACAAGAGTCGAGAGTGTCCTACTGGAATGCCTAATGCTAAGAAGTCATCTGATCTGAACAAGCTTCCCCTTTTGGGGGTCATTTTTCTGATGACTGTGAGATTACACAGCAGCTCTGTAACAGAATATGTATATGTGTGTGTATACATATATATGTGTGTGTGTATATATATATACACACATACACATATGTGTGTATGGAGTGCAGTGGTGCAATCTCAGCTCACTGCAACCCTTGCCTTCTGGGTTCAAGTGCTTCTCACCTCAGCCTCCCAAGTAGCTGGGATTACAGCTGCCACCAGCCTGGTTAATTTTTTGTATTTTTAGTAGAGACAGGGTTTCACCATGTTGGCCAAGCTGGTCTTGAATTTCTGACCTCAAGTGATCTGCCTGCCTCCATCTCCTGAAGTGCTAGGATTACAGGCATGAGCCGCAGTGCCTGGCATGCATATATACATGTAATTTTTTTTTTTTTTTGAGACAATCTCCTTCTGTCGCCCAGGCTGGAGCGCAGTGGTGCAATCTCGGCTCACTGCAACCTCTGCCTCCCAGGTTCAAGCTATTCTCCTGCCTCAGCCTCCCAAGTAGCTGGGACTACAGGCGCCTGCCACCACGCCCAGCTAATTTTTGTATTTTTAGTAGAGACAAGGTTTCACCATATTAGTCAGGCTGGTCTTGAACTCCTGACCTTGTGATCTGCCCGCCTCGGCCTCCCAAAGTGCTGGGATTACAGGTGTGAGCCACCAGGCCCGGTCTGATTTTTTTTTTTTTTTTCACTCTTGTTGCCCAGGCTGGAGTGCAATGGTGCGATCTCAGCTCATCATAACCTCCACCTCCTGGGTTCAAGCGATTCTCCTGGCTCAGTCTCCCGAGTAGTTGGGATTACAGGCATGCACCACCATACCCAGCTAATTTTACATTTTTAGTAGAGACGGGGTTTCACCATGTTGGTCAGGCTGGTCTCGAACTCCAGAGACCATGCCCAGCCTATATATTTTAAAAGGTACCAGGGACTGGGCATGGTGGCTCACACTTACAATCCCAGAACTTTGGGAGGCCAAGGCAGGCGGATCACTTGAGCCCAGGTGTTCAGACTAGCCTGGGCAACATGGCAAAACCCTGTCTCTACAAAAATTAGTGGCTGGGTGTGGTGGCTAATGCCTATAATCCCAACACTTTGGGAGGCCAAGGTGGGTGGACTACCTGAGGTCAAGGGTTTGAGACCAGCCTGACCAACATGGCAAAACCCCATCTCTACTAAAAATACAAAAATTAGCTGGGCGTGGTGGTGGGTGGCTGTAATCCCAGCAACTCGGGAGGCTGAGGCAGGAGAATCGCTTGAACCTGGGAGGCAGAGGTTGCAGTGAGCCGGTCACGTTGCCCAGGCTAGAGTGCAATGGCAAGAGTGAAACTCCATCTTAAAAAAAAAAAAAAAAAAAAAAAAAAAAGCCTGGTTGGTGGTAGGTGCTTGTGGTCCCAGTTAGTTGGGAGGCTGAGGAAGGAAGATCACCTGAGCCAGGTTGAGGCCACAGTGAGCTGTGACTGCATCACTGCACTCCAGTCTAGGCAACAGAGTGAGACCCTGACTCAAAAAGATACCAGGAAAGGAGTGACAGGTCATACAGTTGGGGCCCTTCCGTAAGGGAAATGACCTACAGCTGGTCTTTCTCCAGTTGGGTCTGACCACAGCCCATAGCAAGGTGTGCCACAGTATGGCCAGTGTCAGAATGAGTAGCCCAGGGCCACAGGACACTGGGGGAACAGCCAGTTAATGTTCCTAAAGGCCTGGTGGGGGGTGGTGGCATTTTAATGAGGATGAAATGGGGGAGTGAAGCATCTAGGGAAGCAAGGAGTACCCACACACAGGGCGGATAGAGGTGAAATTAGAGGAGGTGGCTGGCGTCTCCCCGAACAACTCATTCTTCAGGATGTCTCTAGCTAATCATTCCTAAATGTAGAACTGCCAGGAGTTTGTCTGGGAAATCGTGGTCTGATTTGATTACTGACAATTAGTGGCTTGACTCTTTCGGGGACAAAGAGGGAAAAAATAAAAGAACAATAGCCGGGTGCGGTGCTGCGGTGCTGAGTGCCTGTAACCCCAGCTACTCAGGAGGCTGAGATGGGAGGACGGCTTGAGGCCAGGAGTTCGAGTCCAGCCTGGGCAACATAGGGAGATCCTATCTCTTCAGAAAAAAATAAAGAAACAAGAAGAGAAGGTACCAAGGAAAGGGAGGGGAACACAGAGGCTGTTGTTCCCAGCCTGGGTACTAACTGCAGGCGTGGAATGAGAACAGGTCTAACCAGCTGGGTAAGTGTCTGTTGGTGGAGAGAAGGTGCCCCAGGCAGGGACCAGGCCACTGCCATCTCTGGACCTTCCCACCCAGCACCCGCACAGACAGGTGCTCAGTTATCACTTGCCTGAAGGGCAGAAGTGGCTCCTCCAGGCTGGCCTTCCTAGAGGGCAAGTACAGGCAGCAGCATGAGGAATGCTTTGCTGGACCGATGTCTTACAGCGGCTGCTCTGGGTCATGCGGGCCCCGATTCCCCACCAGCACTGCTCACATCTGAGCACCTGCTGAATGCCAGACCCTGCTCCAGGCAATGAGTTAAGTGATTAAATGTAGGTGCCACTAGGCAGGGACTTCCTGACTTGCTGCATGGTTAGGAAAGACTGCTCTGCAGGGCCAGGTACAGTGGCTCACGCCTGTTATCCCAGCACTTTGGGAGGCCGAGGCGGGCGGATCACAAGGTCAGGAGATCGAGACCATCCTGGCTAACACAGCGAAATCCCGTCTCTACTAACGATACAAAAAAATGGCCAGGCACGGTGGCTCAAGCCTGTAATCCCAGCACTTTGGGAGGCCGAGACGGGTGGATCACGAGGTCAGGAGATTGAGACCATCCTGGCTAACACGGTGAAACCCCATCTCTACTAAAAAATACAAAAAACTAGCCGGGCGAGGTGGCGGGCGCCTCTAGTCCCAGCTACTCGGGAGGCTGAGGCAGGAGAATGGCGTAAACCCGGGAGGCGGAGCTTGCAGTGAGCTGAGATCCGGCCCCTGCACTCCAGCCTGGGCGACAGATCGAAACTCCGTCTCCAAAAAAAACAAAAAACAAACAAAAAAAACCACTCTGTAGAAGAGACTTCGCACCCTGCAAACACAGTGGTAATATAGACTGCATATTATATATACTCTATCAGTTGGACTCAAGGTGCTACGAGGTGAGACACACCTGTAATCCCAGCACTTTGGGAGGCCAAGGCAGGAGGATCACTTGAGGTCAGGAGTTTGAGACCAGCCTGGGCTACATTGAGAGATCCAGTCTCTCAAAAAGAAAAAAAAGTAAAAATTAGCCAAGTGTGGTTAGTCTGCACCTGTGGTACCAGCTACTTGGGAGGCTGAGGTGGTAGGATCGCTTGAGCCTGGGAGGTTGAGGCTGCAGTGAGTTATGATGGCACCGCTGCACTCCAGCCTGTTCAGCCTGGGCAACAGAGCAAGACCCTGTCTCACAAGGAAAAAAAAAAAAAAAGATGCTTTGACATCAGGATTTCCAGGAGCACAGGGAACCTCTTCCAGGCAAAAGTCATTCTACCCTTGTAGCAACTGGGGTCCAAGGAGAGCCTTAAGTCAGGAGGGCTACAGAAACTGGTACTTCCAGCCAGAGGCACACATGCTGTGGTAACAGCATTACACTTGACTTCTCAGTCACTCTGCTGAGAAAACTGGAAGGACATGGCTTCTACCTCTACCAAGCCAGCCAGTCTCCTGATCCCGAGGTTGCCTGGGGTGTGAAGGACAAGGTTCAACTGATTGCGGAGACCAAGGTGTCCTTTGCAGAATGGGTCTGCTTTCTTTCAACCCCTCCTATGAACTGGGATATTTAGCCTGGCAAAGAGAAGAATAGAGAAACCTTCAAAACCCCTAGAATGTCTCATCCAGTGGAGACTGGATTTAATCTGCCTGGCCCCAGAGTGGCAGGTGGGATCCCAGGCAGGCACCGAGGAGCTGGCAGGAGGGTCACTGTAAAGACACCCTTCCCTGGTAAAACTGTGATGACACCAATCACACCTGCTGAAGCAAGGAGGGTCGCTGACGGCCAAGAAGGAAGTAGCAGAAGACTCAGAATGCCGGCTTAGCGCATAGCCTGAGACCCTATGATTCCTTCCTAGTGTTTCCCTCGGAGATGAGCCCTCTGCAGAGGGGAGGTAAGATATATATATAAACAGCTGGCTGGGCACGGTAGCTCACGCCTGCAATCCCAGCACTTTGGGAGGCTGAGGTGGGGAGTTCACCTGAGGTCAGGAGCTCGAGACCAGCCTGACCAACATGAAGAAACTCCGTCTCTACTAAAAATACAAAATTAGCTGGGCATAGTGGCGCATGCCTATAATCCCAGCTACTCAGGAGGCTGAGGCAGAATTGCTTGAACCCGGGTGGCAGAGGTTGTGGTTAGCCAAGATCACGCCATTGCACTCCAGCCTGGGAAACAAGAGTGAAACTCTGTCTCAAAAAAAAAAAAAAAAAAAGAAAGATATATATATATATATATATATAAACAGCCACAGAAGAATAAGGCAAATACGGCTCACGCCTGCGGGCTTCCCAAGATAAAGGGTGTAACAGCTTCAGGAAGGAATTGAGAGCTCTGTGAGAACCGGGCACAGGAAGCTGCTTAAACAGGCGGACCGTCGAGAAACGGCTGGTTCTGGAAACACCCAAGAAACAAACGTGAGACTGGCCACACACAGAGAGGGAAAGGCACCTCCAGAGAGGCTGGCGACAGTCAGAGGGAGGGCAAAAGCATCACACTTATCAATCTTATTCCATAGTTAACAAACCACCAAAGCAGTCAAGGGGAAGTAGAACCCGTGATATCAGAGCCATGTTAAGAAAACTAACCCAGCAGAGATATCCAGTATAGATTGGATAGGAAGAAATTATAAAATGTTAGATTACTCTAACACCTCTACGCCAGAAATGCTGGTCTGAAATATAGCAGACCATGGCTGGGCGCAGTGACTCGTGCCTGTAATCTCTATACGCGGGAAGCCAGGGCAGGAGGATCACTTGAGCCCAGGAATTCGAGACTAGCCTGGGCAACAGAGCGAGACCCTGTCTACAAGAAAAAATAATTAGCTGGGTGTGGTAGAATACACCTATAGTCCTAGCTACTCGGGAGGCAGAGGCGGGAGGATCACTAGAGCTCAGGAATTTGTGACCAGCCTGGGCAACACAGTGAGACCTTGTCTCTACAAAAAAATAGTAATTAGCTGGGTATGATAGCATGTACCTGTACTCCTAGCTGCTCAGGAGGCCAAGGCGGAAGGATCACTAGAGCCCAGGAATTTGAGAGCAGGCTGGGCAACATAGTGAGACTCTGTTTCTACAAAAAATAATAATTAGCTGGGTATGGTGGCATGCACCTATAGTCCTAACTACTCAGGAGGCTGAGGCGGGAGGATCACTAGAGCCCAGGAATTCAAGACTAGCCTGGGCAACACAGCGAGACTCTGTCTCTACAAAAAATAGTAATTAGTAATTAGCTGGGTGTGCTAGCATGTACCTATAGGCCTAGCTGGAACCTCTGGAAGCTGAGGCGGGAGGATCAATAGAGTCCAGGAATTCGAGACCAGCCTGGGCAACACAGCAGAGACCCTGCCTGCCTAAACAAAAAATAGTAATTAGCTGGGTGTGGTAGCATACACCTGTGGTCCTAGCTACTCAGGAGACTGAGGCAGGATGATCACTAGAGCCCAGTGAGCTATAATTGTGCTGCTGCATTCCAGCCTGGGTGACAGAGCAAGACCTTGTCTCTAAAAATATAGTGGACCATGCAAGACAAGTTACAAGTCTCGTCAACCCAGCTTCTTCAGGCTGGCTGTATGGCAGTTGGAGCAGGGCTGCCCAAGACAGCATCTGCAGTAGGCAAAAGAGTAGACCCACTGGGCGCGGTGGCTCATGCCTGTAATCCCAGCACTTTGGGGGGCTGAGGCGGGCAGATCACCTGAGCTCAGGAGTTCAAGACCAGCCTGGGCAACATGGCAAAACCCCATCTCTACTAAAATTACAAAAATTAACCGGGCTTGGCCCGGCACGGTGGCTCACGCCTGTAATCCCAGCACTTTGGGAGGCCAATGTGGATGGATCACGAGGTCAGGAGATCGAGACCATCCTGGCTAACATGGTGAAACCTCGTCTCTACTAAAAATACAAAAAATTAGCCAGGCGTGGTGGTGGGCACCTGTGGTCCCAGCTACTCGGGAGGCTGAGGCAGGAGAATGGCGTGAACCCAGGAGGCGGAGCTTGCAGTGAGCTGAGATCAGGCCACTGTACTCTAGCCTAGGCGACAGAGTGAGACTCCGCCTCAAAAAAAAAAAAAAAAAAAGACTCATAGTATAGTAATTTTTTTTTTCTTTTGAGACCAGGTCTTGCTCTGTCGCCCAGGCTGGAGTACAGGGGCATAATCATGGCTCACTGCAGCCTCGACCTCATGGGTTCAAGTGATCCTCCCACCTCTGCTTCCTGAGTAGCTGGGACCCCAGGCGCATGCCACCATTTTTGGCTTTTTTTTTTTTTTTTTTTTTTTTGAGATGGCTGGGTAGGGGGGGGGTCTTCCTATGTTGCCCAGGCTAGTCTTGAACTCCTTGGCTCAAGCAATCCTCCTGCCTCTCCTCCCAAAGTGCTGGGATTACAGGCATGAGCCACTGCACACAGCCTAGTCTAATAACTTTCACACATACTGGGAAACCAAAATGTGTGTGTGACTCACTTTCTTGCTAGATTCACTTTACTGCAGTGATCTGGAACCAAACCCACAGCATCCCCACTGTATACACAGGACCACATAATTAATGGGTGACGAAGGGCTTTGGACAGGTGCAGCTCTCAACACATCTATACCGATAAGCTCAGTCTTCCTAACACCCATGGAGCAGGTAGCCCCACCCCCTTGTTACAGATGAAACGCCAAGGCGCCAAGAAGCTCAATAACTTAAGCCATACAGCTGGCAAGTAGGGCGGGACGTGAGCCCCAGCAGTCTGCACCCCTAGAATTCCACCACAGGGGAGCAAAACAAAAAGAGGTAAGTCAATTTTGCCTTATTCACTACGTCCTCAGTAGTGGCCAAGGAACTGGAGTTAAGGAGTTCAAGACCTAGCTCAATCCAATCACAGAATGACTAGCAGACAAGAAAGCTGTAGTAGTTACAAAAGCTAATCAGTTGTGCGAAGGAGGCTGCTAGCATTAATGTGTTAATCCAGGCTGTACAGGGGAAGAGCTAGCATGCAAGCATTCAAGTCTATTGTGCTCCAAGCTACAGATACAGTGAATATGGCAGACACGCTCTGGTAACAGACTCTGAAATAATCACTAATTTCAGTGTTCTAATGGCACCATGTGGGGTACACCAACAAGATTCAACACTTATTGTGGGGAAGCAAGCCTAGCTGTCTGAGAGCAGGCTTAAGAATCAATTAACAGGCCAGGAACGGTGGCTCATGCCTGTAATCCCATCACTTTGTGGGGCTGAGACGGGCGGATCACTCGAGGCCAGGAGTTCAACACCAGCCTGGCCAACACAGCAAACCCCGGTTTCTACTAAAAATAAGAAAAAATTAGCTGGCTATGTTGGCGCATGCCTGTAATCCCAGCTACTCGGGAGGCTGAGGCAGGAGAATTGTTTGAACCTGGGAGGCAGAGGTTGCAGTGAACCAAGAGCTCACCACTGCACTCCAGCCTGGGCGACAGAGCGAGAGTCCATCAAAAAAAAAAAAACAAAAACAAAAAACAGGCCGGGCTCAGTGGCTCACACCTGTAATCCCAGCACTTTGGGAGGCCAAGGCAGGCGGATCACGAGGTCAGGAGATCGAGACCATCCTGGCTAATATGGTGAAACCCCGTCTCTACCAAAAACACAAAAAATTAGCCGGGCATGGTGGCGGGCGCCTGTAGTCCCAGCTCCTCGGCAGGAGAATGGAGTGAACCCGGGAGGCAGAGGTTGCAGTGAGTTGAGATCGCACCACTGCACTCCAGCCTGGGTGACAGATAGAGACTCTGTCTCAAAAAAAAAAAAAAAAAAAAAAAAAAAAAAAAAGAAAACAAAACAAAAAACAAAAAACCAAAAAAAAAAACATCAAACAATGAACCAGCTAGACACCATGGCTCATACCTGTAATCACAGCATTTTGGGAGGCTAAGTCGAGTAGATCACTTGAGGTCAAGAATTTGAAACCAGCCTGGTCAATGTGGCAAAACCCAGTCTCTAATAAATATATAAAAATTACCTGGGCTTGGTAGCAGGTGCCTGTAATCCTAGATACTTGGGACGCTGAGGCAGGAGACTTGCTTGAACTCAGGAGGCGGAGGTTGCAGTGAGCCGAGATCATGGCCACTGCACTCCAGCCTGGGAGACAGAGCAAGACTCAGCCTCAAGGGGGAAAAAAAAAATTAGCTGGGCGTGGTGGTGCACACCTGTAATCCCAGCTACTTGGGAAGCCGAGACAGGAGAATTGTTTAAACCCAGGAGGCGGAGGCTGCAGTGAGCTGAGATCACACCACTGCACTCCAGCCTGGGCCACAGAGCAAGACCCTGCCTCAATTAACAACAAAAAAATCTCAGTTTCAGGTACTGTTGGATGCCATGTTTATTTTTCATATAATGAAATATTTTCAAAATGTAAAAAAAAAAAAAATCTGTGGAGTGAGTCATATAAACTGCAGTTTCAATGTCTACCACATGGTCAAAAGCAGTCCTCCAAAACTCCAATGCCTACAGTGAAGCAATCTGAGCTCAAAGAAATGTGGAACCCAGGGTCAATGGTGGATTGTAAGGCTCACCTAATGGTATTCCAATTCAGCCAAACAAAATATTTGCACAGGGCCAACAGAGCCCCTGAGGCAGTGGCCTATTGGCAACCCCAGTTGAAGGGAAAGGCTTTGGCAAGCAGCAGACCTTAGCAGGAATTCCTGCTTCCTGGCAGTTAACTCCTCCAGCATCTACTTTTAAGCACTACTTGAGGAATAATGGCTGGGCCCAGTGGCTCATGCCTGTACTCTCAGCCCTTTGGGAGGCCAAAGCAGAGGATCGCTTGAGCCCAGGAGTTCAAGACCAGCCTGGGCAACAAAGCAAGACCCTCATCTCTAAAAAAAAAAATTTTTTTTTTTTTTTTTGAGACAGAGTTTTGCTCCTGTTGCCTAGACTGGAGTGCAATGGCACAATCTCGGCTCACTGCAACCTCCACCTCCTGGGTTCAAGCCTCCTGGGTTCAAGCGATTATCCTGTCTCAGCCTCCTGAGTAGCTGGGTTTACAGGTGCCCGCCACTATACCTGGCTAATTTTTTTTTTTAGTAGAGATGGGGTTTCACCACGTTGGCCAGGCTGGTCTCGAATTCCTGACCTCAGGTGATCCCCTCATCTTGACCTCCCAAAGTGCGGGGATTATAGGCGTGAGCCACCGAGCCTGGCCTTCTAAAACTTTTTTTAAGGATTAGCTGGGCATGGTGGCATGTGCCAGCTACTCAGGAGGCTAAGGCAAGAGGACTGCTTGAGCTCATGGGTTCGAGGCTGCAGTAAGCCATGATTGTGCCACTGCATTCCAGCCTGGGTGACACAGTGAGATCCCGTGTCTTAAAAAAAAAAAAGCTAAGTTAGCCACTAGCATGTGAACCTTTATGTGCCATGCATATTCTCATTTAACCCAATACCACCTGAAAACACATATCATTATTCCTAGACTATGGATACAGAGGTGGCATATGCTTGTTTAAGATCATCGAGCCAGTGGATGCCATGTTTTCAAGAAGGCTGGGCAGGCCAGGCACGGTGGCTCACACCTGTAATCCCAACACTTTGGGAAGCTGAGGCAGGAGGATCGCTTGAGGCCAGGAATCGAAGACCAGCCTGAGCAACATGGCAAGACTCCATCTCTACAAAATAAAAAAAAAAGGAATAAAAAAGGAAGGCCAGGCCCAAACTTCTCTGAATTGGGTCTAACATCATGAGGCCAGGTACTTTCGTAACTTCACTTCCATTCCATTTTAAATCAAGTTTTATCTTGGGAGGATACTGGCACAGATGATTCAAGAAGATATATACCCACTAACTGGTTAAGAAGTGGTTTGACTATAATCCCAGCACTCTGGGAGGCTGAGGCGGGTGGATCATTTGAGGTCAGGAGTTTGAGACCAGCCTGGCCAACATGGAGAAACCCCAACTCTACTGAAAACACAAAAATTAGCTAGGCATGGTGGTGTGCACTTGTAATCCCAGCTACTCAGGAGGCTGAGGCAGGAGAATCACTTGAACACCGGAAGTGGAGGTTGCAGTGAGCTGAGATCACGCCACTGCATTCCAGCCTGGGTGACAGAGCGAGACTCCATCTCAAAATAAAAAAGTAGTAGTTAAGGCATGGTGGCTCATACCTGTAACCCTAACCTTTGGGACACAGAGGCAGGAGGATTGCTTAAGGGCAGGGGTTTAAGACCAACCTGGGCAATATGGTGAAACCTCATGTATACAGAAAAAACTAAGAAAGTCAGTTGGGCATGGTGGTGGTCGCCTATGGTCCCAACTACTCAGGAGGCTGAGGATCCCTTGAGCCCAGGAGTTCAAGGCTACAGTGTGTTATAATTGTGCCAGGGCACTCCAGCCTGGACAACAGAGTGAGACTCATCTCTAAAAATAAATTTTTTTTTTTTTTGAGACAGGGTCTCACTCTGTCACCCAGGCTGGAGTGTAGTAGCACGATCTCGGCTCACTATATACAGCCTCAATTTCTCGGGTTCAAGTGATACTCCCACCTTAGTCTCTTGAGTAGCTGGGACTACAGGCACATGGCACTACTCCTGGCTAATTTTTGTATTTTTAGTAGAGATGGGTTTTTGCCATGTTGCCCAGGCTGGTCTCAAACTCCTGGTTCAAGAGATTCATCTGCCACTGCCTCCCAAATTGCTGGGACTACAGGCGTAAGCCACAGCATCCAGCCTTCAAAAAAAAAGTGGGGGGTCGAACCAAATATCCATCCCTCCCTAAAGACCCAAATCACAACTGGCCTGGCCCAACCAGGCCAGTTAACAAGCCCAAGGAAATAGAAAAATGGCAAAGAGTGCTTTCACAAATTCAGCTGGAAGTGTCCAGGCCTGGTGAGGGTTCCTATGCCTCATGCACACCTCACTTGAACAAGTTGTCAGGAATGAATTGATGGCGTTCATGGACACGGGGCTGGGACCACTGCTCCCACTGATCCTGTGCACGGAAGTCGGATAGAGGCATGAATTGCTAAACCCAGGGCCTCCAACATTAGACGCACACACTAAACAACACACCCATGAACACACACAAACACACACGAAAGTGTAGCCGGTTCTCAATAGCAAGACTTCTCTGATGCCCACGGCTCACAGGCACAGATTTACAGGAAAAGACCAACCATGCAGCCTTCACGCTTCCTGAGCCCTGCGCGGCATTGCACAGTTAAAGTTCCTGCCATAACACAGACTTTCCCAAGCAGCAAGGAACACACAGTCCCAAGTGACAGAATGAGTCCCCCCTACGGAAGGCTGGGCTCTCAAATATGAGCCAGCCCAGCCCGGGCCCCGACCAGTGACGTCCGTCTCTGGAGGCCGCCATCGGGATGCTCAGCTTTGGGGGAAAGGCACTGAGGGACCCCCCACCAGAGAAGCGCCACCGGGGACCGGGCTGGACACCGGAAGTGGAGGCCGAAGTGCCGGTGCCCGAGGGGTGTCCGTTGGCCGCGGGCTGCCCACTTCCTGTGCTACCAAGCTGGAAGCAGGAGCCCGGCCCACCGCTGCTTGGAGAAGGGGACCCCGGAGACGAACCCAAAGCTTGCTGTATTTGGGGATCAAAAGAGAACCCCCACCCTGCCTAGTTTCTAGCCACCAGGGAGCTACGGGGGAATCCACAGCCCATTTTGGCGCCAAACAGCCAGGGCACGCGCGACCGGAAGTGCCACCCTGCCCGCGCCAACTGCCGCTGCGCGCCGCACCACCCCACGCATGCGCGCCCGTCTGTCAGCAGCGGCCACCGGCCACCCCGAGGGGAAGCGACCCCCCACCCAGCGCCCTGCCTGGCCCCCCGAGTCCGCGTTCCCCCCATGGTACCTACCGCCTGCGGACATCGTCGGGCAGTGAGATGGCCGGGACGGCCAGTGTGGGCACCCGGGCTGGGGCGGTACGCGCCGGCATCTCGGAGGCTGCAGCAGACGCGACGGCGGCAGCGCAGGCGCCCCGGCTTTTCGCGCGGAAACCGATGGGGAGGGGCGATGAGCGGAGGCGGCGTCTACCACCCCAGTCCGGGCGCGGGGAGGGGGGAGCGGATGTACCAAAAGGAAAGAGGCGATACCCTGTGCAGAAGGATGGAACGGAGCAGGCCATGCCCAGGGACCACGCATGCGCGAGGCGGGCACGCACCCCCGCGGGGAGCAGTGGGCTCGTCCAAGCTCCACGGTTTGCTGGGAGGTGGGCACGGTGCCCGAGGCATTCATTCATTCATTCTTTCAGGTGTGATGGGGATAAAGCAGCAAGTAGCCCCCAAGGGCTTGTGAGAGCCCTTGAGTAAAGTCCTCAGTTCCAGTTCAGCCTCTATCTATTTGCTGGCTATACGACCTTGGATGGGTCACTAGGACTCAGCCTCTGTGTCCTCATCTGTAAAACGGGGTAATTGCACCTACTCTAGAAAATCTTGAGTATGCACAGAATTTGTAGCTAGTACCAAGAATCTCACAGTGTATAGAGACCCGTACCACTTCTATACCCAGTGTGTGTGGGGTTTTTTGTTCCCCTTTTTAAGCACCACGTGGCTCATGCCTGTCATCCCAGTACTTTCAAAGGCCAGGGCAGGAGGATCGCCTGAGTCCAGAAGTTTTAGACCAGCCTGGGTAACATGGAGAAACCACATCTTTTATTTTTATTTTTTTTTTTTTGAGACGGAGTCTCTCTCTGTCGCCCAGGCTGGAGTGCAGTGGCGCGATCTCGGCTCACTGCAAGCTTCGCCTCCCGGGTTTATGCCATTCTCCTGCCTCAGCCTCCTGAGTAGCTGGGACTACAGGCGCCCGCCACCACACCCGGCTAGTTTTTTGTATTTTTAGTAGAGATGGGGTTTCACCGTGGTCTCGGTCTCCTGACCTTGTGATCCGCCCACCTCGGCCTCCCAAAGTGCTGGGATTACAGGCGTGAGCCACCGCGCTCGGCCAGAAACCACATCTTTTAAAAGAAAAAAAGAAAAAGAAAAATTAGCTAGGCGTAGTGGCGTGTGCCCGTAGTACAACTACTCCAGAGGTTGAGGCAGGAAGGTCGCTTGAACCGGAGAGGCAGAGATTATAGTGAGCCATGATTGCACCACTGCATTCCAGCCTGGGAGACAGAGCAAGACCTTGTCTCAAAAAAATAAAAATAAAAAGTAAAAATAAATTAAGAAGCACTATGCCAGGCTCAGTGGCTCACGCCTGTAATCCCAGTGCTTTGAGAGGCCCAGCTGGGAGGATCACTTGAGGTTAGGAGTTCAAGACCAGCCTGAGCAACATAGGGATACCCCATCTCTACAAAAAATACAAAGATTTGCTGGGCATGGTGACATACACCTGTAATCCTACCTACTCAGGAGGCTGAGGTGGGAGGATGGCTTAAGCCCTGGCAGTGTAGGCTGCAGTGAGCTATGATTGGGCCACTGGACTCCTGCCTGGGCGACAGGGTAAGACCCTGTCTCACTCTGTCACACCGGCTGAAGTGCAGTGGTGAGATCTCGGCTCACTGCAAACTCTGCCTGCCAGGTTCAAGCGATTCTCATGCCTCAGCCTCCCTAGTAGGCTGGGATTACAGGCATACTACACCACGCCTGGCCAATTTCTGTATTTTTAGTGGGAGAGACAAGGTTTCACCATGTTGGCCAGGGTAGTCTGGAACTCCTTACCTCAAGCAATCCACTTGCCTCAGCCTCCCAAAGTGCTGGGATTATAGGCCTAAGCCACCGCAACCAGCCGGAATTTTTTTTTTTTTTTTAAGCACCAGAACACGGGGGAAAGATTGTGTCTTTAACAAATGGTGCTGAGATAACTGTATAACCACACATAAAAGAATGAAGTTGGACCCTTACCTTACACCATATACAAAAAACACAAAATTGATTAAAGACTTAAACATAAGACCTGAAACTATAGTGCTCCTAGAAGAAAACATGGGGAAAAGTTTCATGACATTGGATTTGGCAATGATTTCTTGGATATGACAGCAAAACACAGGCAACAAGAGAAAAGATAGACAAATGGGTTTGCATCAAACTTAAGGATAGCTATACAGCAAAAGAAATGACCAACACAGTGAAAAGGCAACCTACAGGATGGGAAAAAAAAAAAAAAGTTTGCAAACTATATTATCTGGTAAAGGGTTAATATCCAGAATATAGGAAAAATTACAGCCAGGCACAGTGGTCATGCCTGTGATCCCTGTACTTTGGGAGGCCCAGGCAGGCAGATCGCTTGAGCCCAGCAGTTTTAGACCAGCCTGAGCAACATGGCGAAACCTCATCTCTACCAAGAAAAGAAAAAAAATTATATAAAAAATAAATCACTACTGGTCAGGCTCGGTGTCTCACGCCTGTAATCCCAGCACTTTGAGAGGCCAAGGCAGATGGATCACCCGAGGTCAGGAGTTTGAGACCAGCCTGGCCAACATGGTGAAACACTGTCTCTCCTCAAAATATAAAAATTTGCTGGGCATGGTGGCACACACCTATAATCCCAGCTACTCGGAAGGCTGAGGCAGGAGAATCGCTTGAACCCAGGATGTGGAGGCTGCAGTGAGCCGAGATCGCACCATTGCACTCCACCCTGGGAGACAAGAGAGAAACTCTGTCTCAAATAAATAAATAAAAATTTAAAAAATAAAAAATAAATTACTACAATGCAACAACAAAAACTCGATTTAAAAATGAGCAGATGGGTTGGGTATGGTAGCTCACGCCTGTGATCCCAGCACTTTGGGAGGCCGAGGCGGGCAGATCATGAGATCAGGAGGTCAAGACCATCCTGGCTAACATAGTGAAACCCCATCTACTAAAAATCCAAAAATTCGCTGGGCGTGGTGGCAATTGCCTGTAGTCTCAGCTACTCAGGAGGCTGAGGCAGGAGAATGGTGTGAACCCGGGAGGCGGAGCTTGCAGTGAGCCGAGATCATGCCACTGCACTCCATCCAGCCTGGGCAACAGAGCGAGACTCCATCTCAAAAACAAACAAAAAGAGCAAATGACTTCAATACATACTTTCCCAAAGAAGATACGTGAATAGAAAACAAGCATATGAAAAGATGCTCAACATCACTGGTCATCAGGGAAATGCAAATCAAAACCACAGTGAAATATCCCTAAGACCCCTTAGAATGGCCACTGTCAAATAATAAGTGTTGGTGAAAATGTGGAGAAATTGGAACCCTTATGCACGGTTGAGAGTCAAATAAAATGGTGGAGCTGCTATGAGAAACTGTGGAAGTTCCTCAAAAAATTAAAAATAGAATTATCATATGATCCAGCAATCCCATTTCTGGATATAAATTCAAAAGAATTGAAAAGAGGATCTTAAAGAGATATTTGCATACCCATTTTCATTGCAGCATTAGTCACAACAGCCAAGAGATAGAAAAAAAAAAAAAAAAAAAGATCATATTGCTTCTAAGAGATGGAGTCTTGCTATGTTGCCCAGGCAGGTCTCAAACTCCTTGGCTCAAGGCATCCTCCTACCTCAGCTTCTCAAGTAGCTGGGACTACAGGTATGTGCCACCATAATGGGCTAATTTTTTATATTTTTTGTAGAGACAGGATTTTTCCATGTTGCCCAGGCTGGTCTTGAACTCCTGAGCTCAAGCAATCTGCCGGCCTTGGCCTCCCAAAGCACTGGGATTACAGGTGTGAGCCACTGCAGCCAGCCTAATTCAGTCTTTAAAAAAGAAAAAGTGGCCAGGTGCAGTGGCTCATACCTGTAATCCCAACACTTTGGGAAGTCAAGGCAGGCAAATCACCTGAGGTCAGGAGTTCGAGACCAGCCTGACCAACATGGAGAAACCCCATCTCTACTAAAAACACAAAATTAGCCAGACGTGGTGGCTCATGCCTGTAATCCCAGCTACTCCGAAGGCTGAGGCAGGAGAATTGCTTGAACCCAGGAGGTGGAGGTTGAGGTGAGCCAAGATTGCACCATTGCATTCCAGCCTGGACAACAAGAGAGAAACTGTCTCAAAATAAATAAATAATATAAAAGTAAAAATACAAAATTAGCTGGGTGTGGTGGCACACACCTGTAATCCTAGCTACTGAGGAGGCTAAGGCAAGGCAAGCACTTGAACCTGAGAGGTGGAGGTGGCAGTGAGCCAAGATCCCACCACTGCACTCCAGCCTGGGTGACAAAACTGAAACTCTGTCTCAAAAAAGAAAAAAGAAAAAAAATTTTTTTTTTTTTTTTTTTGAGACTGAGTCTCACTCTGTCACCCAGGCTGGAGTGCAGTGGCGCGATCTCGGCTTACTGCAAGCTCTGCCTCCCGGGTTCACGCCATTCTCCTGCCTCAGCCTCCCAAGTAGCTGGGACTACAGGCGCCCGCCGCCATGCCCAGCTAAGTTTTTGCATTTTTAGTAGAGATGGGGTTTCACTGTGTTAGCCAGGATGGTCTCGATCTCCTGACCTCGTGATCCACCCACCTCAGCCTCCCAAACTGCTGGGATTACAGGTGTGAGCCACCGCGCCTGGCCTGAAAAAATATCTTATTATACGCTGCAACATGGATGAACCTTCAGGATATTACGCTCAGTGAAAACTTAATCACACAAAGACAAAATACCGTACGATTCCACTTATGAAGCATCTAAAATAATCAAAATCTTAGAAACAGAAAGTAGAATAGTGGTTACCAAGGACGGAGGAAGGAGGAAAAGGAGTCACTGTTCAAGAGTTTCAGTTTTACAAAACGATTCCAGAGATCTGTTGCACAACAATGTGTATATACTAAACTGCACACTGAAAACTTTATAAGATGGTAAAGAAAATACTATTAGTAAACGGGGCTAAGGTTTTTTTTTTTTTTTTTTTTGAGACAGAGTCTCGCTCTGTCAGACAAGCTGGAGTGCAGTGGCACAATCTCGGCTCACTGTAACCTCCACTTCCTGGGTTCAAGCGATTCTCCTCCCTCAGCCTCCTGAGTAGCTGGGATTACAGGTGCGCACCACCATGCCTGGCTAATCTTTGTATTTTTAGCAGAGAGTGTTTTGCCGTGTTGGCCAGGCTTGTCTTGAACTCCCGACCTCAAGTGACCCGCCCACCTCAGCCTCCCAAAGGGCTGGGATTACAGGCATGAGCCACAGCACCCAGCCCTAAAAGGTACTTTCCCTTCAAAAATAAGAAGCACCAAAAAGGAGTTTAAAATTCAGGCATATTTTTACATTTTTGTATTACAAAATATTTGTATTATAATATTCACAAGTGAATGTGTTTATATGCATGTACACACTCACGCACACACAGTTCCCCCAACAGCTGGTGGGGAAGGGTCATTTTGGCCAGAAGCGAACCCTCACACAGAACCCCTGTTTGCTATAAATTACTCACACATGGCAGGACCCAGGAAGACTGAATAATAAGACTAAAATTCCCAGTGGTTAATATTGAATCAGCACTGATGTATTCTACCAGGTTCTTCAGATAACTTTTTTTTCTTTTCCAATTTTTTTTTTTTTTTAATAGAGACAGGGTCTCACTATGTTGCCCAGGCCAGTCTTGAACTCTTGAGCTCAGTTACAGGCATGAGCCACTGTGCCTGGGGCTTTTTGCTGTTTTTTTGGTTTTTTGTTTTTTGTTTTTTTTTTTGAGACGGAGTTTCCCTCTGTCACTGAGGCTGGAGTGCAGTAGTGCGATCTCAGCTCACTACAAGCTCAGCCTCCTGGGTTCACGCAATTGTCCTGCCTCAGTCTCCCGAGTAGCTGAGATTACAGGTGCACACCACCACGCCTACCTAATTAGCTAATTTTTTTGTGTATTTTTAGTAGAGACAGGGTTTCACTATGTTGGCCAGACTGGTCTCAAACTCCTGACCTCGTGATCTGCCCACCTCAGCCTCCCAAAGTCCTGGGATTACAGGTGTGAGCCACCGTGCCAGGCCGTTTTGTTTTGTCTTTTTGAGGCAGGGTTTCACTTCCGTCTCAAACTGGAATGGAATGGTGTGCAATCTCAGCTCACTACCACCTCCACCTCCCAGGCTCAAGCAATTCTCTTGCCTCGGCCTCCCGAGTAGCCAGGAATACAGGCACACACCACCACGCCTGGTTAATTTTTGTATTTTTTTGTAGAGACGAGGTTTTGCCATGTTGCCCAGGCTGGTCTCTAACTCCTGAACTCAAGCGATCCTCCTGCCTCGGCCTCCCAAAGTGCTGCAATTACAGGCCTGAGCTACTGTGCCCAGCCTTCTTTTATTTTGAGACAGCATCTCACTCTGTCACCCAGGCTGGAATGCAGTGGCACGATCACCATTCACTGCAACCTCAGCCTCCCAGGCTCAAGCAATCCTCTCATCTCAGCTTCCCAAGTAGCTGGGACCCACAGGGACACACGACCGGGCTTGGCTAATTTTTTTAATATATTTTTGTAGAGACAGAGTGTCCCATGTTGCCCAGGCTGGGAATTATTTAATTTAATCCTTAACAACCATAAAGGTAGGTAGCAGGACCCTGCTTGCCAAGGCCTGAAATATTAGTCACATAGGACTCTCAGACACCACTTACCCAAGATCATAGACTCACTCAGCAGTAAGGACCATGAATCCAGCTGTCTTTCATCCAGAACCTGAGGGCAAAACAGTGGCCCCAGGGGATGGCCAGCTCTCCAGGCCATGGGAGACCAAAGAGATAGCACTTGAAGGAAGCTGGACTAGGATAGGATCAGAAAGGGAATGACAGAAGTCATTCTTACCAGAGTGGACCTTAGGCCCATAAACCTGTCAGAACCTGTGATCAGGACCCCTAACCCACCTTAGAGCCAGGGGAGGAGATAGAAGAGGGACAGATAAACAGACCTCCTACTCAGGGACTTCAAGGCAAGGAGAGCAGCTGCATTTATTGGGGACTTCCTCTAAGCTAGATTTCCTTTGTAACAGCATTGTCAACCTTGTCAGGAAGAGATGGCTTGACCCATCTTCCAGATACGGGTAAAAAAGCACAGAGATATGGAAACGATTTGCCTTAAGGGCACCCTGCAAGTTGGAATTTGCTTCCAAGTTGTTTGGGCTAAAAATCCAGGCATCTCCTTTCATGCCTTTCCTCGCCTCAGATGCTAAACATGAGCCAACTCTGCTGGTTCTTCCTCTGGAATACAAGCCAAGTCTTTCTACTTATCCACGCTCCTGCTACCCTAGCCCAAACTGCCATCATCACGCACCTGGACTTCATTCTAGAAGCCTCCTGACCTCCCAGCTGCCCCGGAGAATCCCTTCCAAATGCTTCAGCTAGAAAGCTTTATTTTATATATTTATTTATTTTTATTATTTTTTTTTTTGAGACGGAGTCTTATTCTGTCGCCCAGGCTGGAGTGCAGTGGCACAATCTCAACCCACTACAACCTCTGCCTCTCGGATTCAAGCAGTTCTCCTGCCTCAGCCTCCCTAGTAGCTGGGATTACAGGCACTCGCCACCACGCCTGGCTGATTTTTGTATTTTTAGTTAATACAGGGTTTCACCATGTTAGCCAGGCCAACTCCTGACCTGTGATACACCCACCTTGGCCTCTCAAAGTGCTGGGATTACAGGTGTAAGCCACCCCACCAGGCCTTTTTTTTTTTTTTTTGAGATGGAGTCTCACTCTGTTGCCCAGGCTGGAGTGTAATGGTGCAATCTTGGCTCACTGTGACCTCCATCTCCCAGGTTCAAGCAATTCTCCTGCCTCAGCCTTCCAACTAGCTGGGACTACAGCAACGAGCCACCACGTCCAGCTAATTTTTTGTATTTTTAGTAGAGATGGGGTTTCACCATGTTGGCCAGGCTGGTCTCAAACACCTGACCTCAAGTGATCCACCCGCCTCAGCCTCCCAAAGTGCTGGAATTACAGGCGTGAGCTATGTGTCCTGCCTTTTTTAAAAAAACAACAACCACCACCCAGCTGGGGTCTCACTGTCACCGCAGGCTGGAGTACAGTGACACAATCATAGCTCACTACAGCCTCAAACTCCTGGGCTCAAGCAATCCTCCCACCTTAGCCTCCCAAAGCACTGGGAATTACAGGCATGAGCCCCTATACCTGGCCCTGAGAAATGTTTACAAAAATAAACTGGAACATGCCATCCCCTTCTTTGCTACTAAAACCTTCCAGAACTTTCCATTGTTCTTGAAATAAAATCTAAGCATTTTATTATTGTTATGGGGTCCTGCTTGGTGAGTTTTATTCCTCCCTTCACTGAGCACCAGTTTTGGGGGGGGTTTTTTTTGTTGTTGTAATTGAGATGGCGTTTTACTGTTCTTCCCTAGGCTGGAATGCAGTGGTGTCATCTCGGCTCACTGCAGCCTCTGCCTACCGGGTTCCAGCAATTCTCCTACCCCAGACTCCCAAGTAGCTGGGATTACAGGCACGTACCACTATGCCCAGTTAATTTTTGTATTTTTAGTGGAGACAGAGTTTTACCATGTTAGCCAGGCTGATCTCGAACTCCTAACCTCAAGTGATCCGCCTACCTCGGCCTCCCAAAGTGCTAGGATTACAGGCATGAGCCACTGCAGGAGAGCAGCTGCATTTATTTTAATAATGCTTTATTTTAATTTTGTATTTTTGAGACAGGGTCTCACTCTGTTGCCCATGCTGGAGTGTAGTGGTGCAATCACAGCTCACTGCAGCCTCCAACTCCTGGGCTCAAGCAATCATCCCCCCTCAGCCTCCCAAGTAGCTGGGACTACAGGTACACATCACCAAGTCTGACTAGTTTTTCTTGTTTGTTTTTGTTTTTGGTAGAGATACTATGTTGCCCAGCCTGGTCTTGAACTCCCGGGCTCAAGCAATTCTCCTGCCTCAGCCTCCCAAAGTGTTGGGATTACAAGTATGAGCCACTGCCCCTGGCCTCTCAAGTTCTTAAGTACCCCAACGCCTTTGTTTTTGCTGCTACTTCTGCCCAAATCAGCCTTCTGGAAGATTCACACAGCTCAACATTGCCTCAAAAGAGAGGCTTCCCCAGACCACTGGGAAGTAACCTTTACCCACCAAGTCATGCTTTACTATTACTGTTTCTTCGTAGCATTTACCACTGTCAAAGATTCTTCTTTTTTTTTTTTTTTTTTTTTTTTTGAGACGGAGTCTCGCTCTGCCGCCCAGGCTGGAGTGCAGTGGCCGGGTCTCAGCTCACTGCAAGCTCCGCCTCCTGGGTTTACGCCATTCTCCTGCCTCAGCCTCCCAAGCAGCTGGGACTACAGGCGCCCGCCACGTCGCCCGGCTAGTTTTTTGTATTTTTTAGTAGAGACGGGGTTTCATCATGTTAGCCAGGATGGTCTCGATCTCCTGACCTCGTGATCCGCCCGTCTCGGCCTCCCAAAGTGCTGGGATTACAGGCTTGAGCCACCGCGCCCGGCCCTTTTTTTTTTTTTTTCTCCTTAGAGTCTTGCTCTATCACCCAGGCTGGAGTGCAGTGGCGCAATCTTGGCTCACTGTGACCTCTATCTTCCAGGTTCAAGCGATTCTCCTGCCTCGCCTCCAGAGTAGCTGGGACTACAGGTGCCCACCACCACAGCTGGCTAACTTTTTGTATTTTTTTAGTAGAGACAGGGTTTCACCATGTTGGTCAGGCAGGTCTCGAACTCCTGACCTCAGGTGATCCGCCCGCCTCCACTTCCCATAGTGTTGGGATTACAGGCGTGAGCCACTGTGCCCAGCCTGAGATTTTCTTATTTACTATCTATCGTAATCTGTCCCATAAGAACAAAGCAGGGGTTGGCACATGTTTTCTGTAAAGAACCAGATAAATATTTCAGGTTTCATGAGCTACACATTCTATGCCCCAACTACTCAACCCTGCCATCATCAAAGTGCAGAAACAGCCATCATCAATATGTAAATGAGTAGGTATGACTGTGTTCCAGTAAAACTTTATTTATAAAAACAGACGGGGCCGGTCGCGGTGGCTCAAGCCTGTAATCCCAGCACTTTGGGAGGCCGAGACGGGCGGATCACGAGGTCAGGAGATCGAGACCATCCTGGCTAATATGGTGAAACCCCGTCTCTAGTGAAAAAAAAATACAAAAAACTAGCCCGGCGAGGTGGCGGGCGCCTGTAGTCCCAGCTACTCGGGAGGCTGAGGCAGGAGAATGGTGTAAACCCGGGAGGTGGAGCTTGCAGTGAGCTGAGATCCGGCCACTGCACTCCAGCCTGGGCAACAGAGCTAGACTCCGTCTCAAAAAAAAAAAAAAAAAAAAAAAAAAAAAAAAAAACAGATGGCCAGCCAGATTTGGCCTTCAGGCCTTAGTGTGCTGACCCATCCGCAGACTACAAGCTCCAGAGGAATGCAAATATAGGTTGAATTAACATATAGAACACGAAGCCAGGCGTGGTGGCTTGACACCTGTAATCCCAGCAGTTTGTGAGGCCAAGACAGATGGATCACCTGAGGTCAGGAGTTCGAGACCAGCCTGGCCAACATGGTGAAACTCCATCTCTACTAAAAACACAAAAATTAGGCCAGGCACGGTGGTTCACACCTGTAATCCCAGCACTTTGGGAGGCTGAGGTGGACATATCACCTGAGGTTAGCCGTCAAGAACAGCCCGGCCAACATGGTGAAACCCTGTCTCTACTAAAAATATGAAAATTAGCCGGGCATGGTGGCATGCACCTGTAGTCCCAGCTACCCACAAGGCTGAGGCAGGAAAATTGATTGAACCCAGGAGGCGGAGGTTGCAGTGAGCCAAGATCATGCCACTGCACTCCAGTGTGGGCGACAGAGGGAAACTCTGTCTTAAAAAAAAAAAAAAAAACCTCAAAAATTAGCCAGGCATATTGTCATAACCTGGGAGGCGGAGGTTGCAGTGAGCCGAGATCACATCACTGTACTCCAACCTGGGCGACAGAGCGAGACCCTGTCTCAAAACAAAAAAAGTAAAGTTGTTTTCCCCCCAACAACAGTGTCATTTCCATTTTACAAACAGAAACCCAAACCAGATCAAATTACAAACCTAGGTTTGTCTCCAATTCCTGGATCATTTGCTTTGTTCACTTGAACATTAGAAATCTCAAACAAAGGATCAGGCGCAGTGGCTCACGGCTGTAAACCCAGCACTTTGGGAGGACGAGGCAGGTGGATCAATTGAGGTCAAGAGTTTGAGACCAGCCTGGCCAAAATGATTAAACCTCATCTCTGTGAAAAATATGAAAATTGGGTGTGGTGGCTCACACCTGTAATCCCAGCTACTTGGGAGGCTGAGGCAGGAGAATCGCTTGAACTCGGGAGGCAGAGGTTGCAGTGAGCTGAGATTGTGCCACTGTACTCCAGCCTGGGCAACAAAGTGAAACTCCATCGAGAGAGAGAGAGAGAAAGAGAGAGAGACACAGAGACACAAAGAGAGACAGAGACACAGAGAGAGAGACAGAGAGAGAGAGACACACACAGAGGGAGAGAGACGCACACAGAGACAGAGACGCACACAGAGACAGAGACACACACAGAGACAGAGACACACACAGAGAGACACACAGAGAGAAAGAGAGACACAGAGAGAAAGAGAGAGACAGAGAGAAAGAGACAGAGACAGTAAGAGACAGAGAGAGAGACAGAGAGAGAGACAGAGAGAGAGACAGAGAGAGAGACAGAGAGACAGAGAGACAGAGAGAAACAGAGAGAGACACAGAGAGAGAAACAGAGACAGAGACAGAGAGAGATAGAGACAGAGAAAGAAAGAAAGAGAAAGAGAAAGAAAGACAGAGAAAGAGAGAGAGAGAGAGAGAGAGACAGAAAAAGAGAAGAGAGAAAGAAAAACAGAAAGAGAAAAAGAGATCTCAAGGAAAGAAAGAAAGATCTCAGAGAGAGAAAGATCTCAGAGAAAGAAAGAAAGAGAGAAAGAAAGAAAAAAGAAAGGAAGGAGAAAAGAAAAAGACCAAACAAAGGCCGGTTACAGTGGCTCACGCCTTACCTGAGAGAAGGAAGTGGAACCTCTAGAAGAAAACAGGTACTGATTTTGTGGGCATTCACTCTGCCTCCACCTCTCAGCCTCCAAAGTCACATTCACTAACATGCCACAAGACAGACTTGCCAGGCCAGGCATGGTGCTTCATGCCTGTGATCCCAGCACTTTGGGAAGCTGAGACAGGATTGCTTAAGGACAGGAGTCTGAGGCTGCAGTGAGCTATAATCGTGTTACTGCACTCCAGCCTGGGCAACAGAGCAAGACCACGTCTCTAAAAAACAAAAAGAAATCTAGGCCGGTCATGGTGGCTCACGCCTATAATCCCAGCACTTTGGGAGGCCGACGCAAGTAGATCACTTGAGGTCAGGTGTTCGAGACCAGCCTGGCCACCATGGTGAAACCTCATGTGTACTAAAAATACAAAAATTAGCTGGGCGTGGTAGCAGGCGCCTGTAATTCCAGCTACTTGGGAGGCTGAGGCACAAGAATCGCTTGAACCTGGGAGGTAGAGGTTGCAGTGAGCCAAGATCAGGCCACTGCACTCCACCTTGGGCGACAGAACAAGACTCTGTCCCCACCAAAAAGAAAAAAATTAAATGAAAAGGAAAGATCTGCCAGGTCATAGCTCCTTGCTTCCCAGGCCACATTCCAGGGAGGCTAGGAGAGGCCCAGAGATCAGTCTAACCGAGGTCCAGGCAGCCCCGAGCACAAGGGCTGGTGGAGAGCTGGCCACATGTCCTGAGCCACGGTCAGTAAGAAGGCTGAAGCTGAGTCATCCCAGATACCGTGCTCAGTGCTAGGCCCATCAGAGGCCCTGGGCAGGAACAGCAGCACTCAGTAACAATGGGGACACTTTACCACCCTCACCCCTGAAGGGCCTCAGAAGTACTCTCTCCAGGCTCAAGTGACTTGCCCAAGCCAGGAATCAGATCTGCAGAAACCCAAGTCCTATAGTGTGTGCTGGGTAGAGCCACCTACTCCTCATGGGGCCTTTGAGCAGGCGGACAGCTCTCTGTTGGGATCACAAGAGGCTTGCTGCCAAGCCCTGCGGGTTTTTCCTTCAAAGAGCCCTTGAGTCAACTGATCTGCTCCTCCTGGGCCCCTGGCCCAGGTCACCCTCACCTTTCTCCTGGATGCCTGCCCAGCCTCGTTCCTGGGCTGCTACTTGGCCCCTTCACCATCCATTCACCATGGAGGAAGTTCGTCAGAATCCAAATCTGATCATGTTAGCTCCTCCCTACCTCACTGAATGCCCCTGAATGACTTCTCAGGGCTCTTAGGATAAACCCAACCCCACCCTCTCCACTGCAGTCCACAAGGCCTCAGTACCCAGCCCTGTCCTGTCCTTTCATCTCCTGCCACCCACCTATTAACCCACTCCAGTTGAGCCACATTACGGACAGCCCCAGCCTCTTTCTGCCTAAGACCTGTGGTGGCCAGCCTCCAAGAAGGCCCTTGATGTCTCTTGCCTCTTGGTATTCATACCCTGCCAAGCCTTCTTCCATAGTCACAGTCAGTTTATGTGGCCAAGAGGTGAGTGACTTCCAAGGCTAGATCATAAAAGGCATTGTAGCACCACCTTTCATTCCCTGGGAAACCAGCTGCCATATTGTAAGGATGCTCAAGCAGCCCTGCAGGGAGGCCCATAGGAAGAGAAACCAATTTATCAGCCAGGTGAGTAAGCCATATTGGAAGTAGCTGCACTCCAGCCCCCATCAGACCTGCAGATGAGTGGAACCCTGGATGATATCTGACTGTAACCTCAGGAGAGACCCCTAAGAGAGCTGCTCCCAAATTCCCAGCCCACAGAAACCACAGGATATAATGCCTGAGTGTTGTTCTGAGCCACTGAGGTTTGAGGCTTGTTGTTAATGCAGCCAGAGATATGTATTGCAAGGCTTCTGCGTGTGCTGTTTCCTTAGCTTGGAAAGTACTATTCTACATGCCCAGTTCTCCTGCTTGGATAATCTACAACTATTCTCCCTATTGTGGCTCAACCATGACCTCCCTCAAGGAGCCTTTCCTAACTTCCTCTAGCCCTTTCAGGTCTCTGTTCCATAGTCTTTTAGAAGCCAAGCCCTTTCCTTCAGAGCCTTTACCCCAGCTGTTGATCATATATTTTGAGATTTATGTCAGCCATACCCCCACCGATGCCCAGTGCCTAGCAAAGCACCCAGGATGTAGTTAGCACCCAATAAAGCATTATGGGGCCCTACACAGATGAGAGAGGGTATGACGCCTGTTCTCCCCACATTAAATGCTCAGTTTACAAATATCCATCAAAATTACCAACAGGCTGGGCAGTGGCTCACACCTGTAATCCTAGCAATCCGGGAGGATGAGGCAGGTGGATTTCCTTGAGTCCAGGAGTTCAAGACCAGCCTGGGCAACATGACAAGACTCCATCTCTACAAAAATATACAAAAATTAGACCAGGTAGATCGCCTGAGGTCAGGAGTTCAAGACCAGCCCGACCAACATGGTGAAACCCCTTCTCCACTAAAAATACAAAATCAGCCGGGCATGGTGGCGCATGCCTGTAATCCCAGCTACTTGGGAGGCTGAGGTAGGAGAATCGCTTGAACCTGAGAGGCAGAGGTTGCAGTGAGCTGAGATCTGAGATCACACCATTGCACTCCAGCCTGGGCAACAAGAGCAAAACTCCCTCCAAAAAAAAAAAAAAAAAATTAGCTGGACATGGTGGCAGACACCTGTAGTCCCAGCTACTCTGGAGGCTGAGGTGGGAGGATCACCTGAGCCCAAAGAGGTTGAGGCTGCAATGAGCCGTGATCACACCACTGTGCTCCCACCTGGGTGACAGTAAGACCCTGTCTCAAACAAAAACAAAACACACAACTCAGACACCTTGCATATCTAAATACGAAAGCAAAGTCAAGAAAGCTTTTGAAATAAAACACAGAACAGCTATGTGACTTGGGGACAGGCAAGTGTTTCTTCAGCAGGACACGAAGTACATTAGTCATAAAAGAAACTATGCTGGACTCTTTGAAAAGGAGTTTTTGGGTTTTGTTTTGAGAGAGGGTCTCACTGTCTCCCAGGTTGGAGTGTAGTGGTACAGTCACAGCTTACTGCAATCTTGAACTCATGGGCTCAAGTGATCCTCTCACCTCAGCCTCCAGAGTAGCAGTAGCTGGGGCTATAGGTATGCACCACCACACCCGGCTAATTTTTTTTCTTTTTTTTTTTTTTTTGTCGACACAGGGTCTCACTATGTTGCCCAGGCAGGTCTCGACCTCCTGGCCTCAAGTGACTCTTCCACCTTGGCCTCCCAAAGTGCTGGGATAACAGGTGTGAGCCACCACTCCCAGCTGAAGATGAGTTTTGGTTCATCAAAAGATGCCTTTGAAAAGGAAGCCACAGACAGCCAGGCATGGTGGCTTACGCCTGTAATCACAGCACTTTGGGAGGCCGAGGCGGGTGGATCATGAGGTCAAGAGTTCGAGACCAGCCTGGCCAACATGGTGAAACCCTGCCTCTACTAAAAATATAAAAATTAGCCAGGCACAGTAGCGGGTGCCAGTAATCCCAGCTGCTTGGGAGGCTGAGGCGGGAGAATTGCTTGACCCAGGAGGCGGAGGTTGCAGTGAGCTGAGATTGCGCCATTGCACTCCAGCCTGGGTGACAGAGCAAGACTCCATCTCAAAAAAAATAAATAAAAGTCACAGACATATGTCATACCTATAATACATATAGAACTCCTTCAATTTAATGACAGACAATCACTTTTTTACTTAGTGGCTAAAAGAGCTAAACAGGCACTTCACAAAAGAGGATGCCCAGATGGCCAAGGCTAACGTGGGAAGCCGCTCAACTTCATTAGTCATCAGGGAAATGCAAACTCAAACCTCAATACAGTATCACCCTCACACGCACACACAAATGAAAAAAAAATTTTTTTCCCAGGGTTGGCAAAACCAGAACTCTTCTATGTTGCTGGAGGAAGTCTCAAATGGTATGGCCACTTTGGAAAATGATTTGGCAACATTTGCTAAAGCCATGTCTACTGCTGACCAGGACCCACCAATCCAATGCCTGGAATGAGTGTATATATCCACCAATTGACATGAACAAGAAATGTTCATAGTAGTTTACTCACAGTAGCCAAAAGCTGAAGACCACTTGATCAACAATAGAACAGAGAGTTACTTATTCACATGGAATATTATACACAGGGGTCATAAACTTTCTTTTTTAAAGGCAAGGTCTTGTTCTCACACCCAGGCTGGTGTGCAGGGGTGTGGTCGTAGCTCACCGCAGCCTCAACCTCCAGGCTCAAGCAATCCTCCTGCCTCAGGCTCCCAAGTAGTAGCTGAGATTACAGGCATGCACCACCACACCCAGCTAATTTTTTTTTTTTTTTTTTGGTAATCTCAAAGTGTTGAGATTACAGAAATGAGCCACTGCGCCCAGCAAAAAATAGAAATCAAAATTTAAGTTAGCTGGGCATGGTGGCACATGCCTGTGATCTCAGTTACTTGGGAAGCTGACGTGGGAGGAATGCTTGAGCCCTGGAGATAAAGGCTGCGGTGAGCTATGATTATGCCACTGTACTCCAGCCTGGGCAACACAGCAAGACCCTATCTCAGAAAAAAACAAACAAACAAATGTGAATTTCAAAAACATTACATTGCATGAAAGAAACCAGTCATAGAAGAGTACATACTGTGCAATTCTGTTTATAGAAATTACCAAGGCACTTATCTTCATTTTTCTCACCCACTTCAAACTTAGGCTTCCTTCCTTCTTTCCAGGCCACTTACTTACACCCTGCCTTCCTCCCTCAACTCTTCCCAGCCCCCTTCAGCCTGCCATTGTCCATGACAGCCACAAGCCCTAGAGAAAAAAAATGCCAGTCACAGGCCAGAGACTTGCCCACCTCCTGGAGAATGATGTGAAAACACACAGTGTCTGCTCCTGAACTGCAAAGAAAGTTTCCCTCTCTACACCGCGGTGAGCAGGAATAAAAGTTAGGCCTGCCCTGGCCTTAAATTAAGCCAGAGGGATGTCACGTGAGGAGACCCCTTTCTGGAAAAAAAGACCCCCAATTAACCACAGCTGATTCTCCAGAGGCAATTGGCAAGTTGGGGATCATTAGTTGGTGCAGAAGTAATTGCGATCTTTGCTATTAAAGTAATGAGCCGGGTGCAGTGGCTCATGCCTGTAATCTCAGCACTTTGGGAGGCGAAGGCAGGTGGATCACGAGGCAGGTGAATCACTTGAAGCCAGGAGTTTGAGACCAGCATGGCTACATGATGAAACCCCGTCTCTACTAAAAATACAAAAAATAGCTGGACGTGGTGGTGGGCACCTGTAATCGCAGCTCCTGGGGAGGCAGAGGCTGGAGAATCGCTTGAACCTGGGAGGCGGAGGTTGCAGTGAGCCGAGATCGCACCACTGCACTCTAGCCTGGGAGACAGAGTGAGACTCCATCTCGAAAAAAAAAAAAAAAAAAAGTAACATACTTATTTAACAGATGAGGCCAGCTGACAGTTGTCATGTGCCATCCCCAAAGTCTACTTGGGTTGTTGAGTGTTGGATGTGAGATTCAAATCTGCTTTTCCTAACTTGATAGTATGCACTTTTAACAGCTATGCTGCCACAATTGCCAACAAAAATGAATCACATCCGACCCACTTCATTTCCCTTTTTGTGGACAGACTTGACTATTCCTGGATGAGACATTCAAGGAAGGGTGGTGGCATTGGTTTCTTTGAATGTCTTATCCGAGAATAGTTAAATCTGTCCAATAAAAGGGGGAAGGTGGCAGTATTGGGTGTCCAAATTTTGGGCAAGTATATCAGCTTTGTAGACAAATGGGAAAAAATGGCTAGATATGAGGATGGAGACATGGTTTAGAAACTGTTTGTAGGCACAGTGGCTCACAAAATCCCAGCACTTTGGGAGGCGGGCAGATCATGAGGTCAGGAGATCGAGACCATCCTGGCTAACACGGTGAAATCCTGTCTCTACTAAAAAAATACAAAAAATTAGCTGGGTGTGGTGTTGGGCGCTTGTGGTTCCAGCTACTCGGGAGGCTGAGGCAGGAGAATGGCATGAACCCAGGAGGCGGAGCTTGCAGTGAGCTGAGATTGCGCCACTGCACTCCAGCCTGGGCGACAGAGCGAGACTCCTGCTCAAAAAAATAAAAAAAGAAAAGAAAAGAAACTGTTTGTAGGTTTTTTGTTTGTTTGTTTGTTTGTTTGTTTTTAGAGAGGCAGTCTCACTCTGTTGCCCAGGCTGGAGTGCAGTGGTGCAATCATAGCTCACTGCATCCTCCAGCTCCTGGGTTCAAGCGATTCTCCTGCTTCGCCCTCCTGAGTAGCTGGGACTATAGGTGCATGCTACCATGCCCAACTAATTTTTAAGATTTTTTTTGTAGAGCTGGGGGTGTCTCACTGTGTTGCCCAGGCTAGTCTTGAATTCCTGGCCTCAAGCGATCTTCCCGCCTGAGCATCCTAGAGCGCTGGAATTACAGACATGGGCCACACCACGCCCAGCCAGAAACCCTTTGAAGACTGCTAATGAAACAACACTTCCAGGCAATGGTTATCCATGGGTGATCAAACCTTTAGGGAAATGCCAGATGGGGAATTTACAAAGGCAGGGTCAGGCGGATGGCATCCGAACCCCTGGATCATTCTTAGTTATCAGTGAAAAGTGGAAAGACAGGCCAGGCACAGTGACTCATGCCTGTAATCCTAGCACTTTGGGAGGCTGAGGCAGGAGGATCGCTTGAGCCCAGGAGCTCCAGACAAGCCTGGGCAACATAGTGGGACCTCGGTTCTACAGAAAGGTTTTTTGGTTTTTGTTTTGCTTTGCTTTTGAGATGGGGTTCTCACTCTGTCACCCAGGCTGGAGTGCAGGGATGCAATCTCTGCTCACTGCAGCCTCCACCTCCTGGGCTCAAGCAATCCTCCCCACTCAGCCTTCTGAGCAGCTGGGACTACAGGCACATGCCACCATGCCCAGCATGCCCAGCTTTTTTTTGTTGTTGTTTGTTTGTTTTGTAGACACAGGGTTTCACCATGTTGCCCAGACTGGCCTCCAACCTCTGTGCTCAAGCTATTTGTCCACCTCAGCCACCCAAAGTGCTGGGATTACAGGAGTGAGCCACCACGCCCTACCCAAAAAAAGGTATTGCAACATTTTTTTAAAAAGTGTTGCTACCTTTTAGAGATAAAAAATGTAGTATTTACAAATGAAATGATTTGAGGTCTCAGATTTGCTTCAAAATATCCGGTGAGGCTGGCTGGGTGTGGTGGCTGACACCTATAATCCCATAATTTGGGGAGGCCAAGGTAGGTGGCTTACTTGAGCCCAAGAATTGGAGACCAGCCTAGGCAACATGGCGAAACCAACCCTTCTTTACAAAAATTAGCCAGACATGGCGGCTTGCACCTGTAGCCCCAGCTACTTGAGAGGCTCAGGCAGGAGGATTGCTTGGGCCTGGGAAGTTGAGGCTGTAGGGAGCTGTGATCACACCACTGCACTCTAGCCTGGGTGACAGAGTGAGACACTGTCTCAAAAAAAACAAAACAAACAAAAAAAAAAACAACAACCCATTGAATAATAATTGATTCAGGCAAGAATGAATCCTGAAAGAGTGAAAGTCTGATGAATAACAGGATATTTATAGAATCTCAGAGTACCTCCCCACAAGAAACTTAATAATTACAAATCGGAAAGCAGTAACTTTGTAGCAGAGACACCTGGCAGATACCACTTAGCCAAGTGGTCAAAATTAACATCACCAGTAATGGGACCAATTGATGGCAGGCTGGGGTCTTCCTGCCAAAAAGGCACAACCTGAATCTAATCATAAGGAAACAGCAGACAAACCCAAGTTGAAAGACATTCTGCCTAATAACTGACCTACACTTTGTTAAAACGTCAAGGTCACAAAAGACAAAAAGGCTCAGAAATTGATCTCAGTGAAAGAAACTAAAAAGACAACTGGAAACAACAAGTGATCTGGGATTTTCTTTTGCTATAAAGGTCAGTGATGTGACAATGGGGAAATCTAATTAGGTTTGCAGATTTCCTACTTTTGATCATTTTACTGAGGTTATGTTAGAGAATGCCTTGTTCTGGCCAGGTGCAGTGGCTCACGCCTGTAATCCCAGCACTTTGGGAGGCTGAGGCAGGCGGATCCCCTGAGGTCAGGAGTTCGAGATCACTCTAGCCAACGTGGTGAAACCCTGTCTCTACTAGAAATACAAAACTGTGGCATGCGCCTGTAATCCCAGCTACTTGGGAGGCTGAGTCAGGAGAATCACCTGAACCCAGGAGGTGGAGGTTGCAGTGAGCCAAGCCTGTACCATTACATTCCAACCTGGGCAACAAGAGTGAAACTCTGTCTAAAAAAAAAAAAAAAAATTGTTGAGATGGGCTGGGCGTGGTGGCTCATGCCTGTAATCCCGGCACTTTGGGAGGCCAAGACGGACAAATCACAAAGTCAGGAGTTCAAGACCAGTCTGGCCAACATAGTGAAACCCCATCTCTACTAAAAATACAAAAAAAAAAAAAAAGTTAGCCGGGCCTGGTGGGCACCTGTAATCCCAGCTACTTGGGAGGCTGAGGCAGGAGAATCACTTGAATCCGGGAGGCAGAGGTTGCAGTGAGCTGAGATCTGCCATTGCACTCCAACCCAGGCGACAGTGTGAGACACCATCTCAAAAAAAAAAAAAAAAAGGAAAGAAAAATTGTTGAGATAGTAATCAAAAATCAAAAGAGCTCAGTTGCTCAGAGGTTGCAGAAACTAGAAATATGAAACCCAGAATTATGCTGTCCAATATTATAGCTAATGATTTCTGTTAATTAAAATTCAATAATATGTAAAATTCAGTCCCTGCCTGCCTCACAGTAGTCCTATTTGTAATGCTGATGGCAGTGCTGCTCCGAATTATGGAGCCAAGAATGCTTCTTAGAATATGGTGCAAGGGCCGGGCGCGGTGGCTCAAGCCTGTAATCCCAGCACTTTGGGAGGCCGAGACGGGCGGATCACAAGGTCAGGAGATCGAGACCATCCTGGCTAACACGGTGAAACCCCGTCTCTACTAAAAAATACAAAAAACTAGCCGGGCGAGGTGGCAGGCGCCTGTAGTCCCAGCTACTCGGGAGGCTGAGGCAGGAGAATGGCGTAAACCCGGGAGGCGGAGCTTGCAGTGAGCTGAGATCTGGCCACTGCACTCCAGCCTGGGCGACAGAGCGAGACTCCGTCTCAAAAAAAAAAAAAAAAAAAATATGGTGCAAGGGCCAAGCACAGTGACTCACACCTGTAATCCCAGCACTTTGGGAAGCCAAGGTGGGAGGATCGCTTGAGCCCAGGAGTTTGAGTCCAGCTTAGGGAACACGGCAAAAGCCCATGTCTACAAATAAAAAATTTAAAAAGTAGCCAAGCTTGGTGGCAAGTGCCTACAGTCCCAGCTTCTCGGGAGGCTGAGGCAGGAGAATCACTTGAGCCTGGGACGTTGAGGCTGCGGTGAGCCGAGATGGCACCACTGCACTCCAGCCTGGGTGACAGAGTAAGATCCTGTCTCCAAAACAACAATAAAACAGAATATAATGCAAGGCCTACTTTTTATTTTTATTTTTTGAGATGGAGTTTCGCTCTTGTTGCCCAGGCTGGAGTGCAATGGCGGGATCTCAGCTCACCACAACCTTTTTTGTATTTTGTATTTTTTGTGTGTGTATTTTGTATTTTATATTTTGTACTTTTGTATTTTTAGTAGAGACAGGGTTTCTCCATGTCGGTCAGGCTGGTCTCGAACTCCCGACCTCAGGTGATCCACCCGCCACAGCTTCCTAGAGTGCTGGGATTACAGGCATGAGCCACTGTGCCCGGCCAAGGACTACATATTTTTAAATTACCAGGGGTTCCTGGTAAAAAAAAAACACACATTCCAGACCTGTTTTGTCAGAATCTCTGACCGCAGAGGTTGAGAATTTGCAATTAAGCAGGTTCTTCCAGGTCATTCCTTTGTTGGTCCCTATTGAGGAAAAAAGGAGGTGAAAGTCATCTTGTGTTTCCTGCTGGAAGGACCACTTTAATTTGGGCCCCAAGATTTGAGAGCTATCAACAAACAGGATCTTCAGATCCGGATATTGAGGAGGATCAGATATGATCATGGGCCAGGCGCGGTGGCTTATGCCTGTAATCCCAGCACTTTGGGAGGCTGAGGCGGGTGTATCATGAGGTCAGGAGTTCGAGACCAGCCTGGCCAACATGGTGAAACCCTGTCTCTACTAAAAATAAAAAAAATAAAATAAATAAAAAAAAAAATAGCCAGGCGTGGTTGCGGGCGCCTGTAATCCCAGCTACTTGAGAGGCTGAGACAAGGAGAATCTCTTGAACCTGGGAGGCGAAGGTTGCAGTGAGCTGAGATCAGGCTATTTCACTCCAGCCTGGGCAACAGTGCAAGCACTGGGTGTGAGTGTGCACCCAGTGTACTGGGTGCGGTGGTGCACGCCTGTAATCCCAGCTACTCGGAAGGCTGACGTGGGAGAAGCGCTTGAACCTGGGAGGCAGAGGTTGCAGTGAGCCAAGACTGTGCCACTGTACTCCAGCCTGGGTGACAAGAGTGAAACTCTGTCTCAAAAAAAAAAAAAAAAATTAGCTAGGCGTGGTGGCACGTGCCTGTAATCGCTGCTACTAGAGAAACTGAGGCAGGAGAGACTCTTGAACCTAGGAGGTGGAGGTTGCAGTGAGCTGAGATTTCGCCACTGCACTCCAGCCTGGGCAACAGAGTGAGACTCCATCTCCAAAAATAAATAAACACATAATTTTTTTTTTTGAGATGGAGTTTCACTCTTGTTGCCCCGGCTAGAGTGCAATGGTGCGATCTCCAGCTCACTGCAACCTCCGCCTCCTGGGTTCAAGCGATTCTCCTGCCTCAGCCTCCCGAGTAGCTGGGATTACAGGCATGTGCCAGCTAATTTTGTATTTTTAGTAAAGATGGGGTTTCTCCATGTTGGTCAGTGTGGTCTCGAACTCCCAATCTCAGGTGATTTGCCCGCCTCAGCCTCCCAAACTGCTGGGATTACAGGTATGAGCCACCATGCCAGGCTGAAAAATTTTTTTTTTTTTTTTTGAGACGGAGTCTCGCTCTGTTGCCCAGGCTGGAGTGCAGCGGCCGGATCTCAGCTCACTGCAAGCTCCGCCTCCCGGGTTTACGCCATTCTCCTGCCTCAGCCTCCCGAGTAGCTGGGACTACAAGCGCCCGCCACCTCGCCCGGCTAGTTTTTTTGTATTTTTTAGTAGAGACTGGGTTTTACCGTGTTAGCCAGGATGGTCTCGATCTCCTGACCTTGTGATCTGCCCGTCTCGGCCTCCCAAAGTGCTGGGATTACAGGCTTGAGCCACCGCGCCCGGCCTGAAAAATTTTTTTAAAAGATATGATTGTGGGCCAGGCGCCGTGGCTCACGTCTGTAATCCCACCACTTTGGGAGGCCAAGGCAGGCGGATCATGAAGTCAAGAGATTGAGACCATCCTGGCTAACATGGTGAAACCCCGTCTCTACTAAAAATACAAAAAAATTAGCCAGGCGTGGTGGTGGGCGCCTGTAGTCCCAGCTACTCGGGAGGCTGAGGCAGGAGAATGACATGAACCCAGGAGGCGGAGCTTGCAGTGAGCCAAGATCGCGCCACTGCACTCCAGCCTGGGTGACAGAGCCAGACTGTCTCAAAAACAAACAAACAAAAAGATATGATTGTGGTCTTCAGTGACTGCCTGGGTTCCAATCCTGGCCCCTTGACTCCCATGCTACTTGACCTTGGGTGAATTACTTAACCTCTCTGTGCCTCGGTTTCTTTATCTGTCAAAAAGCCATTAATAGCACCTACTCTATAGGATTATTGTGAGGATTCCAGAAGTTTGCAGATGTCAAATGATTCTAACAGTGCCCAGCACACGAGCACACGTTAAATTTTATTTTTTGAGACAGGGTCTCACTCTGTTGCCCAGGCTGGAGTGCAGTGGCATGCCCATAGCTCACTGCAGCCTCAGTCGCCTGGGCTCAAAGAATCCTCCCACCTCCGCCTCCAGAGTGGCCAGGACTATAGACACATACCACCACACCAGGGTATATATGTATTTATTTACTTATTTTTACAGATGGGGTCTCACTATGTTGCCCAGACTCATCTCAAACTCCTGGCCCCAAGTGAGCCTCCTGCCTTGGCCCTCCAAAGGGCTGGGATTACAGGCATGAGTCACCATGCCTGGCCCTATTTTATTTCCTTCTCTTTTTTTTTTTCTTTTGAGACGGAGTCTGGTCCTGTCACCCAGGCTGGAGTGCAGTGGCACAATCTCAGCTCACTGCAAGCTCCACCTCCCAGGTTCACCCCATTCTCCTGCCTCAGCCTTCTGAGCAGCTGGGACTACAGGCGCCCGCCACCACGCCCGGCTAATTTTTTGTATTTTTAGTAGAGACGGGGTTTCACAGTGTTAGCCAGGACGGTCTCGATCTCCTGATCTCGTGATTCGCCCGTCTCGGCCTACCAAAGTTCTGGGATTACAGGCATGAGCCACCGCACCCGCCTATTTCTTTTTCTTTTCTTTTTTTTTGAGACGGAGTTTCACTTTTGTTGCCCAGGCTGAACTGGAGTGCAATGGTGTGATCTCGGCTCACTGCAACCTCCACCTCCCGGGTTCAAGCAATTCTCCTGCCTCAGCCTCCCAAGTAGCTGGGATTACAGGGGCCCACCACCACGCCTGGCTAATTTTGTATTTTTAGTAGAGATGGGGTTTCGCCATGTGGCCAGGCTGGTTTCAAACTCCTGACCTCAGGTGATCCACTCACCTCAGCATTCCAAAGTGCGGGGATTATGGGTGTGAGCTACAGCACCTGGCACTATTTTCTTTTTTTTTCTTTGTTTTTTGTTTGTTTGTTTTGTTTTCATTTGTTTTCGTGGTCTAAAATAAACTCTTTTAATTGCACATTTGTGTCTTGGGTTATCTGTGGGGTGAGAAACCTCCTCCTCACTTCCAATCCCAGCTATCCAGGTACAATCTGTTGTTGTGGTCCGGCTGTGGGCAAGGGGTAGAGGTGGGTGCAGGGCTGGCCCCCGAGTCTGCACCGACATCTTCAGGGCAGGGAGCTTAGACCATGGTTGTACTTGCACTGCTTCGGGGCCTCAGTGAAGCCCTCACACAGGGACAGGTCACTCTCAGTGGTCGGACAGTCCAGGAACTGCCTGATCTTGTAGGCACAGGGCCCCATCTGCAGGGGCTGTGGGGCAGCACGGGTGGGGGTCTGGCTGGCCTGTCAGCTGCAGCTGCGCTGCGGCTTCCCCAAGGCCTGGTGGGGGTGGTGAGACCTGGGCAATATTAGTCAGAGATGGTGACAGCAGCAGCAGTTCTGTCCGGGGGACAAATGCCACCTTTTTTGGGGGGGGGGGATGGAGTTTCGCTCCTGTTGCCTAGGCTGGAGTGCAAAGGCGTGATCTTGGCTCACTGCAACCTCCGACTCCCGGGTTCAAGCAATTCTCCAGCCTCAACCTCCAGGCTAGCTGTGATTACAGGCACCCACCACCACACCCGGCTAAGTTTTTTTTTGTGACAGAGTCTCACTCTGTTGCCCAGGCTGGAGTGCAGTGGCACGATCTTGGCTCACTGCAACCTCCGCCTCCCAGGTTCAAGCAATTCTCCTGCCTCAGCCTCCCAAGTAGCTGGGACTATAGGCGCACGCCACCACGCCCGGCTAATTTTTGTATTTTTAGTACAGACAGGGTTTCACCATGTTGGCCAGGCTGGTCTTGAACTCCTGACTTCATGATCCACCTGCCCTGGCCTCTCAAAGTGCTGGAATTATAGGCATAATCCCAAAATTAGGCACATGGCCTAATTTTGTATTTTTGGTAGAGAGAGGGTTTCACCATGCTGGCCAGGCTGGTTTCAAACTCTTGACCTTGGCTGGGCACAGTGGCTCACGCCTGTAATCGCAGCACTTCGGGAGGCCAGGGCTAGTGGATCACTTGAGGCCGGGAGTTTGACACCAGCCTGACCAAAATGGTGAAAACCCCGTCTCTACTACAAATACAAAAATTAGCCAGACTTGGTGGCACATGCCTGCAATGTCAGCTACTCAGGAGGCTGAGGCAGGAGAATTGCTTGAACTCAGGAGGTGGAGGTTGCGGTGAGTTGAGATCACATCATTGCACTCCAGCCTGGGTGACAGAACAAGACTCTGTCTCAAACAAACAAACAAACAAACAAACAAAAAACTCCTGACCTCAGGTGATCTGCCCGCCTCGGCCTCCCAAAGTGCTGGGATTACAGGCGTGAGCCACCAGGCCTGGCCCTATTTATTTTATTTTAATTCTTTTCTTTTTTTGTTAGACTGGGTTTCACTTTTGTTGCCCAGGCTGGAGTGCAAAAGCGTGATCTTGGCTCACTGCAAACTCCAGCGCCCAGGTTCAAGCAATTCTCCAGCCTCAGCCTCTGGAGTCGCTGGGATTACAGATGCCCACTGCCACACCTGGCTAATTTTGTATTTTTAGTAGAGATGAGGTTTCACCATGCTGGCCAGGCTGGTTTCAAACTCCTGACCTCAAGTGATCCGCCCGCCTCAGCCTCCCAAAATGCTGGAATTATAGGCATGAGCCACCGTGTCTGGCCCTATTTTATTTTCTTCCTAGCACTTAACACTCACTGACATGACCATCATTTGCTTTTGCTTTATTTATTCAACAAGCATTTATTGAGGACCTACTGTGTGTAGGCATTCCAGGCAGCGGGAACAGCAGGTGCAAAGGCCCTGGGGTGGGAACATGCCAAGTAGTGTTTAAGATGTTAGAGATAGCCGGGCATGGTGACTCATGTGCCTGTAATCCCAGCACTTTGGAAGGCTGAGGTGGGCGGAGCACTGAGCCCAGGAATTTGAGACCAACCTGGGCAACATGGTGAAACCCTGTCTCTACAAACAATACAAAAAAGTAGGCCAGTGTGTTGGCACATACGTATGGTTCCACCTCTTTGGGAGATTGAGGTGGGAGGATGGCTTGAGCCCAGGAGGGCAAGGCTACAGTGAGCTGTGATTACGCCACTGCACTCCAGCCTGAGCGACAGAGCCAGACCCTGTATCAAAAAAAAAAAAAAAAAAAAAAAAAAAAAAAAAAAAAAAAAGATGCTAGAGAGCTATAAATTGCCAGGCAAGGAGGTTCACACCTGTAATCTCAGCACTTTGGGAGGTTGAGGTGGGCGGATCTCTTAAGCCCAGGAGTTCAAGACCAGCCTGGGCAACACGGCAGAACCATGTCTCTACAAAACAAGAAAATTAGCAGGCTTATAATGCCAGCTACTAGGAAGGCTGAGGTGGAAGGATCATCTGAGCCCATGAACCCATGAGGTTGAGGCTGCAGTGAGCTGTGATTGCACCGCTGCACTCAAGCCTGGGTAACAGAGTGAGACCTTGTCTCAAAAAAAAACAAAACGCGCTGGGCGCGGTGGCTCAAGCCTGTAATCCCAGCACTTTGGGAGGCCGAGACGGGCGGATCATGAGGTTAGGAGATCGAGACCATCCTGACTAACACGGTGAAACTCCGTCTCTACTAAAAAAATACAAAAAACTAGCCGGGCATGGTGGCAGATGCCTGTAGTCCCAGCTACTAGGGAGGCTGAGGCAGGAGAATGGCGTAAACCCGGGAGGCGGAGCTTGCAGTGAGCTGAGATCCGGCCACTGCACTCCAGCCTGGGCGACAGAGCGAGACTCTGTCTCAAAAAAAAAAAAAGAAAAGAAAAACGCTGGAGATACATTAGTAAATAAGGCAGGTGCAGTCTTATATTCATGGTGCTTGTATTTTAATGGGGGTAGACATAGATAAATTGATATATATTGGGTTGGTGCTAAAGTCATTGCAGTTTTTGCCATTAAAAGTCATTGCATAGGCCGGGCGCAGTGGCTCAAGCCTGTAATCCCAGCACTTTGAGAGGCCGAGGCGGCTGGATCACGAAGTCAGGAGATAGAGACCATCCTGGCTAACACGGTGAAACCCCGTCTCTGCTAAAAACTACAAAAAAATGAGCTGGACGTGCTGGCGGGTACCTGTAGTCCCAGCTACTCAGGAGGCTGAGGCAGGAGAATGGCATGAACCCAGGAGGCGGAGTTTGCAGTGAGCCGAGATCGCGCCACTGCACTCCAGCCTGGACGACAGAGCGAGACTCCGTCTCAAAAAAAAAAAAAGTCATTGCGACTTTTGCCATTAAAAGAAATGGCAAAAGCCATGGCAATTTTTGCCATTAAAGGTAATGGCAAACACCACAATGACTTTTGCACCAACTTAATCATATACTGCCAGGTGATAACCAAGTGAGGAGGAAGGAGGTAGCTAGGGAGGGCCTCTCTGAGGAGGTGGCATTTGAGCAGAGTTCTGAAGGGGGAGATAGAGAACCCTGTGGGTACCTGGGGAAAATCTATTGGCTCTGGCCTGGCCTGTGCCTTTTTCCCCCACCCCACCCCCAATCCCATCTAGGGTTCAGGTTTCCAAACAGAGGTTGTTGTCTCAACTGCTAGAGAAGGGGAATTCCGATGGGGGTTGCAGGCCCTCAGCCTCTGCGGTCTGCCTTCTTTCTCACTGGCTGTCCTAGTCTTTGAGCTGGTGTTGCCGTGTGGGGCTCCAGCTTGGGGGCCTAGGGTCCCCCATCTGTTCATGCCTGAAATCCCAGCACTTTGGGAGGCCAAGGTGGAGGCAGGAGGATCGCTTGCCCAGGATTTCCAGACCAGCCTGGGCAATATAGGGAGACCCCCCTCTACAAAAATAAATAAATAAAAATTCAAAAATTAGCCAGGCATGATGGTGCATGTCTGTGGTGCCAGCTACTTGGGAGGCTGAAGTGAACCATGGTGACACCAACTGCACTACAGCCTAGGCAACAGAGCAAGACCTTGTCTCAAAAATAAAAACAGGCCGGGCGCGGTGGCTCAAGCCTGTAATCCCAGCACTTTGGGAGGCCGAGACGGGCGGATCACGAGGTCAGGAGATCGAGACCATCCTGGCTAACACGGTGAAACCCCGTCTCTACTAAAAATACAAAAACTAGCCGGGCGAGGTGGCGGGCGCCTGTAGTCCCAGCTACTCGGGAGGCTGAGGCAGGAGAATGGCGTAAACCCAGGAGGCGGAGCTTGCAGTGAGCTGAGATCTGGCCACTACACTCCAGTCCGGGTGACAGAGCGAGACTCCGCCTCAAAAAAAAAAAAAAAAAAAAAAAAAAAAAACAAAAACTCTAGACCTGTCTTCAAAGGAGTCACTGAGCCAGCTGCCTGCAGACAAAAGAGGATGTCACCAGTGAGCCCACCGAGGGACCCACTCCAGGCTGCATCCTGTCTTGGCTTCTCCTGGTTCTTGATGAACTTCGTGACTCCTCCTTCCATGGCAAAGAGGGGGCTGAGTGGCCTCTCTCTCTCTTTTTTTGTTCCGCTCTGTTGCCCAGGCTGGAGTGCAGTGCCGTGATCTCGGCTCACTGCAACCTCCACCTCCCGGGTTCAAGCAATTCTCTTGCCTCAGCCTCCCGAGTAGCTGGGACTACAGGCGCCCGCCACCACACCCAGCTAATTTTTGTATTTTTTGCAGATCCGGGATTTCACCATGTTGGCCAGGCTGGTCTCAAACTCCTGATCTCAAGTGATCCACCCACCTCAGCCTCCCGAAGTGCTGGAATTATAGGAGTGAGCCACTGCACTCAGCTGAGTGGCCTCTCTCTAGCCCAGTGGTGGATCCAGTGTGGTCTGGAGTCAGTCTGCTTGGGTTCAAACCCAGACAGGCGCTACCCCGACTAGTGCTGTGTCTCTGAGCAGTTTGCTTGATCTCTCTGAACTCACACCTCCATAAGAGTTTATAGTAACTTCTACCTCTTGAGCAGTCAAGTCTTTATGCCTGGAAAGTGCTTCGTGGAGATCAGCCATTACTTTTGGGAACACCGAGTCTAAGAGTAGGTATCTGGGTTCTTTGTACCCTCCTCAAACCATCTCTCCAGCTCCCGGGGAGGCACATACAATTGGAAGGATATAGGAGCCTCCCACCACCCACCAGGCTGTCTCTTTCAGGGAAAGCAGGGAGATCCCAGGCCTAGTTAATCCCCGGGAGGGGCAGGAGAGTTGCCCCTGAGAAAGATCCCAGTTGACCTCTGTTTTCTCCTGGCTCAGGCCGGGTTAAGGGTGTCAGGGGCACAGAATGGGAAGGTTGGCAAAGGATGAGTAACTCAGGCAGCAGCCCCCCTCCCGTTCCATCCAGCCCAGCCATGGGGCGCTCCTGGGGGAAAGTGCTCCCTGAAAAGACACACCAACCACCAGAAAGAGAAACTGAACCGTTTATTGGCCTAGGTCTGGGTTTCAGGCATTGCGGGGGCACGTCTGGGGAGCTCTATGAGAGGAAACAAGCCCCTGACTGGCTCCTTGCCCCCCAAAGACCTGCTCCCCCAGGCTTCGCATTCACAAGAAATTACTCTGAGGCATGAGGTTTCCTTCCTCAAGGTGAGCTGCACCCCAGCTCTCCAGTGGGGGGATGGGCCAGCAATTCCAAAGGGGTCTGGGCAGGCCCAGAGCTCCCCAACTTTGGCAGCTTCAACACAGACATGAGAAGACAGGACAGCATTCATTCTGGGGAAATACAATGGGGAGAGGGGGGTCACAGACATCACGCCTATGCGCGCGCGCGCACACACACACACACACACATAAATATACGTTTGTACCGTAACATCCCTTCCATTATCCACAGGTTTTTGTGAAATCCTTCTGGGGCAGGTTAGGGGAGAGTGTGCCCAAGAAATGTCCCTAGCCACTGCCACCCCCATGCTCCATTCAATATAACTTGAAAGAAGAAGGCCGGGCACAGTGGCTCATACCTGTAATCCCAGCACTCTGGGAGGGCGAGGCGGGCAGATCACTTGAGGTCAGGAGTTTGAAACCAGCCTGGCCAACATAGTGAAACCCTGTCTCTACTAAAAATACAAAAATTACCCAGGCGTGGTGGCAGGCGCCTGTAGTCCCAGCTACTCAGGAGGCTAAAGCAGGAGAAGTGCTTGAACCCAGGAGGTGGAGGTGGCAGCAAACGGAGATTGAACCACTGCCACTCCAGTCTGGGTGACAGAGTAGACTCTGTCTCAAAAACAAAACAAAACAAAAATCTTGAAACCATGTCAAAAAAAAAAAAAAATTTGAAAGAAGACACAGCAGGGTTCAGGCTCAAGGCTTCTCTCTGCCTTGCTCAGGAGACCTGGTACTTTAGCTGGGGCTGCAGGTGTGGACCCAAAAATAGCCTGGGGGTGGCTGTTTTTGAAAGGAGGGTGTCTGTGCAAACATCGCCCCCAGACTTTTCTCAAGTTGCGCCCTACCCCACATCAAGAGTCCCAAAGCCCTCCCCAGCCACCCACACTGGTTTTTCCCACTTTTGGTGATTCCTCTGTGCCCCAAATAGTGCAATTGACCAATGAGGTCTGAGAATGAGGAATGGACCTCAGTCGCTATCCCCTCCCCACCTCCAGCCGTGGTTTCCGGGCCTCAGAGAGAAGAGGAGAAGTCATCAAGTGGCAGCTGATAAAATTTGGGGAAGCTGTGGATTTGGGCTCTGGAGGGTCAGAGAGGAGGCCTCTAGCTCCTTGGGACAGTGGTTCCGAAGTGGCACGAAGTTGCCCAGAGAAGGTGGCAGGAGGAATACATTCGAAAAGGAGAAATCGGTGCAGGACTGGAGGCCAGGGAAGAAAATGTAGAAATTCTTTGTACCACTAGGGGCGGTGGCTCACACCTGTAATCCCACACTTCGGGAGGCCAAGGCGGGTGGATCATGAGGTCAGGAGTTCGAGACCAGCCTGGCCCACATGGTGAAACCCCGTCTCTACTAAAAATACAAAAAAAAAAAAAATTAACCGGGTGTGGTGGTAGGCACCTGTAATCCCAGCTATTCAGGAGGCTCAGGCAGGAGAATCGCTTGAACCCCGGAGGTGGAGGTTGTGGTGAGCTGAGACTGCACCACCGCACTCTAGCCTGGGCAACAGAGCGAGACTTCACCTCAAAAAAAAAAAAAAAAAAAAGGGCCGGGCGCGGTGGCTCAAGCCTGTAATCCCAGCACTTTGGGAGGCCGAGACGGGCGGATCACGAGGTCAGGAGATCAAGACCATCCTGGCTAACACGGTGAAACCCCGTCTCTACTAAAAATACAAAAAAACTAGCCGGGCGAAGTGGCGGGCGCCTGTAGTCCCAGCTACTCGGGAGGCTGAGGCAGGAGAATGGCGTAAACTCGGGAGGCGGAGCTTGCAGTGAGCTGAGATCTGGCCACTGCACTCCAGTCCGGGCGACAAAGCGAGACTCTGCCTCAAAAAAAAAAAAAAAAAAAAAAAAGAAAAAGAAAAAGGCCGGACACGGTGGCTCACGCCTGTAATCCCAGCACTTTGGGAGGCTGAGGCAGGTGGATCACGAGGTCAGGAGATTGAGACCATCCTGGCTAACACGGTGAAACCCCGTCTCTACCAAAAGTGCAAAAAATTAGCCAGGTGTGGTGGCGGGCACCTGTAGTCCCAGCTACTTGGGAGGCTGAGGCAGGAGAATGGCGTGAACCCAGGAGGCAGAGCTTGCAGTGAGCCGAGATCATGCCACTGTACTCCAGCCTGGGAAACAGTGCAAGGCTCCGTCTCAAAAAAAAAAAAAAAAAATTCTTTGTACCAGGTAGTAAAGCGCTCCTCCCCTGACCTCCCCTTAAATGCTGCCTGCCCTCACCCTGGCTCTTCACAGGTCCCCTGCCCTGGACTCCCCAGGATCCAGTTCTAAAGGGGTCACACCAGCCACCAGACTGGCCCTCAGGACCCCTCTGCAACACTGCTATGTGACTAGTCAGTGCCTTATCTGGCCTTTCCAGGTGCGAAATATTTGCAACATCACCCAGGTCTGTGGGGCGGGGGCATCTGGCTCGGCAGCCCCACGTCTCTGTCTGGGGTCACCCAGTGGCCTCTCCATGAACCCCTCTGCCTTGGCCTGGTTGTTGGTCCACCCCCACCTCAGACCACCGTGTTGCCCTCCAGAAATGTGGGCGACGTGGGCATGTGCGTGCCCCTCTCCAGGGAGCTGGAGCTGCGGAGTGGCAGGAGGTGGTGGCCCGGGGTCCCGTCCCGCCTCCGTCCTTGGACCCCCACCCCCGGCCGCCAGCACTGCAGCGGCCGAAGCACCTCCCGACGCAAGTCCCGGCTGCGCCACGTATAGATGACGGGGTTGAGCAGCGAATTCAGGGTGGCGAAGGCGAAAAAGTAGTGGGCTTTGTAGAGGATCGGGCAGGAGTGGACGGGACAGGCATAGTCCAGAAGGAGGATGCTGAAGGCGGGCAGCCAGCAGACGATAAAGACACCTAGCACGATGGTGACCGTCTTGAGCAGGGCTAGGGTCTGCGGGCCAGCCACGTCAGCGTGGCTTGAGCGGACCACGCAGTAGATGCGTATGTACAGGGCCACGATGGCCAACAGGATGATGGAGAAGATGGTCACCACGCACAGCACATAATGCTTCGCGTAGAGAGGCAGGACAGTGGAGCAGGCCTCAAGATGGCCCAGGCAGTTCCAGCCAAGGATGGGCAGGCCACCGAGGACCAGAGAGATGAGCCACGAGGCCCCGATGAGCAGGAGCATGCGGCAGCTCTTGTCGCTGCCGTACAGCTTGACCTTGGCAATGGCCACATGGCGCTCGATGGCGATGGCCAGGAGGCTGAAGACAGAGGCGGAGAGCGTGATGAAGGCAGAGCCCTCCCGGGCAAACCACTGCACGGGCGTCAGCCTCAGCGTGACAGAGCCGGAGAGCAAGGTATTGGCTACGAAGGCCATGCCTGCCAGCAGATCGGAGGCAGCCAGGTTACCCAGAAACAGGTACATTGCCGAGTGGAACTTGCTGTTTCGAGCTACCGCAATGAGTACCAGAAGGTTTTCCACCACGATGGCGCAACAGAGAATGACGATGAAGGCCGAGGCCACCTGGCGGGAGGTCGTCTCCTGTGTTTCCAGCGTCTCTTTGGTATAATTATAGTGTTCCTGGACCTTGTTGGGGTTCAGGTACTCCGAGTACAAGCTGCCCATGGTGGGGCTCAGAGGCCTGCTGGGGCCATGGGGCTGTCAGAACTGCAGAGAAGACAGACAGACAGACAATAGGTCAGAGCTATGGCTGCTACCTGGGCTCTGGCCTCGGATGGGCTGAGATTCAATTTCTTGCTCTGTTACTCTTCGAGGAAGGGCCACATGAATTCAGAATCATCATCATCCCCGTTTACAGATAGGAAACCCAGAGAGGTTAATTCACTTTCCTAAAGTCTCAAATTTAACCAGCGGCAGGGCCAGAGAGACTGGCTCTGCGGCCTCTTATAAGCCCTAGGCTACACTCTTTCTTATTTATTTTATTTATCTATATTTTAAAGACAAGGTCTTGCTCTGTCATTCAGGCTGGAGTGCAGTGGCGTAATCATAGCTCCCAGCTGCCTTGAACTCCGGGGCTCAAGTGATCCTCCCACCTCAGCCTCCCACCTCAGCTTCAGCTACAAGCACATGCCACCATGCCTGGCTAATTTTTTTTTTTTTTTTTTGAGACAGAGTCTCGCTCTGTTGCCCAGGCTGGAGTGCTGTGGCGCACTTGGCTCACTGCAACCTCCTCCTCCTGGGTTCAAGTGATTCTCCTGCCTCAGCTTCCCGAGTAGCTGGGATTACAGGCACCTACCACACCACACCCAGCTAATTTTTTTTATTTTTATTTTTAATAGAAACGGGGTTTCACCATGTTGGCCAGGATGGTCTCGAATTTTTGACCTCGTGATCCGCCTGCCTCGGCCTCTCAAAGTGCTGGGATTACCAGTGTGAGCCACTGGGCCTGGCTGCCTGGCTAATTTTTTTTTTTTTTTGTAGAGATTGGGTCTCACTGTGTTGTCTAGGCTGGTCCTGAACTTCTGGCCTCAAGCAATTCTCCTTGGCCTCTCAAAGCAATGAGATTACAGGCATGAACCATGACATCTTGCCTATTTTAATTTTCATTATTAGTTTCTAGAGATAGGGTCTTGCTCTGCCACCCAGGCTGGAGTGCAGTGGCATGATCATAGCTCATAGTCGACTCAACTCCTGGGCTCTAGTGATCCTCCTACTTCAGCCTCCTGAGTAGCTACACGCTTTCAAAGGGACAGAAGCTCCCCCAAAGAGCATGAAAAATAGAATGTGGACTTCCAGAAACCTTGTCCACCTGCCCAGAGAGCAAGCCCTGGAGGTTTTGTCTCTTTTCTGGAACACAAAGGCGCCTGAGGCCTCATGCTGACCTGGGTCAGGGAGAATCTCACCACTGATAGCTCCATGCCCTGCTCATTCATTACCACGCACTAACGCTGGATTTCAGGCTGGGTCTAAGTCTTGAGGCCACGAGTGTTCCCAAGATAAGGTCTTGGGGAGACACCAAGGCAGCCCTGAGGTTCAAACATCGCAGAGGTCACACCATCTTCAAGGACACAGACCTTGGAGGCAATCCAGAGTTTGCTCCCATTCCACCTCTGAAACACTGGGCAAGTTCCTAGACGCTGTCTCAGCCTGAACCTCCTTATCTGTGCAATGGAGAGAAGAAAGCCCACTTCATGGGGGTGATGGGAAAATCCTTTTAAATGACGCATGAGGCACGTTTAGCTCATAGTAAGCACTCAACAAATACCGCCGAATGTTATTAGCTCCCCTCTTTCCTCCAATCCTTTGGGAGGGGAAGGGATATAAGCCAACCAGAGGAGATGGCCAACAGCCTGTTCTCATCAGCACCATCTAGCTCTGCCCTGGGACAGAAGGTCCTGCGGGGATGGGCAGGGCGCTGGCACCCCCTCCCCAGCCAGGATGAAATCCAGATGTGAGGCCCCTGGAACAAACAGGGTGGAGTCCTCACTCTGCAGTCACATCCGGTGTGAGGAAGGCGGGATGTGGGGGGAGTCAGGATGGGAGAGACCCCATCTGGGAGGTCCTGGCTGGGAGGATGGGGCAGCTTTGCTGAAGTCATGTGAGTCGTGGAGGGGTGTGCAGCCCCGCCGGGAGGGGGTAAGGCATTTGTTCCATGAAAGCCTGAGTCACCCCCCCACCCCCTCCCATCCCTCCACCCCAACCCCTCCCATCCCCCCCCACCGCCACCCACCAAGGAAAACTGAGCCGTGGGGGGAGGGGGCAGAACCGCCACCCACCAAGGAAAACTGACCCGTGGGGGGAGGGGGCGGGGAGAGGCGCTCTTGGGCAGAGAGGATGAGAGGCAGACACCATGGCCTTCCCCCAGCTTGGGGGTAGGGTTAGGGGGGTGTCAGAGGAGCCAGTGCAGTGTATGCCTTTCATGAAGGGAGAGGAAGTTCCAGCCCGTAGCCAAACGGGAGGAAGCGGGGAGAGTAAGGGGGAGTCCTCCCCAGGTCCCTAGAAACACGTCTGGCAAAGACTGTGTGCACCGTTCCAGAAAAGTCTGGTTAGGCCAGTTCTCCTGAGCCCAGGAGTGATGGAGGCTTCCGGAGTCACCCAGCCATCTCAGTCCCTGGCCACCCCCTCCAAGGGGCATCCTGACCCCTGGCTGGACAGAGGCAGCTGCTCCCCCAGGGCGGAGGGACATCCGTCCTAGTTTGGGAACAGACAAGGGCTTGTGCACGTCCCCGGGGACTGCTGCCCCTCCCAGATAGCCACACAGAGGCCCCTTGTTCCTTTGCTGGACGGAGCCCCAGGCATCTTGATGCCCTCTGCACGCTGCAGCCAGTCCCAGGCAGGCTTGGGCCCAGGCTGCGGCAGGATCACACACAGCTGACGGGCCAGCAACAGTCCACGCCCTGATTGGCTCATTTTCAATCCAAGGGCACTGAGCGATTTGCCTATTGGCCCGCGCTTTCCATCTTCAGCCTCTGATTGGTCCAGTTGGGGGCGCTCTATGGCCAGCTCTACTGATGGGATCCTTTACAGGCGACGGGAGCTCGGGCTTTCCAAGGATAGAGTTAATGCTATGTGGACGTCCCTAGGGGGAGTTTGAACCGCAGCCTGACCGCTGGGTCACCCCGACCAGACGCCCCCAGGCTGCCCTGGCCTGCTGGGCCCCTCCTGGGGTTCATAAGTGAGAATCAAGGTCCCTTTCCAGGCCTGGGAAGAACACTGTGCAGTGCAGCCGCCCCCTCTGCTGCTCACCAAGAGATTTACTGTGGCTTCCTGGAGAAATAAGAAATATATTCAGGCTGGGTGTGGTGGCTCATTCCTGTAATCCCAGCACTCTGGGAAGCCAAGGCAGGCCTATCACCTGAGGTCATGAGTTCGAGACCAGCCTGGCCAATATGGTGAAACGCCCCACTCTATTCAAAACACACAAAAAATAAATTAGCCGGGCGTGGTGGTGCGCGCCTATAATCCCAGCTACTCGGGTGACTGAAGCAGGAAAATCACGTGAACCCGGGAGGCAGAGGTTGCAGTGAGCCGAGATCACAGCCATTGCACTCCAGCCTGGGTGACAGAGCAAGACTCTGTCTCAAAACAAAATGAAATGAAATGTGTTCAGCCCTTGCATCCCAGGGACTGACCTGTTTTACAGTCTTTCTTCTTCCCTGAGAGGAAGACTGGGGGCTCTGCACTCTCACCTTCTGCAGCCCAGGGAGGTTAAGGCGTTCACAGAGGGAGAGGCAGCTCTCCTAGAGAAGGGGAAACTGAGGCCCACATTCTATCCAAGCCTCATCTTAACCACTAGGACTTTACTGAGGCGAGCACTTAGGTGGTTGACACCTCCCAGAAAGAGGAAGCAGGGCACTGAGGTTGGGGCTGGCGGAAGAGTCACCCCCTCGGTGGATTGTGGCCTAGCCTGTGTCCCCTGCCTGCGTTAGGTTACCAGGTTTTGAGAAGGACACAGAGCCTCCTAGTCACCTTCGCCAAGTCCTTCCTGACTCCCTCTCAGAAGCTCAGAAAGAGGCCACTGGGCTCACATAGAATGTCCAGGCCTGAAATGGAACAGGAGGGACAAGTGATGGGGTTTGGAAGGAAGGGAAGAGAGATAGACTCAGATGACTGTTTGGCTGGAGATTAGGAGAGGGGAAGGATGGAGGAAGCCTCAAGGGCTTCTAAGCTCCTCTCCACCCACTCCCAGTTCCAGAGAGGCAGGCCCTGTGGTTGCAGTTCCCCCTGGTCACCCATGGAGCCCATGGTAGCCACCCTACTTTTTGGTTTCCCTGTGGTTGTCAGGACCCTCTACCCTGCCATTCTCTACCAAGCAGCCAGGGGGAGCTTTTAAACTCATAACTCCATGTCACTCTCCAACTCCAAATCCTCCCATGGCTCCCTATAGCCCAAGTAGCGTGGCCCTTGCCCACAAACCTCCTCCCACTCTCCCCCAGGGCCATTCCACTCCAACCATACTAAGCCTCCTCCATGCTACCCCCACCCCTACCTGCAAGCCTTTGCCCCTGCTGTTCTTTTTGGGGCACACTTTCCCTCAATTCTTTTTGAGACAGACACTCAAGTCTGTTGCCCAGGCTGGAGTGCAGTGGTGTGATCTCAGCTCACCGCAACCTCTGCCTCCTGAGTTCAAGCGATCCTTCTGCCTCAGCCTCCTGAGTAGCTGGGGTTATAGGCACCCACCATCACACCCAGCTAATTTTTGTATTTTTAGTAGAGATGGGGTTTCACCATGTTGGCCAGGCTGGTCTGGAACTTCTGACTTCAGGTGATCCACCTGCCAAAGCCTCCGAAACTGCTGGGATTACAGGCGTGAGCCACCGCGTCTGGCCTTTCCCCAAATCTTCGAATGACTGTCTCCCCATCTTTCGGGTTTCTATTTAAAGGTCACTTCCTCAGAGGGGACTCCCCTGACCTCCAGTCTACAATAGCAGCTGTCTCCAAGCCTTTTCTAATCACAGAATCTTGTTTTATTATCTGCGCAGCGCTTGCCACTATGGGAAACTATCATGATATTTCTCCTTTTCTGTCTGGCTTCCACCTAGACAGTCAATGGGTAAGGCCAGGGAGCAAGTCAGCTATCAGCCCCTACAGGGATGCCTGGCACAAAGAAAACACTCAGAAAACGTGTGGAATGGGCAAATGAATGAATGAATGAACCAACGAACAAAGGAGACCCTAGTGGGTTCCCAAGGGTGGAATCTCCTAAGTTCAGCCCAGACCCAAACAGCAACGAAGGAGCCTGGAGACACCTCTGGTCCCCGGGCAGCGCCCCCACCGCCCACCATCAACCAGGCAAAGCCCAGCGTGTCTCCATGGAGATGGCAGCAGGACCCGCCCCCGCGCTGACCCGCACTCTCGGCTTCCTTATCTGGCCTAGGAATGCGCGGTATCCACACTCGCTTGCGCTGGAGCCACGCCTCCTCTCCCGCCCCCCCCCCCCCCCCCGCCCCGCCACCGCTACGAGACCACCCCAACCTCTCCAAACGGGACTGGAAGGACTCCTCTCCATCCCGCCAGGGGTCCCGCCTCGAGATTCTGGGAAGACTGGGGGTGGGGGACCAGATCGTAGCAGCAGCTGCACCGCGAGTTCCGCGCCTGCCCGAATCGCCCCACGCGGGGGACGGTGGGCTCAGCGCGTGGCGCCCGGAGCATCTGACAAGGACAGAGACAGAGGGGGTGGAAATCCCCGGGTGAGTCAACCCGTGCCGGAGAAGGGGGCGAGTTCCGATGCTCCGCCCGGCCAGGGGCCACGCGGGGTCCGCGCCACGCGCGCCTTCACCCACGACCCATCCCTGAGCCGGAGTTGAAAGAGGAGGCGCTTGAGCCAAGCAGTCACTTTTTCTTTCCTTTCAAAACAAAGCCACGCCCCCGCGGGGGAACCGGAGGAGGCAAACAACTTGGGGAAACCGAGGCAGAAAGCCCGACGTGCGATCGCCCTCCCCATGGGTGCCGCCCCTTGGCTTGGAGGCTCCACGGCGCGCACATCCTTTTGCCCTCGCTCTGCTGAGCCAGGAGGGGTGCTGCACCCCTCCCCCAAACACACTCCCCAAGACCCTGGTTCCCGGGCACAGCGTCCTGCCTCCCCCAAAGACTCCAGTCGAAAGCACTCGGATTCCGCCTTCTCCCCGGCGCCAACTTCCTGCCGCTGAGAAAGGCGGGGAGCACAGTCTGGGGGTTCGCGGCCGAGGCAGTGGGGGCTGCCTGGACTCTTGGAGAGGGCGCACGGTGACCACCCGCTTCGTGCAGCAGGAACCCAGGCGGCGCGTGCGCGCCCCAGCCCCCCGATCGAGGCCCCCTAGCTCGGATCCCGAGACCTCAGGGGACCAGGGCCCGCCCTTTCTGTTTCCTTGTCTTCACGCGCGCTCACCTGGCTAGGCCGGCCCGGCTCCCGGCCCTGGCCGGAGGGGCCTTGGCGTCTGCGTCCCCAGGGCGGCCGCGGCTGGGGCTGGGGTTGCCCGCCGGGCTCGGCTACGTCCCGGGGCTGGGACGAGGGACAGTGGGGGGGCGGGGTGAGCCGCCGCCGCCTCTGCCCCCCGCTCGCCCCGCCCTCCTCTCCTCCCCTTTCCGGCGGCGGCTGCAATGAATTCCAGATGTGGCCTGCTGGCTGGCCGGGACGCATGCTGGGGCCGACAGGAGCTGCACGGAGGGCCCCTTTGTCCGCCCCCCCACCTCTCCCTTTGCCCCTCCCAGCCCCCACCCGTGAGAACCGGCTGGCGGGAAACGTCACGCAGCCTAGTGACGTCACAGTACTCTCGGCCAGGTGGCCTCAACCTGAAACAGCTGTCTTCAACTCCAGGTTACCTCTGGGCTCACCCCTGGGACCCTGGACTTAGAAGAAAACACGAAGTCACCTTTATTTACTCAACAAAGAGCCTTGGAAGTACCTACTAGTTGTCAACGCGGCAAATAGGCATTAAGTGCCTACTGTATGTCCACCCAACAAATAATGAAATTCCTACTAAGTGCGATGTCTTGTCCCAAAGACAAAATTGGTCTCTCCTTTTTTTTTTTTTTTTTCTTTTTTGAGACAGGGTCTCGCTCTGTCACCCAGGCCATAGTGCAGTGGCTCAATCATAGCTCACGGGAGCCTCAACCTCCTGCCTCAGCCTCCAGAGTAGCTGGGACTACAGGTACGCCATCACACCTGGCTAATTTTTTGCAGTTTTTTGTAGAGGTGGGGGTCTCGCTATGTTGCCCAAGCTGGTCTTGAACTGTTGCGTTCAAGCAATCCTCCTGCCTCGGCCTCCCAAAGTGCTGGAATGACAGGTGCGAGCCACTGAGCCCGGCCAGTCTCTCCCTTGATAGGACTCCAGAATTCAGGTGCTGCCCTCTCTCCCCTGGGGGACCCGGGACACTCCACAGTCTTTCCTGCTTCTGTAGATCACTGTCCCCTCTGGCAGGGGGCACCAGCAAGGCCCAGTTTGTGCCTGCCTTCCGGCATCCGGCCCAGTCTTCTATCCAGTTTTCCAATTTTCACTCATTCCTGGGCGTTTCTGTGTGCCTGACTGTAGAAATGATGCACACTACACCTTCATCGAATGATGTTTGTGTACATGTGTGTGTGTGTGTAACCAGCAGTTTGACAACAGGAAAGGAGAGCCCCTCATTCCCTCAACAAATTTTTTTGTTTGAGACAGAGTCTCCCTTTGTCTCCCAGGCTGGAGTGCAGTGGTGTCATCTCAGCTCACTGCAGCCTCTGCCTCCCAGGTTGAAGCTATTCCTGTGCCTCAGCCTCTCGAGTAGCTGGAAATACAGGCGCGTGCCACCACGCCCAGCTGATTTTTTGTATTTTTAGTAAAGACAGGGTTTTACCACATTGACCAGGCTGGTCTCAAACTCTTGACTTCAAGTGATCCACCTGCCTCGACCTCCCCAAGTGCTGGGATTACAGGTGTAAACCACAGCACCCAGCAACAAATATTTTTTATGCACCTACTGGGCACAGCAGTGAACAAAAAAAAAAAGGAAAAACTCATCCAATGGATTTTTTTTTTTTTTTTTTGAGACAGAGTCTAGCTCTGTCGCCAGGCTGGAGTGCAGTGGCACTATCTCAGCTCACTGAAGCCTCTGCCTTCTGGGTTCACGAGATTCTCCTGCCTCAGCCTCTTGAGTAGCTAGCTGGGATTACAGGCATGTGCCACCATGCCCAGCTAATTTTTGTATTTTTCTTTTTTTTTTTTTTTTGAGACGGAGTCTCGCTCTGTCGCCCAGGCTGGAGTGCAGTGGCCGGATCTCAGCTCACTGCAAGCTCCGCCTCCCGGGTTTACGCCATTCTCCTGCCTCAGCCTCCAAAGTAACTGGGACTACAGGCGCCCGCCACCTCGCCCAGCTAGTTTTTTTGTATTTTTTTAGTAGAGACGGGGTTTCACCGGGTTAGCCAGGATGGTCTCGATCTCCTGACCTCGTGATCCACCCGTCTCGGCCTCCCAAAGTGCTGGGATTACAGGTTTGAGCCACCGCGCCCGGCCACTTTTTGTATTTTTAGTAGAGATAGGGGTTCACCATGTTGGCCAGGATGGTCTCGATCTCCTGAACTTGTGGTCTGCCCACCTCAGCCTCCCAAAGTGCTGGGATTACAGGCATGAGCAACCGTGCCCAGCCAACCCAATGGATCTTATGTTCAGGTGGGAGATTTGGCTTTTTATGAGGGTACCATTTGTGAAAATGTACACATTATATGTTATAAACATAATCTGGCCAGGCACGGTGGCTCACGACTGTAATCCCAACACTTTGGGAAGCCAAGATGGGTGAATTGCTTGAGCCCAGGAGTTCTAGATCAGCCTGGGCAACATGGTGAAACCCCATCTCTACAAAAAATACAAAAATTGACTGGCCCTGGTGGCTCACGCCTGTAATCCCAGCATTCTGGGACTCCAATGTGGGTGGATCATTTGAGGTCAGAAGTTCGAGACCAGTCTGGCCAATATGGCAAAACCCCTTCTCTACTAAAAATACAGAAAATTAGTCAGGCATGGTGGCGGGCACCTGTAATCCCAGCTACTCAGGAGGCTGAGGCAGGAAAATTGCTTGAACCCGGGAGACAGAGGTTGCAGTGAGCCAAGATGGCTCCATTGGACTTCAGCTTGGGCAACAGAGCAGGACTCCATCTCAAAAAATAAAATAAAATAAAATAAAATAAAAATAAAGAGGCTGGGTGCGATGGCTTATACCTGTAATCCCAGCACTTTGGGAGGCAAAGGCAGGTGGATCACCTGAGGTCAGCAGTTCAAGACCAGGCTGGCCAACATGGCAAACCCCATCTCTAATAAAAGTACGAAAATTAGCCAGGAATGGTAGTGTGTGCCTGGAGTCCCAGCTACTTGGGAGACTAAGGCAGGAGAATTGCTTGAACCCTGGAGATAGAGGTGGCAGTGCGCCGAGATCATGCTATTGCACTCCAGCCTGGGTGACAGAGCAATATTCCATTTTAAATAAATAAATAAAACTAAATAAATAAATGGAGTAGTCTTGTGTGTACTGATGGGAAATGGTCTTCCACATATTAAGTTGAAAAAGTACAGTGTAGACCAGTATGAATTGCATTTCTGGGTGTATTTATAAGAACTATATAAATACACACACATTTGCCTGTGACACACACTCTGTCTCTGGCAGAAGGCACCAGACCCTAGTCACAACAGTTACTCTTAGGGAGAGGAACTGTGGGTAGGGAAATGAGGTAAGAAGAAACAGCTTTTCATGATATACCCTGGAGGGCTGTTTTTGTTTGTTTGTTTGTTTGTTTTTGAGACGAGGTATCTCCATGTTGGCCAGGCTGGTCTCAAACTCCTGATCTCAAGTGATCCGCCTGCCTCAGACTCCCAAAGTGCTGGGATTACAGGCCTAAACCACTGTGCCCAGCCGGCTGTTTGAAATCTTTAGCTTCTAATAGCAATTCAAAAAAATGTACAAAGAGGTCGAGGCAAGGGAATCACCTGAGTTCAGCAGTTCAAAACCAGGCTGACCAATATGGTGAAACCCCATCTCTATTAAAAATAGAAAAATTATTGGGAGGCCAAGGCAGGCGGATCACGAGGTCAGGAGTTCAAGACCAGCCTGGCCAACATGGTGAAATCCATTCTGTATTAAAAATACAAAAATTGGCTGAGTGCGGTGGCTCACACCTGTAATTCCAGCACTTTGGGAGGCCGAGTCGGGCAGATCATGAGGTCAGGAGATGAGACCATCCTGGCTAACACGGTAAAATCCCGTCTCTATTAAAAACACAAAAAACTGGCCGGGCGCGGTGGCTCAAGCCTGTAATCCCAGCACTTTGGGAGGCCGAGATGGGCGGATCACGAGGTCAGGAGATCGAGACCATCCTGGCTAACACGGTGAAACCCCGTCTCTACTAAAAAAATACAAAAAAACTAGCTGGGCGAGGTGGCGGGCGCCTGTAGTCCCAGTTACTCGGGAGGCTGAGGCAGGAGAATGGCGTGAACCCGGGAGGCGGAGCTTGCAGTGAGCCGAGATCACGCCACTGCACTCTAGCCTGGGTGACAGAGCGAGACTCCATCTCAAAAAATAAATAAATAAATACAAAATTTAACTGGGAGCAATGGTGCACACCCGTAGTCCCAACTACTTGGGAGGCCGAGGCAGTAGAATCACTTGAACCCAAGAGGCAGAGGTTGCGGTGAGCCAAGATCCTGCCGCTGCATTCCAGTCTGGGCAATAGAGCGAGACTGCATCTCAAAAAAAAAAAAAAAAAAAAAATGAACCAGGTGTAGTGGCAGGTGCCTATAGTCACAGCCACTCTGGAGGCTGGGGCAGGAGAATTGCTTGAATCTGGGAGGTGGAGGTTACAGTGAGCCAAGATCGTGCCACTGCACTCCAGCCTGGGCAACAGAGTGAAACTCCATCTCAAAAAGTATGTTAAAAAAATTGGCCAGGCACAGTGGCTAACACCTGTAATCCTAGCATTTTGGGAGGCCGAGGCAGGCGGATCACAAGGTCAGGAGATCGAGACCATCCTGGCTAGCATGGTGAAATCCTGTCTCTACTAAAAATACAAAAAATTAGCCGGGCGTCGTAGCGGGCGCCTGTAGTCCCAGCTACTCAGGAGGGTGAGGCAGGAGAATGTTGTGAACCCAGTAGGCAGAGCTTGCAGTGAGCCGAGATCGTGCCACTGTACTCCAGCCTGGGCAACAGACCGAGACTCCGTCTGAAAAAAAAAAAAATATATATATATATATATATATATATATAAATTTTAAAAATCAGTCATGCCTAGTGGCTCATGTCTATAATCCCAGCACTTTGAGAGGCCAAGGCAGGAAGACCAGTTGTGCCCAGGAGCTTGAGATTAGCCTGTGCAATATAGTGAGACTTCGTCTCTACAAAAGAAAAAACAAAAAATTAAACATAGCCAAGCATGGTTGTGTGTGCCTGTAGTTCCAGCTACTCATGAGGCTGGGGTGCGAGGATCACTTGAGCCTGGGAGGTGGAGGCTGAAGTTAGCTGAAATCACACTGCTGCACTCCAGCCTAGTTGACAGAGCAAGACACTGTCTGGAAAAAAAAAAAAAATCAACAGGCCAAGCACGATAACTCACAACTGTAATCCTAGCACTTTGGGAGGCAGAGGCAGGAGGATTGCTTGAGGCCAGGAATTTGAGACCAGCCCAGGCAATATAGTAAGAGCCCATCTCAAAAAAAAAAAAAAAAAAAAAAAATCAACATATTAATGTTATATATAGGCATGCCACATATGTCTGTGTGTAACACAACATGTAATGGCTCTATGCTAAGCCTGGTGATGCCTAATTGGTCGCTGCCATCCAAAGCTGACAGTCTGATGGAGGAGACAGAGAAGAAACCAGACAATTATTTTTATTTATTTATTTATTTATTTATTTATTTATTTATTTATTTTGAGACAGAGTCTCCTTCTATCGCCCAGACTGGAGTGCACTGGCAAGATCTCGGCTCACTGCAACTTCTGACTCCCAGGTTCAAGCAATTCTCCTGCCTCAGCCTCCCAAGTATCTGGGATTACAGCTGCACACCACCACGACCGGCTAAGTTTTGTATTTTTATTAGAGACGGGGTTTCACCATGTTGGCCAGGCTGGTCTTGAACTCCTCCTGACTTCAGGCTATCCACCCGCCTCGGCCTCCCAAAGTGCTGGGATTACAGGAGAGGCACTGTGCCTGGCCGAAACCAGACAATTCTAACACAGGGTGATGGGGCTTTGAAGGGGGGATACAAAGAAAGTCAGAAAGTGACTAGTCAATTCTAGACTTTGCTCCCTTTCCTGAGCTCGATTTCAGGGTCTACCGGCTTCTGGGCCATATCTTGGGGTCTACTGGGACCTTAGCAAAACCTCACTGCCTCCTCTCCCAAGTGAGAAGTGTTGCCTGAACACTCTAGAAACCAGGTGTTCAACCCGCAGAGGAGGAAGCATGAAGAAAATTAGGTTTTCTCCTCGTCTGAGAGCTATCAGAGCGGAAATCTCAGTCTTGCGTGGGGACCTGAAGACTGGGGAGGAAGTGACCGCCCTCATATGCCTGGGCTGGCTCAGCAATTTGCAGTCTCCCCTGGGACCTGGGGGGTTGGGGCATGGGGGTGATGTAAAGGATGCAGACATGTGTGGCCGTCTGCCAGGGGAACTGTGGCTCCCAGACAAAGGTGATGTCCCCGGGGACACACAGACACACCGACATGCAACTTCCGCCTCCCTCCCACTTCTGGTTCAACACAATGTCTTCGCCAGGTCAGCCAAGGGAGCGGTACAGAGGACTGGAAAACGCTGGAGGCCTGGACTTCCTGATGGTCTTGCGGGGGTCAGGAGGAGAGCTTGGCCGACCCCGGTGGTGGGGGAGGCCTGAGTGAGAGAACAGTGGAGGAGGAAGGAAACAGGGCCCTTTTCTTGCAGAACTCCCAGCAGGGGAAATAGAGGAGAAGGAAGAGGCTTGAACTAGCTTCCACTAATTATAGGGTCAGTGACAATAATGGCTAACACACATAGCCACCGACTGTGTGCTAGATGTGGTGCTGTGAGTCCTCACAACCCAAGGAAGTGGGTACTATGATAATCATCATTTTTTTGTTTGTTTTTTGAGATGGAATCTCGCTCTATCACTCAGGCTGGAGTGCAGTGGCACGATCTCGGCTCACTGCAACCTCCACCTTCCAGGTTCAAGGGATTCTCCTGCTTTAGCCTCCTGAGTAGCTGGGATTACAGGCGCTCACCACCACGCCTGAGTAATTTTTTGTATTTTTAGTAGAAACGGGGTTTCACTGTTAGCCAGGCTGCTCTAGAACTCCTGACCTCAGCTGATCTGCCCACCTCGGCCTCCCAAAGTGCTGGGATTACAGGCGTAAGCCACCGTGCCTGTGCCTGGTCTTTTTTTTTTTTTTTTTTTTTTTTTGAGATGGAGTCTTGTTCTGTCACCCAGGCTGGAGTGGCAGTGGCATGATCTTGGCTCACTGCAACCTCTGCCTCCTGGGTTCAAGCGATCCTCCTGCCTCAGCCTCCCAAGTAGCTGGGATTATAGGAGCGCGCCACCATGCCTAGCTAATTTTTATATTTTTAGTGGAGACGGGATTTTACCACTAAAATTGGCCAGGCTGATCTCAAACTCCTGACCTGAAGTGACAGCCTCAGCCTCCCAAAGTGGCTCACGCTCTTACAGGTGTGAGCCACTGCGCCCGGCCAATCCCATTTTAAAGATGAGGAAAGTTGACTGGGCGTGGTGGCGAACGCCTGTAATCCCAGCACTTTGGGAGACCAAGGTAGGCGGATCACCTGAGGTCAGGAGTTGAAGACCAGTCTGGCCGACATGGGAAAACCCCATCTCTAACTAAAAATACAAAAATTAGCCAGGTATGGTGATGCGCGCATGTAACCCCAGCTACTTGAGAGGCTGAGGCACAAGAACCGCTTGAACCTGGGAGGCAGAGGTTGCACTGAGCCAAGATTATGCCACTGTACTCCAGCCTGGGTGACAGAGTGAGACTCTGTTTCAAAAAAAAAAAAAAAAGAAAAGAAGAAAACTGAGGCACACAGGAGAGGTGAGATTTGAACTAGAGCCATCCAGCTCCTCTAAATCCAGCAGCCCTGGTTCTCTGTCCTCTTGTTCATTCGGAGTCTCCACCCCACTCCTATGCCACCATCCCCATCTCTGCCCCAGCAGGTAGGAACAAACAGGCAATGGTTACCACCCAGGACTACACTGGTCAACAGTGAGATGTGGAATGTTCTCCATAATCCAGGAGAAGGGATGCCCTCTGACCCCCATTCCCACCTTCACCCCAGATATTGTGAACTCCCCCAAATCCAGGAGGCCCAAGCCCTTGACACCAGATCTTGTGGTTGCCCATCATGGCCCTGAAATACATGAGGCCCAGGCCTGTTCTCCATCCTCCCTGGGCCTCCACTGTCCCCCCACCCCCCTGGCTCTCATCTCTGGCAGGAGGAACTGCCTGGGAAGTGTCTGAGATGGATCCCAACTTTCTCATCATCACCCCAGCGCTGGGGGAAGGGGCCCCAGGCTACAGAGAAGCTTCCCAGATGCTGATCTTGGCAGGCAAGGGAATTGCGGCAGCCTCATCTCCTCCATGGGCTCAGAGCCCACTTTCAGCTTCAGTGATGGGGTGGGGAGGCTCCCACTGGAGGCCAGCCTCTGCCACGTCTGCACCAGAAGCAGTCTTGGCCCTTCAAACTGGGGGAAGGAGTGGGCTCTCTTCCCGCTGAAGGCAGGATGAACAATTAGGGGAAAGGGGAACCTCAAAACGGCTAACTTCTCAGCAAGACCCTCCCACCCCAGCAAGCTCATGACAGCTGACATGTGTATAATGTGCCAGTTACTGCCCTAAGTGTTTTACAAATATTGACTCACCCTCAATAGCTCACAGCATTTCCCTCAGCTAGAGAAAGGAGAGAGAAACTGCAGTCTGTCCTCACAAAGGAAGACCATGCCTGTAATCTCAGCACTTTGGGAGGCTGAGGCAGGTGGGTCACCTGAGGTCAGGAGTTCAAGACTAGCCTGGCCAACATGGCGAAACCCCATCTCTACTAAAAATGAAAAAATTAGCTGGGTGTGGTGGTACGCACCTGTAATCTCAGCTACTCAGAAGGCTGAGGCAGGAGAATTGTTTGAACCCAGGAGGTGGAGGTTGCAGTGAGCCAAGATTGCACCACTGCACTCCAGACTGGGTGACAAGAACATATGAAACTCCATCTCAAAAAAAAAAAGTCAGAAATAAGGAATTAGTGATACCTAGCCACATGGAGAACTCTCTTATAAGTACCGCGCGCTAACCGATTGCGCCACTGGAGCCACTCACATGGAGAACTCTCAAATGCATTAGGATGAGGGAAAGAAGTTCAACGCAAAGGTCGAATACTGTATGACTCTATTTCCATAATGTTCTAGGAAAAGAAAAACTATAGGGACGGTGAAATATTGGGACAGGAGAGGTTGACTGCAAAAGGGCATGGTGGGGCCGGGTGCAGTGGCTCATGTCTGTAATCCCAGCACTTTCAGAGGCTGAGGTGAGAGAATCACTTGAATGCAGGAGTTCAACACCATCCTGGGCTACAGAGCGAAACCCAGTCTCTACAAAAAAAAAAAAAAGAAAAAAAACAGCCAGGTACAGTGGCACGTGCCTGTGCTAGCTATTCTGGAGGCTGAAGCAGAAGGATTGCCTGAGCCCAGCAGTTTGACACTACTGTCACCTATGATCGCACCACTGCACTCCAGCCTGAGCAACAGAGTGAGACCATGTCTTAAAAAAAAAAAAAAAAAAAGTTGGGGGGGATGGGGGAATTATTTTTTTGCGGGGAGGGCAATGGAACCATTCTGCATCTTGATTGTGGTTTTGGTTATGTGACTACATATGTTTGTTGAAATGTGCACAACTGTATGCTAAAAAGGGAAGATTTTCTTCTTTTTTTTTGAGACGGAGTCTTGCTCTGTTGCCCAGGCTAGTGTGCAGTGACGCGATCCAAAGCAACCTCTGCCTCCCGGGTTCAAGCGATTCTTCTGCCTCAGTCTCCTGAGTAGCTGGGATTACAGGTGTCCACCACCACCACGCCTGGCTAATTTTTGTATTTTTAGTAGAGATGGGGGTGTCACCATCTTGGCCAGGCTGGTCTTGAACTCGTGACCTTATGATCCACCCACCTCAGCCTCCCAAAGTTCTGGGATCACAGGCATGAGCCACCACGCCCAACCAGGAAGATTTTTATTGTATCTAAATTGCACAAAAAAAGCAATACTTCTGTTTAAAAAATCCTCACACCAGCCTTATTATTTGTTTGTGTGTTTGTTTGTTTTCTTCATCTTGGCCAAAAGGCCGAGAAGCAATTTATTTATTTTTATTTTTTATCTTTTTGGAGATAAGGTCTTGCTCTGTCACCCAGGCTGGAGTGCAGTGGCGCAATTATAGCTCACTGTAGTCTCAAGCTCGTGAGCGCAAACAATCTGCCCACTTCAGCCTACCCAGTAGCTGGGACTACAGGCCCAAGTCACCATGCCTAGCTAACTTTTAATTTTTTTGTAGAGGATTAGGTTGGTCTCACTATGTTGCCCGGGCTGGACTTGAACTCCTGGGCTCAAGCAGTCCTCCCACCTTGGTCTCCCAAGGGCACTGAGATTACAAGTGTGAACCACTCTGCCTGGCCTCCTAACAGTAGCTTTACATCAGTGAGGGTCTAACCAGGAAACAGAAGTATCTCCAATAGAGGGAATTTAATATATGGGTCAATTTAACACAAAGATAAAAAATCAAAGGACAGCCAGGCGCGGTGGCACATGCCTGTAATTCCAGCACTTTGGGAGGCCAAGGCGGACAAATCACGAGGTCAGGAGTTCAAGACCAGCCCAGCCAACATGGTGAAACCCTGTCTCTACTAAAAATACAAAAAATTAACTGGGCGTAGTGGCGGGAGCCTGTAATCCCAGCTACTTGGGAGGCTGAGGCAGGAGAATTGCCTGAACCCGGGAGGCGGAGGTTGCAGTGAGCTGAGATTGCGCCACTGCACTCCAGCCTGGGCGAAAGAGTAATGCTTTTCTAAAACAAAACAAAAAGGATGGACAGATTATTTTAAACTTAGCATAGGCCGGGCGCAGTGGCTCACGCCTGTAATCCCAGCACTTTGGGAGGCTGAGGCGGGTGGATCACCTGAGGTTGGGAGTTCGAGACTAGCTGATCAACATGGAGAAATCCCCTCTCTACTAAAAGTACAAAATTAGCCGGGCGTGCTGGCACATGCTTGTAATCCCAGCTACTAGGGAGGCTGAGGCAGGAGAATCGCTTGAACCTGGGAGACGGAGGTTGCGATGAGCCGAGATCGCGCCATTGCACTCCAGCCTGGGCAACAAGAGCGAAACTCCATTTCCAAAAAAAAAAAATTAGCATAAACCAAGCATGGTGGTGTATGCCTGTAGTCCCAGCCACTTGGGAGGCTGAAGCAGGAGGATCGTTTGAGCCCAGGAGTTGGACTCCAGCCTGGGCAACATAGCCAAACCTCATCTCTTAAAAATAAAATAATAAAAATAAAGGATATGGCAGACCTTGTAAAAAATTTAAATAGAAATTACCATATAGATGGCCGGGCGCGGTGGCTCAAGCCTGTAATCCCAGCACTTTGGGAGGCCGAGACGGGCGGATCACGAGGTCAGGAGATCGAGACCATCCTGGCTAACACGGTGAAACCCCGTCTCTACTAAAAATACAAAAACTAGCCGGGCGAGGTGGCGGGCGCCTGTAGTCCCAGCTACTCGGGAGGCTGAGGCAGGAGAATGGCGTAAACCCGGGAGGCGGAGCTTGCAGTGAGCTGAGATCCGGCCACTGCACTCCAGCCTGGGCGACAGAGCGAGACTCTGTCTCAAAAAAAAAAAAAAAAAAAAAAAAAAAAAAAAAAAAAAAAAAAAAAAAGAAATTACCATATAGGAAGATGATGTCTAATGGGAGGTGCTACCAGAGGCATATGGGGAGAAATATCTTGGGCTGGGTGCAGTGGTTCAGGACTGTAATCCCAGCACTTTGAGAGGCGAAGGTGGGAGGATCGCTTGAAGCCATGGGTTTGAGACCAGCCTGGGTAATATGGGAGACCCCATCTCTATTTTTAAAATCCTTAAAAAAAAAAAAAAAAAATCCATGTATGGTGGCATGCACCTGTGGTTCCAGCTACTCAGGAGGTTGAGGCAGAAGGATCACGTCAGTCCAGGAGGTCGAGGCTGCAGTGAGCTACAATTGTGACATTGCACTACAGCCTGGGTGACAGAGTAAGACCCTATCCCTGGAAAAAAAAGAGGCCAGGCGCGGTGACTCACGCCTGTAATCCCAGCACTTTGGGCAGCTGAGGTGGGTGAATTACCTGAGGTCAGGAGTTCAAGACCAGTCTGACCAACATGATGAAACCCAGTCTCTACCAAAAATACCAAATTAGCCGGAAATGGTGGTGTGTGCCTGTAATCTCAGCTACTTGGGAGGCTGAGGCAGAAGAATCGCTTGAACCCAGGAGGTGGAGGTTGCAGTGAGCTGAGATTATGCCATTGCACTCCAGCCTGGGCGACAAGAGCAAAACTCCTTTTCAAAAAACAAAAAAAGAAAAGGAAAGAAAAGAAATATCTTGGCTTCGGCTTCTCCCGCCTTCCTCTTGGACAATCTGCCCCCAGTGCCTCCCATTGGCTAAATGTGTCCAGAAGCCAGCGGGCAAGGGAGATGTCCTGTGAGAGGTCGGCCCTGAGCCATGCAGGGAGAACAGCACAGGGACCAGATGATGCCAGAGCATGCAGGCTTAAGCCCTGCACAAACCATGTGGGTAGGGGCGACTATACCCCCATTTTACAGAGGAGGAAACTGAGGTCTGGAGAGCCAATGTGACGCGCCCAGGGTCTCAGGCCCTCAAGGAGGTCGGACTCTCTGGTTCTCGCCAACACCTGCCTGGAGGGCTAGTTCTGTGGCTTTTTTCTACCCTTCACCCCTGTCCTGGTTGCTCAGGGAAGTGAAGGGAATGAAAATATCCATGCAAATCAGTCCCACTGTGGGGAGGCCCTCCGTGGGAGGCTCTGTCCCCTCACGGGGTTTGGCAGTTACACACAAGCTGAGCTGAAAACAAACAGCAGATGTTTGGACAGTGGATGGGGGAGGGGCGCTTTAGGCAGTTTTCCCCAGTGTACGAGACCACCTCTCACCCCCCACCAACAGATCTGTATCATCCATCCATGACCTGTACCGTTTTCTTTTTTTTTTTTTTTTTGAGATGGAGTCTTGCTCTGACACCCAGGCTGGAGTGCAGTGGCGCGATCTTGGCTCACTGCAACCTCTGCCTCCCGGGCTCAAGCGATTCTCGTGCCTCAGCCTCCTAAGTAGCTGGAATTACAGGCGCCCACCACCGTGCCTGGCTAATTTTTGTCTTTTTTTTTTTTTTTTTTGAGACGGAGTCTGGTGCTGTCGCCCAGGCTGGAATGCAGTGGCCGGATCTCAGCTCACTGCAAGCTCCGCCTCCCAGGTTACGCCATTCTCCTGCCTCAGCCTCCGGGTAGCTGGGACTACAGGCGCCCGCCACCTCGCCCGGCTAGTTTTTTGTATTTTTTTAGTAGAGATGGGGTTTCACCGTGTTAGCCAGGATGGTCTCGATCTCCTGACCTCGCGATCCGCCCGTCTCGGCCTCCCAAAGTGCTGGGATTACAGGCTTGAGCCACCGCGCCCGGCCCAATTTTTGTCTTTTTAGTAGAGACGGGGTTTCATCATGTTGGCCAGGTTGGTCTCCGACTCCTGACCTTAAATGATCCACCCTTCTTGGCCTCCCAGAGTGCTGGGATTACAGGCGTGAGCCATTACTCCCAGCCAATCCCATTTTAAAGATGAGGAAAATTGACTGGGTGCGGTGGCTCACGCCTATAATCCCTACACTTTGGGAGGCTGAGATCGGCGGATCACTTGAGCCACCGACCTCAGGCCCTGTACCTTCTTTTTGGGGAGCTGCCCCCCCAGTATTGCAGCCCTGACCCCTGGCCTTTGTGAGAATCCTTGTTTAGTAATGGAGGAAAAGTTGAGGCCAGATATTGGGGGGCCCTCCCACATCTAATGTGTGCCCCCTAAATTGCTGTGATACCCATGGCCAGCAAAGACCCTCTCTGGATTGCAGAGTTGATGCTGGTCCCACACTACCAAGAACAGAGGTCACCTGCAGTTGAGCCTTTGATCCACGGGAGAGGGCTGGTTGCATTGACCTTTGACCTCTCCCCAGGCTTGGCTCAAAATAGTCAAACTTTGAGCCTTTTGGTATGCAGATCTCCTGGTCGTTACTGCCCTTTCATTAAGACTCATAATTGGGGGCTGGACATGGTGGCTCACGCTTGTAATCCCAGCACTTAGGGAGGCCAAGGCAGGCAGATCACTTGAGGCCAGGTGTTCGAGACCAGCCTGTACAACATGGTGAAACCCTGTCTCTACTGAAAATACAAAAAGGCAGGGTGCAGTAGCTCGCACCTGTAATCCCAGCACTTTGGGAGGCCGAGGTGGGAGGATCGTAAGTTCAAGAGATCGAGACCATCCTGGCCAACATGGTGAAACCCCGTCTCTACTAAAAATACAAAAATTAGCTGGGCATGGTGGCGTGCATCTGTAGTCCCAGCTACTCAGGAGACTGAGGTAGGAGAATCACTTGAACCCGGGAGGCGGAGGTTGCAGTGAGCAGAGATCATGCCATTGCACTCCAGCCTGGGCAACAAGAGTGAAACTCCACCTCAAAAAAAAAAAAAAAAAAGACTCATAGTCAATATGCCAGTTGTTGGGGAATGCTGTGTAAACTGGGGTAGGAACCGGGTGCGGTGGCTCATGCCTGTAATTCCAGCATTTTGGGAGACCGAGGCTGGAGGACAGCTTGAGGCCAGGAATTTGAGACTAGCCTGGCCAGCATAGTGGGTCTCTGTCTCTACCAAAAATAAAAAAAGTTAGCCCAGTGTGGTGGCATGTGCCCGTAGTCCCAGCTACTCAGGAGGCTGAGTGTGAGGATGACTTGAGCCCAGGGGGTAAAGGCTGCAATGACCTATGATCCTGCCACTGCACTCCAGCCTGGGCAACAGAGGGAGGCTCTGCCTCTAAAAGATAAAAAAACAAAAGCTGGAGTAGGAACGGAAGGATAAGTTTAGATGCACTGTCACCTGAGAAGGTGGCATTTCAGTAAAGAGCCAAAGGAGATGAAAGAGTGAGACGTACAGATATTCAGGGAGGCTGGGCATGGTGGCTCAAGCCTGTAATCCCAGAACTTTGAGAGGCTAAAGTGGTGAGTCACTAGAGGCCAGGAGTTGGAGACCAGCCTGGGCAGCATAGTGAGACTCCATCATGTTTTGTTTTGTTTGAGACAGGGTCTCACTGTCACCCAGGCTAGAATGCAGTGGCACAATCACAGCTCGCTACAACCTCCGCCTCCCAGGTTCAAGCAATTCTCCTGCCTCAGCCTCCCAAGTAGCTGGGATTACAGGCACCTGCCACTATACCTGGCTAATTTTTTTTTTTTTGTTTTGAGACGGAGTCTCGCTCTGTCGCCCAGGCTGGAGTGCAGTGGCCAGATCTCGGCTCATAGCAAGTTCCGCCTCCTGGGTTTACGCCATTCTCCTGCCTCAGCCTCCTGAGTAGCTGGGACTGACTACAGGCACCCGCCACCTCGCCTGGCTAGTTTTTTTTTTTTTTTTTTTTTTTTTTTTTGTATTTTTTTAGTAGAGACGGGGTTTCACCATGTTAGCCAGGATGGTCTCGATCTCCTGACCTCGTGATCCGCCAGTCTCAGCCTCCCAAAGTGCTGGGATTACAGGTTTGAGCCACCGCACCCGGCCTAATCTTTGTATTTTTAGAGAGACAAGGTTTCACCATGTTGGCCAGGCTGGTCTCAAACTCCTGACCTCAAGTCATCTGCCCACCTCAGCCTCTCTAAGTGCTGGGATTACAGGCGTGAGCCACTACGCCTGGCCCTCATCATGTTTTTTTAAAATAATAAAATAATAAAAGAAACAAAAATAGGTATTAAGGGGGAAATGGAATGTGATTGGTGGGTTCTGGGTTCCGGTGAGGAGGCCAGGGCAGCCAAAGCCATGGAGGAATGGAACAGAATGGAAGTGAGGGCAGGTCCCACGGGGACTTGAGGGTTGCATGAGGACTTTGGTTTTAGCGCTAAGTGAAATGAAGGCACTGAGGGTTCTGAGCAGAAAAGGGAAGTGACCTGACTCAGATGTTTACAGCCTACCTCTAGGGGATGGGTAACAGGTGATGAAGAGTGAAGGTGGAAGGAAGAATTCATTCTCAACACAGCCCTGTAGGGAGGGTTTGTGTGTATTTCACTTACAGATTAGGAGGCCACAGCTCCAAAAGAGCTCGCCACTTGACCAAGGTCATCCAGCCAATTAGTGGCAATGCCTGGATTCAAACCAGTGTTACTGAATGAATAATCATGTATGGGCACCTTATGTGCCCAGTGACCTCAGGTGGACAGAGACTTGAGACCCAGGGACATAAAGAGAAAGTCCTCTGTTGTTAGCAATACCCCCGCAATAGGATGAATGAAGAAATTCACTCAGGAAACATTTATTAGCTGGGTGTGGTGGTGCAAGCCTGTGGTCCCAGTTACTCGGGAGGCTGAGGCAGGAGGATTACTTGAGCCCAGGAGTTGGAGCCTGCAGTGAACTATGATCATGCCACTGCACACCAGCCTAAGTGACAGAGTGAGACCCTGTCTCTAAAAAGAAAAACAAAAGAACTAAAGAAACATTTATCGAGCATGTACTGTGGTCCAGGCACTATGCCGAGTGCTGAGGCTACAGCAGGTAATAGGATAGAGGAAAATTCCAGCCTTGGGGGAGTTTACACTCTAATGGGAGAGGCAGACAAAAAGCATTTTTAGCCAGGCGCAGTGGCTCACGCCTGTAATCCCAGCACTTTGGGACGCCGAGGTGGGCAGATCACAAGGTCAGGAGTTTGAGATCAGCCTGGCCAACATGGTGAAACTCTGTCTCTATTAAAAATACAAAAAATTAGCCAAGTATGGTGGCAGGTGCCTGTAATCCCAGCTACTTGGAGGCTAAGGCAGGAGAATCGCTTGAACCCGGGAGCCGGAGGTTGAAGTGAACTGAGATTGCGCCATTGCACTCCAGCCTGGGCAATAAAAGCAAAACTCTGTCTAAAAGGAAAAAAAAGGCCAGGCACAGTGGCTCAAGCCTGTAATCCCAGCACTTTGGGAGGCCGAGACAGGAGGATCACGAGGTCAGGAGATCCAGACCATCCTGGCTAACATGGTGAAACCCTGTCTCTACTAAAAAATACAAAAAAATTAGCCAGGTGTGGTGGTGGGTGCCTGTAGTCCCAGCTACTCGGGGAGGCTGAGGCAGGAGAATGGCGTGAACCCAGGAGGCAGAGCTTGCAGTAAGTGGATATCGTGCCACTGCACTCCAGCTTGGGCGACAGAGTGAGACTCCATTTCAAAAGAAGAAGAAGAAGAAGATAACCATTAGGCCAGATGTGGTGACTCACGTCTGTAATCCCAGCACTTTGGGAGGCTAAGGCAGGAGGACTGCTGGAGCTGAGGAGTCTGAGACCAGCCTGAGCAATGTGGTGAGATCTCGTGTCTACAAAAAATATATATTTTTTAGGCCGGGCCCGGTGGCTCAAGCCTGTAATCCCAGCACTTTGGGAGGCCGAGACGGGTGGATCATGAGGTCAGGAGATCGAGACCATCCTGGCTAACACTGTGAAACCCTGTCTCTACTAAAAAATACAAAAAAACTAGCCGGCGAGGTGGCGGGCGCCTGTAGTCCCAGCTACTCGGGAGATCCGGCCACTGCACTCCAGCCCGGGCGACAGAGCGAGACTCCATCTCAAAAGAAAATATATATATATATATATTATTTTATATATATATAAAAATAAAATATATATATATATTTTTTTTTCTTTAATAGCCGAGTGTGGTAGCACAGGCGTGTAGTCCCAGCTACTCAAAAGGCCGAGGTGGGAGGATCACTTGAGCCCCGGAGGCAGAGGTTGCAGTGAACTGAGATCTTGACATTGCACTCCAGCCTGGGTGGCAGAGTGGAACACTGTCTCAAAAAAAAAAAAAAAAAAGAAGAAGAAGAAGAAGAAGATAAGTATTAATATAGGGCAAGAGAAAGGGTCAGAAGGGTCAGGAGTGAAGATTTGCTTTTTCATTTTTTATTTTTTTCAGACGGCATCTCGATCTGTCACCTGGGCTGGAGTGCAGTGGAGCAATCTCGGCTCACTGCAAACTCCACCTCCCGGATTCAAGCTATCCTCCCATCTTAGGCTCCTGAGAAGCTGGGACAACAGTCGCACACCAGCAGAGGTTTCAGTGAGCTGAGATCACACCACTGCACTCCAGCCTGTGGGACAGAGTAAGACCTTGTCTCAAAAAACAACAACAACAAAAACAAAGGAAGCACGCAGTGGGTAGTCAGAAAGGTTCAGCCACCTCTGTCCCCCGTCAGTCTTTCCTTAGTCCTGGCTTCTGCGACTGCTGTTCTCTCAACCTGAAACACACTTTCTCCTCTGGACAAAATCCTCAACCCTTAGCTCTCAGGCTACAGCTTCATAAGACCACCCCAAGACCCTGTCCCCGTGGTTGGGAATTCCTCCCATGGACACCCACAAACCCTGTAGACTCCCCTCCTGAACGCTGATCATTCAGGCCTCTGCATTAGACTGTGAATATCTCAAAAGTGTTTGCTGGATTTACTGGTGTACCAGTGGTGCACAGTAGGTGCCTAATAAATCACTAAGAAACTAAACCACGCGGCCTAGTGCGGTGGCTCATGCCTGTAATCCCAGCACTTTGGGAGGCTGAGGCAGAGGGATCACTTGAGGTCAGGAGTTCAAGACCAGCCTGGCCAACATGGCAAAACCCCGTCTCTACTAAAAATACAAAAATTAGCTGGGCGTGCTGACATCCGCTTGTAATCCCAGCTGCTCAGGAGGTTGAGGCAGGAGAATTGCTTGAACCCAGGAGGTGGAGGAGGTTACAGTGAGCTGGGATTGCACCACTGCACTCTACCCTGGGTGACAGAACGAGACTCTGACTCAAAAACAAAAAAACGTACAGGGCATGGATGAATGATACAGATCTGTTGTGGGGGATGAGGGGTGGAGTAACAAGGTCAGGAGTTCGAGACCATCCTGGCTAACATGGTGAAACCCTGTCTCTACTAAAAATACAAAAATTAGCTGGGCGTGGTGGCAGGCACCTGTAGTCCCAGCTACTCCGGAGGCTGAGGTGGAAGAATGGTGTGAACCTGGGAGGCGGAGCTTGCAGTGAGCCGAGATCATGCCATGCACTCCAGCCTGGGCGACAGAGCGAGACTCCATCTCAAAAAAAAAAAAAAGCCAGGCAAGGTGACTCACACCCATAATCATGGCACTTTGGGAGGCCAAGGCAGGCAGATCGCTTGAGCCCAGAAGTCTGAGATCTGCCTGGGCAACATGGCGAGACCCTGTCTCTGAAACAAGATAAAAGAAAAAACTAAGTACTGTTCCATCCTTTGCCATGTAAAATCTAAGCTCTCTGGTGTGGAACAGACTTGCAAAGCTGCCTGTAAAATCATGCACCGGATTTTGGAGTAGACACACAGGAGGTTGATTGTAGTGGTGGCTTCTGGGAGAAGAACTGGGGGTAGGGGGCACAGATAAGAGTAGACAGAATTTTCACCCTAGTAATCTTTTTGTAGTTTTTGAAATTTTCTCTATCAGGTATATGAAAGACCAATGAAAATATACAATAGGCCAGGTGTGGTGGCTCATGCCTGTAATCCCAGCACTTTGGGAGGTTGGGGCGGGTGGATCACCTGAGGTCAGGAGTCCGAGGCCAGCCTGACCCACATGGTGAAACCTCGTCTCTACTGAAAATACAAACATTAGCCAGTTAGGGAGCATCACTTGAGAACAGGAGTTCAAGACTAGCCTGGACAACAAAGCAAGACCTCCATCTCTACAAAAAAAAAAAAAAAAAAAAAAAAAAATCTGGGCATGGTGGCACACGCCTGTAGCCTCAGCTACTTAGGTGGCTGCAGCAGAGGGTCATCTGAGGCCAGGAATTCAAGACTACAGTGAACTATAATTGTTACACTGCACTACAGACTGGTAACTGGGTGAGATCCTGTCTCAAAAACAACAGCAACAAAATAAAGGATTAAAAGACCCTTTAAAATTGCAAAATACATAGAGTCTTAAACATGCATCCACAGTTATTTATTTATTTATTTTGAGACGGAGTTTCACTCTTGCTGCCCAGGCTGGAGTGCAATGGTGCGATATCAGCTCACTGCAACCTCCGCCTCCCAAGTTCAAGCAATTCTCTTGCCTCAGCCTCCCAAGTAGCTGGGATTACAGGCACACGCCACCATGCTCGGCTAATTTTGTATTTTTAGTAGAGATGGGGTTTTGCCATATTGGCCAGGATGGTTTTCGAACCCCTGACCTCAGGTGATCCACCCACCTCGGCCTCCCAAAGTGCTGGGATTACAGGCGTGAGCCACCACACCCAGCTGTATTCAGTTATTTTTGCAGGGATAAAATACACAATGAAATACACTATACTGGCCAGGAGCGGTGGCTCACATCACACGGCTGGAGTGCGGTGCGGGATCTCGGCCCACTGCAACCTCTGCCTCCCGGGTTCAAGTGATTCTCCTGAGTCAGCTTCCTGAGTAGCTGGGATTACAGGCGCTCGCCACTACGCCCAGCTAATTTTTTGTATTTTTAGTAGAGACAAGGTTTCACCATGTTGGCCAGGCTGGTCTCGAACTCCTGACCTCGTGATTCGCCCACCTTGGCCTCCCAAAGTGCTGGGATTACAGGCGTGAGCCACCGCACCCAGCCACATTTTTTTTTTTTTTTTTTTTTGAGACAGGATCTTACTCCATCACTCTGGTTGGAGTACAGTGGCATGAACATGGCTCACTGCAGCCTAAATCTCTTGGGTTCAGGTGATCCTTCTGCCTTAGCCTCCTCATTAGCTGGGACCACAGGCATATACCATCACACCTAGCTAATTTTTAAATTTTTGGTAGAGACCAGGTGCGGTGGCTCATGCCAAAAAAAAAAAAAAAAAAAAAAAAGAATCTGAAAATGGGTGGGCCACGGCGGTAGCTCATGCCTGTAATCCCAGCACTTTGGGGGACCAATGCGGGAGAATTGCTTGAGCCCAGGAGTTCAAGACGTGCCTGGGCAACATTGGGAGACCCACCCCCCGCCATCTCTACAAACACACACACACACACACACACACACACACACACACACACACAAATTAGGCCGGGCGCGGTGGCTCAGGCCTGTAATCCCAGCACTTTGGGAGGCCGAGGCGGTTGGATCACCTGAGGTCAGGAGTTCAAGACCGGCCTGGCCAACATGGTGCAACCCTGTCTCTAATAAAAATACGAAAATTAGGGCCGGGCGCTCACGCCTGTAATCCCAGCACTTTGGGAGGCCAAGGCGGGCGGATCATAAGGTCAGGAGAATGAAACCATCCTGGTTAACACGGTGAAACCCCATCTCTACTAAAAATACAAAAAATTAGCCGGGCGTGGTGACGGGCGCCCGGAGTCTCAGCTACTCCGTAAGCTGAGGCAGGGAATCGCTTGAACCCGGGAGGCAGAGATCGCACCACTGCACTCCGTCCTGGGCGACAGAGCGATACTCCGTCTCAAAATACAAATACAAAATAAAAAAAAATACAGTACAAAAATTAGCCGGGCGTGCGCACCTGTAGACCAGCTACTCGGGAGACTGAGGCAGGAGGATCCCTTGAGCTCTGCAGGTCCAGGCTTCAGTGAGCCATGTTCTCGCCCATTGCACTCCAGCCTGGGCGACAGAGCAAGACCTTGTCTCTAAAAACCAAAACAAAGAAACTAAAAATGAACATTCGGATTTGTTAGGTGGTGACAAGGGAGGCAGTCCAGGATCTGTGGACTCCCCACTTTTGTTCTGTCCTTGGAGAGCCCTAGAAAGTCTGAGAGTGTACAGGACCCTGGTCTAGGGGGTAGGGGACACAAATAACTAATCTGAGGGGTTTCGGGGGGACATAGCCCTGCCGTGGGGAATCTAAACTGGGAGGCATGGTCTGGCAGGCCCAAACCTTCTTCCTTTAAACAAATTTTAAAAAAACGACATTAACTGGATAAAGTAAAAACCATCTCCAAGAGCCTTGGAGGCGGAATGAAGGCGTGGCCCGGTGGGCGGGACCAACAGTAAAAGCTTAAGCGTTATTGGTTGTATTCTTTAGTTGCTCACTCCAGAACTGCCCACTTATGGGCGGGGGCCGCTCCTTCAGGCTTAGCGGTCATTGGCTGAATTGGGCCAGAAAGGTCTCATTGGCTGAATTCCTGCACCGCTCGTAGGAGGCGGGCCCCAAAGTAGGCGAGGCCTACGGAAGCTGGGGCTTCTTGCTGTGAGGTCCGGTTACCTAGTGTTGTGGGGGGGTCCTTGAGGCAAGAGTGAAAATTGGGTCTGGGGATTAGTCCTGGGGTGGAGGTCTGAGCACGCCAGGTCGGACCCCCTCCATCTTCGGTTTTGCACACCCCGCTTTCCAGGGGTGAGCCGCGGGGGGTCGGGCGGCGTCGCGTGTGTGACGTCATCCATCGGCGCCGCGCGAGGCTCCAGTGGCCTTGACCTCCCGCGGCGTGGGAGGCTGCGAGGCGATGTTGCAGTTGGTCCGGGCCGGGGCGCGCGCCTGGCTTCGGCCTACGGGCTGCAGGGTGAGGCCAGGGGCTGGAGGCATGGTCGAAGGATGAAATTTGGGGGTGTCCAGGGGTCGTCTCTCACTTTCGTCCACCCCTTGCAGGGCTTGAGTTCGCTGGCGGAAGAGGCAGCGCATCCTACCGAGAACCCGGAGCAGGTGGCGAGCGAGGGTAAGGCAAGCGGGGTGGCTCCAGGAGGGGCAGCGACAGAGAGGTGTGACCCTTGACCCTAACCCCTGACCCCCGCCGTCGCTCCAGGTCTCCCGGAGCCCGTGCTGCGCAAAGTCGAGCTCCCAGTACCCGCTCATCGACGCCCGGTGCAGGCCTGGGTCGAGTCCTTGCGAGGCTTCGAGCAGGAGCGCGTGGGCCTGGCTGACCTGCACCCCGATGTTTTCGCCACCGCGCCCAGGTGAGCGAGGACTGTAATGGTGAACTGAGTGGCGGAGGGATGAAGAGCGGAAGTTCAGGAGTCAGGATGACTTTGGGCTTGTACCGTTGGAAAAGTGCTGGATTTCTACAGCCTCCTTTTCTTCACCTGTCAAATGGGGATGATGACAGTTTCCCCTTCTGTAGCGCTGTGTGAGATTGAAGCCTGAGAGGTGACATCTTCTAAGGGTTAGGGAGACAGAACTCTGGAGCCCGACGTATTAGGTTCAAATCCTGCCTTCACTTCTTGTGCCTCAGTGTCCCTATTTTGTCAGCGCTCGGGAGGTTGCTGTGATGAGTAAATGACTTAATTCTGGCACATAATAAGTTTTATAGAAATGCTGATAATCTTTGTTAACTGTTTTTTGCAAATAAGAGCACTAAAGAGACTAAACCATTCCTAGGTGCCTGGAAGAGGCTGTTTGCATTTTAAGTTAACCTGCTGTTCATAACATCTCTAAGAAAATGTAGGGGCCATGCTGGGCGCGGTGGCTCACGCCTGTAATTCTAGCACTTTAGGAGGCCGAGACGGGCGGATCACGAGGTCAGGAGATCGAGACCATCCTGGCTAACACGGTGAAACCCTGTCTCTACTAAAAATACAAAAAAGAAATTAGCCGGGTGTGGTGGCGGTCACCTGTAGTGCCAGCTACTCGGGAGACTGAGGCAGGAAAATGGCGTGAACCCGGAGGCGGAGCTTGCAGTGAGCCAAGGTCGTGCCACTGCACTCCATCCTGGACGACAAAGCGAGACTCCGTCTCAAAAAGAAAAAGGAAAAAATGTAGGGGCTGCCTGTGGCTCACATCTGTGATCCCAGCACATTGGGAGGCCGAGGCGGGCGGATCACTTGAAGCCAGGAGTTGGAGACCAGCCTGGCCAATATGGTGAAAGCCCGTCTCTACTAAAAATACAAACATTAGCCTGACATGGTAGTGCAAGCCTGTAGTCCCAGCTACTCGGGAGGCTGAGGCATGAGAATCACTTGGGCCCCGGGGAGATGGAGGTTGCAGTGAGCCGAGATCATACCACTGCTCTCCAGCTTGGGCAACAGAGATGGACTCCATCTCAAAAAAAAAACAAAACAAAAATATAAACAAAAAACAGGTGGGCCGGGCGCGGTGGCTCAAGCCTGTAATCCCAGCACTTTGGGAGGCCAAGACCGGCGGATCACGAGGTCAGGAGATCGAGACCATCCTGGCTAACACGGTGAAACCCCGTCTCTACCAAAAAAATACAAAAATCTAGTCAGGTGAGGCGGCGGGCGCCTGTAGTCCCAGCTACTCCGGAGGCTGAGGCAGGCGAGTGGCGGGAACCCGGGAGGCGGAGCTTGCAGTGAGCTGAGATCCGGCCACTGCACCACTGCACTCCAGCCCCTGCGATAGAGCGAGACTCCGTCTAAAAAAAAAAAAAAAAAAAAAAAAAGGTGAAATTGATTTCAATAATGTAAATACATTTAAATACCTGTATTTAAAACTATGTCAAAATCACATTTTAGCAAGGAGCACTGGGCACGTTTCAGATGTTGAGTAGGTGACTGTATGGAATGGTATAGAACTAGAGAGGCAAACCAGTCCCCAAAGAAGGTGGCAATAAGTCAACTGTAATAGCAGGAAAAAAGTAATGGTAGGAAAAACAAGGAAGAAGGGGTGGCGTGTTTTTTTGTTTTTTTGTTTTTTTGTTTTTTTTTTGAGACAAAGTTTGGTTCTTGTCGCCCAGGCTGGAGTGCAGTGGCACGCTCGCTCTCGGCTCACTTCAACCTCTGCCTCCTGGGTTCTAGTAATTCTCATGCCTCAGCCTCCCAAGTAGCTGGAATGACAGATATGTACCACTGTGCCCAGCTAATTTTTGTATATTTTGGAGAGACATTGCTTCTCCATGTTGCCCAGGCTGGTCTTAAACTCATGGCCACAAGTGATCCACCTGCCTTGGCCTCCCAAAGTGCCAGGATTACAGGCATGAGCCACTGCACCTGGTCAGGGTGGCTCTTTCTTTAGGAGGCACCTCTCAGCAGTTATCAGGGCTGACACCTGTAGGCTGAGAAGGAACCATCCAGAAGAATGTTTCAGACAGAGGGAAGAGCAAGTGCCAAGGCCTTGAGGCAGGATTTCAAGATGGGGTCAGTGAGGGCCAGAAGCCAATCACACAGGGCCCTGGAGGCGGAAGGGAGAATCCTGGGTTTTCCTATATTGGAGGTGGGGGCTTTGGAAGCAGAACTGGGCTTCTCATGTGTCCTTCCTCCCTGCAGGCTGGACATCCTCCACCAGGTTGCCATGTGGCAGAAGAACTTCAAAAGAATTGTGAGTGCCTAAATGGAGCAAGGTGGCAGGAAGGAGGAGCTTCCTGGGGGAGGCTGGGGACGGGACCCAGAGGAAGCCCATCGCTGGGTTTTCTCCGGACTGCTCGGCTGGGGCCTCATCTGTTTCCTGAGCCACTCACTGATGGGTCCATTTTTAGTTCTCTTTTTTTTTTTTTTTTTTTTGAGATGGAGATGGAGTCTCACTATGTCACCCAGGCTGGAGTGCAGTGGCACGATCTCAGTTCACTGCAACCTCCGCTTCCTGGGTTCAAGTGATTCCCCTGCCTCTGCCTCCTGAGTAGCTGGGATTACAGGTGTGTGCCACCATGTGGGCTAATTTTTGTATTTTTAGTAGAGACGGAGTTTCACCATGTTGGCCAGGCTGGTCTCAAACTCCTGACCTCAAGGAACGTACCTGCCTCAGCCTCCCAAAGTGCTGGGATTACGGGTGTGAGCCGCCATGCCCAGCTCATTTTCAGTTGTTTTCTGATCACTCACTGATGTGGGCATTGTGGTGGGTGAGAGGATATAGCAGGGACCACAAGGACAAAATAGGCAAGGTTGGGCTGGGTCCAGTGGCTCAGGCCTGTAATCCCAGCAGTGGAGGCTGAGGTGGGTGGGTTGCTTGGGACCAGGAAAGACCAGCCTGGGAAACAGCAAGACCCAGTCTCTACCCCTTCCCCCACAACCCCCCAAAAAAAGATGGGCGAAGTTCCTATTCTAATGAAGGTCACAGTGTCATGGGAGAAGTGAAGGTGAGTCGGATGTTCATACATAATGTGTAATTATGAGCATGTCCCAGAGAACGGGATGTTCAACCTTGGGTCTACTGTAGAAGCTAACCAGATCAAAGAGTCAGTGGGGCTAGGGTGGAGATAACAGGAACGGGGCGTGCAAAGGCCCCGTGGCAGGGACCACAAGGAACCCAGTGTTGCCACAGAGGCCAGTGGGAGCAGTGGGGAGGAGTCTGGGTTTTATGCCAAGAACATTGAAGAATCCATTACCAGTTGGGGTCTCATCCATCCACCCCAGAGGTCTGGCCAGTCCTTCCCCTGTTCACACCTTCCCTGGCTCCCCATCACCCTAGGAATAAAGTCATCAGTCTGCTATTCCAAGCTCTTCCTCATTTCCTTGCCCTGCTCCACTTTCCTGATTCTCCCTGTCTGTGTTACTCCCTCCTTGCAGCTACAACCACATTAAAATTGTTCAAAAAATAGGCCGGCACAGTGGCTCACACCTGTAATCCCAGCACTTTGGGAGGCCAAGGCAGGTGGATCAGTTGAGGCCGGGAGTTCCAGAACAGCCTAGTCAATGTGGCAAAACCCCATCTCTACAGAAAATACAAAAAATTAGCCGGGGGCAGGCATGGTGGCTCACACCTGTAATCCCAGTACTTTGGGAGACCGAGGCGGGCAGATCACAAGGTCAGGAGTTCGAGACCAGCCTGATCAATATGGTGAAACCCCATCTCTACTAAAAATACTAAATATTAGTATTTACTAATAACTAAAAATACAAATATTAGTTGGGCGTGGTGGCGGGCGCCTGTCGTCCGAGCTACTCTGGAGGCTGAGACAGAATTGCTTAAACCCAGGAAGCGGAGATTGCAGTGAGCCGAGATCACACCACTGCACTCCGGCCTGGGTGACACAGCAAGACTCCATCTCAAAAAAAAAAATTAGCCTGGCATGGTGACGGGCACCTGTAATCTCAGCTACTTGGGAGGCTGAGGCCGGAGAATCGCTTGAATCCAGAAATCAGAGGTTGCAGTGAGCCGAGGTCGCACCACTTGCACTCCACAGCCTGGGTGACAGAGTGAGACTGTCTCAAAAAAAAAAAAAAAATCAATAGTTCAGAAAATACCGAGCACCCCCTGCATGCCCGGTGGCAGAGCCCCTGCCTTTGTGAGGATGGCATGGGGCAGGAGCTCTGACTTCTTTTTTTTTTTTTTTTTTTTTTTTTTTTTTTTTGAGGCGGAGTCTCGCTCTGTCGCCCGGACTGGAGTGCAGTGGCCAGATCTCAGCTCACTGCAAGCTCCGCCTCCCGAGTTTACGCCATTCTCCTGCCTCAGCCTCCCGAGTAGCTGGGACTACAGGCGCCCGCCACTTCGCCCGGCTAGTTTTTGTATTTTTAGTAGAGACGGGGTTTCACCGTGTTAGCCAGGATGGTCTCGATCTCCTGACCTCGTGATCCGCCCGTCTCGGCCTCCCAAAGTGCTGGGATTACAGGCTTGAGCCACCGCGCCCGGCCGGAGCTCTGACTTCTTTACCCTCCCCCTTGCTTGTGCTTGGCCTGAGAGAGCCCATCATCATGGTGCCTCCTGCCTGACTTCCCCATGGCAGGACTGATCTGCCCGGCTCCCTGACCCTTGCCTCGTGGACCTGACCCCCTCCTCACTTTGTGCCTCCAGAGCTATGCCAAGACCAAGACGAGGGCCGAGGTACGAGGTGGTGGCCGGAAGCCTTGGCCACAGAAAGGCACCGGGCGGGCCCGGCATGGCAGCATCCGCTCTCCACTCTGGCGAGGAGGTAACTGGGGACAGGGTGGAGGGGGCGGGGAGGGGTAGGGGGGCAGGGAGGGACCTGGGTGTTTACTCACACACAGCTGCACACATCTGGCGTGGTATTGTGTCAGCCCTGTTCCCTCCACCTCATGGGACCACTGGGCTGGTGACATTGGAACTGAGGTCCTTGGACCTCACTACCCATGTTGGGGGACAGAGATCTGGGAGCCATCCACTCCTCCTTCTCGCATGCCCTCCCTCTTCAGCCCGTGGCCACAGCCCCTCTTGACCCTACCTCCCGTCACCCTCTCCTGACTCACACTTCCCACAGCACCCGGAGAGCTCTTCCTAAATCTCCCACCTCCCTCAGCCTTTGCGTGGAACCTGAACTCCTGACCTTGTCATCGTGGGCCCTGGTGGCTGCACACCTTGCCCCCTCATCCCCTCCTTTCCCTCTCTGACCAGGCAGAGATGACTCTTTTTTTTTTGGTTGTAGTTGTTGGTTTGTTTTTAACTTTTTATTTTCTTGGATGCTAACAAGATGATTCAGGGTGGTGCCAGCCACCCCGTCACCTGTTTACCCGGCCAGCTGTCCTCACCTTTCAGGGTTCTGGGCCACACCTCCTCTAGGAAGCCCCCCTTGATGTCCTTTCCTTCCACATCCCCCGGGGCTACCCTGATTTCTTCTACAGCTGAGCCTCTTTTCTGCCCTGCCGGAATGTGAATGGCGTGAGGGCAGGGACCATGTCTGTCGTCTTCTCTGCTGCATTTCCAAGGCCCAGGCGAGGGCGGACACCAACACATGGTGCTTGCAGGGGTCTCCCCAACTGTTATTGCTCCGAAATCATACTGCTTGCTCCACTGGAAAGTGTGCCTGATGCCTCCCTCTCCCCCTAGACCTGAAAGTTCAAACCTCCTGATAATTTCAGCATTAACAGCTGTGCTTGAGTTAAGTTCACCCTCTAGCCACTCTACGGAATCCACACCGTAACTCCTGGTGGCCTATGAGGCAGGAACTGTCCGATCTAAAGGTGGTTTGTTTTTTCTATTGTTTGCTTTTGAGGCAGGATCTCACTGTATTGCCCAGGCTGTAGTGCAGTGGCACAATCATAGCTCACTGCAGCCTTGAGCTCCTGATCTCTGTCCTCAGCCTCCCAAAGTGCTGGTGTGAGCCACCTTCGCCAGCCCTGTCGCAGAGTGTGACAGCTGGGGAAACTGAAGCCCAGTGAAGCAAAGTCACTGGTCCCATGCTGTCCCTGATCCAGCCTCCCCTGAGGCCCCACCCTCTCTGCCTGATTCCTGGCAGTGCCCCCTCTCTTCTGTCACCCCATGCCAGCCACTGCAGCAGATTGCTGACCTCCAGGCTCTGCAGTGGCCCCTACCTGCTCACACGCCTCTGTCCCCACAGGAGGTGTTGCCCATGGCCCCCGGGGCCCCACGAGTTACTACTACATGCTGCCCATGAAGGTGCGGGCCCTGGGCCTCAAAGTGGCACTGAGCGTCAAACTGGCCCAGGTATAGCCATGGGGGGCCCAGACAGCTGCTAGAGGTGGGGCTGCTCTGGACCCAAGGCTCAAACCATCCTTTCCTTTCACCAGGATGACCTGCATATTATGGACTCCCTAGAGCTGCCCACCGGAGACCCACAGTACCTGACAGAGCTGGCGCGCTACCGCCGCTGGGGGGACTCCGTGCTCCTCGTGGACTTGTGAGGACACAGGGCAGAGCAGGGGCAGGGGGCGTGAGCTCTGTACTCTGAGGGTTCAACCCCCGCTCCCTGTCCTCTCTTACAGGACATACGAGGAGATGCCACAGAGCATCGTGGAGGCCACCTCTAGGCTCAAGACCTTCAACCTGATCCCGGCTGTTGGTGAGCAAAGGCCCAGGCCCTCAGAGTGTGCACGTGCAGTCTCCACTGTTAGAATCACAGCGGTTCAAATCCTGCCTCTGGTCGCTGAGTGGCCTTGGGCAGTGACCACGCGCCCCGACCCAACCCTCAGCTTGCCCAAAGCAATAATCTTTCCTAAAGAAGTGCTTGGCTGGGGATGGTGGCTCACGCTTGTAATCCCAGTACTTTGGGAGGCCAAGGCAGTCTGGCCAATATAGTGAGGCTCCCACCTGTACTAAAAATAAAAAAGTTAGGCATGGTGGTGTGCACCTGTAGTCCCAGCTACTCAGGGGGCTGAGCTAGGCGGATAGCTTGAGCTCAGGGGGCCGAGGCTTCTGTGAGTCATGATCGCACCACTGCACCCAAACCTGGGGGAGAGAGCGAGACTCTTGCCTCAAAAAAAAAAAAAAAAAAAAAAAAAAAGGCTCCAAGGTCACCTCTGCCAAAGCCACAGTCTGTTCCTTTCACAGCCACCAGATGGCGACGTGAGCCTGAGTCAGGTCCTGTCCCTCAACCCACAGCCCTCGCCGGCTTTCCCACCTCTCTCAGGATGAAAGCCCAAGTCCTCAGGCACATCAGGCCCTGCATGACCCGCCCCGTCACTTCCCTGCCCTCCCGTCGTTTGCCCTGGGTCTCCCTCACCGGAATGGGAGCCAGGAGTCCAGCTAGGCACAGGGCCAAGCCTGGCATTCCGAGGGACTCGCCAGCAGATGATCTGGGAGCAGCTCCTTGGCCAGAGGCTTACAGGCAACAAGCGGCCGGGCAGGGTCTGGCCCCGGGCTGCTGGGCTCACAAAGTCACACTAGACCACAGTGAAGGTCTCTTTTCTGTAAGCACAAAGGGACTCTGATGTGGGGGGGATGAGGAGAGAGGCAGCCCCACCCTGACCGTCCCCCACCCCGTCCCCAGGCCTAAATGTGCACAGCATGCTCAAGCACCAGACCCTGGTCCTGACGCTGCCCACCATCGCCTTCCTGGAGGACAAGCTGCTCTGGCAGGACTCGCGTTACAAACCCCTCTACCCCTTCAGCCTGCCCTACAGCAACTTCCCCTGACCCCCACCCCACGCTACGCAGGGCCCGGTGGCCACCCCGTACCACTCGTGATGTGAAGCACCTCTTCTGAGCCAGGCAGAGCCCGTGGCTGACTTGGGAGCCTCAGGCCCACGCCCACCCTTCGAGGACGGTGCCACCTGGACCCCCTCATTCCAGGGAGGAAGCTGAGGCCACAGGGAGCGGCCATCGCCATTGGGAAGGGGCGACTCCACAGAGAGCCCAGACGGGCTCCTGCAGCCATTCTCTCTTTTTGTTTTTAAAATAAATTGTATTTTTGAATCAAGGAGGATAAACAGATAACTACTTCTCAGTGTCATTTTTAATAACTGCATTGGGCACATTGGGCTCCTTCCCGGGTTCTGGGCACCGCTGAGGATCCGCCATCTCAAGAGGCTCGCAATCTGGTTTAAGGGAACCCCAGGGCTGTTTGTGGAAATTACAAGAATTCACTTACCCAGTGAGTGAGACTCCCGGAGCTCACAGGTGCGTGGGCGCCGGCACTGCCTAGGAGCTGACTCCCGCCACATCCTTCTCCTGAGCACTGCTGCCAGCCATTCCCACCCCTGAGAGTGTTTGCAGTCCTGTCTGCAACAGTACTTCATGCAGCCTGAGAGTGTGTGCTTGATTATACAAGTAGATGTCATGTGTAAACCTGAGTTTTCAGAGTGATTTCCTGTAAGCACAGTCAGAAAAGTAAATGTCTCGCTGTAAGTGAGCAGATAAGCACATGTTTAAAAACACCAGCTGGGCGTGGTGACTCGCACCTGTAACTTTTAGCACTTTGGGAGGTCAAGGTGGGAGGATCGCTTGAGCCCAGGGGTTCCAGACCAGCCTGGGCAACATGGTGAAACCCTGTCTCTGCAAAAAATACAAAAATTAAGTGGGCATGTTGGTGTCTACCTGTGGTCCCAGCTACTTGGGAGGCTGAGGTGGGAGGATAACCTGAGCCCAGGAAGCAGAGGTTGCAGTGAGCAGAGATTGAGCCACCACACTCCAGCATGGGTGACAAAGTGAGACACTGTCTTAAAAAAAAAACACAGCATCCCAATTTTTGATTTTGCTGAGGTTGTTTGCCTGCCAAGTTAATTTTTCTTAACAGACTATAATGTAGACAATGTGATCGATTTATTTAAAGTCAACCAGCTGGGTGCGGTGACTCATGCCTATAATCCCAGAACTTTGGGAGGCTGAGCCAGGCAGATCACCGGAGGTCAGGAGTTTGAGACCACCCTGGCCAAGCCGGGAGTGGTGGCGGGCGCCTGTAATCCCAGCTACTCAGGAGGCTGAGGCAGGAGAATTACTTGAATCCAGGAGGCAGAGGTTGCAGTGAGCCAAGATAGCGCCACTGTGCTCCAGCCTGGACGACAGAGCAAGACTCCATCTATAAATAAAGAAAATAAAGTCAATCAGGACTGCCTTCTGCCTGTGTGGGCCTGGCCAGGCGAAGCAGCCACACAACCATCCCTACCTGCTGGGCCACCCCTGGCTGAAAACATCTCTGGAATGGCTCTCTTGGGATCGCCTTCAGAGGTTGCAACACATTCTCCAAACACCCTTAGCGGACATAGACTTTCATCCTTGAAGCAGCAGATTTGACTAAATAAAAAAGAAAAAGCTATTAAAACCCGTTGGAGACTGAGGCTGGTGGATCACGAGGTCAGGAGATCGAGACCATCCCGGCTAACATGGTAAAACCCTGTCTGTACTAAAAATACAAAAAATTAGCCGGTCGTGGTGGCGGGCACCTGTAGTCCCAGCTACTCAGGAGGTTGAGGCAGGAGAATGGCGTGAACCCGGGAGGCAGAGCTTGCAGTGAGCCAAGATCGCGCCACTACACTCCAGCCTGGGCGACAGAGTGAGACTCAGTCTCAAAAACAACAACAACAAAAAAAAACAACAACAGTTAAGGCCAGGTGCAGTGGCTCACGCCTATAATCCCAGCGCTTTGGGAGGCCTAGGTGGGTGGATCACGAGGTCAAGAGATCAAGACCATCCTGGCCAACATGGTGAAACCCAGTCTCTACTAAAAATACAAAACATTAGCTGGGCGTGGTGGCAGGTGCCTGTAGTCCCAGCTACTCAGGAGGCTGAGGCAGGAGAATCACTTGAACCCAGGAGGCGGAGGTTGCAGGAGCCAAGACCGCACCACCGCACTCCAGCCTGGCGACAGAGCAAGACTCTGTCTAAAAAAAAAAAAAAGCACACACACACACACAGTTAAAGGCATGCCAAAGCTCAGCAGAAAATGCCGCCTCACTACTGTTCCTCTTGCCAGTCTTGTTGGGGCATCAAGGCCTAGAGTAACACCCAGCTGTTGGCCTGACAGTGCCTGGTCCAGCCTGGAGAGTTGCAGCCAGGAGTATAAATGTGGTTCAGTCTGCGTCATACCTGTCAGGAAACATGGTGAGACCAACTGCTGCCCAGACAGATTTTCAAAAGAAATGGGTCAGAACGTATTCCCCCACACCGGAATCCCTCAGCCAGATTGAGGATAAAAACAGGCATCAGGAAAAAAATGATACAGACGGGCCTGGTGGCTCATGCCTGTAAACCCAGCACTTTAGGAGGTTGAGGCGGGAGGATCGCTTGAGCACAGGAGTTTGAGACCAGCCTGAGCAACATAGTGAGACCCTATCTCTACTAAAAATAGAACAGTTAGCTGGGTATGGTGGTGTGCCTGTGGTCCCAGCTACTTTGGAGGCTGAGGCAGGAGGATCGCTTGAGCCCTGGGGGTGGAGGCTGCAGTGAGCTGAGATCGTACCACTGCAATCTAGCCTGGGCAACAGATCAAGACCCTGTCTCAAAAAAAAGAAGAAAGAAAAGAAAAGAAAAGAAAAAAGAAAACTATCATACACTGCCTAGAATGTGCTTTAAAATAATTGGCATAGTTGGACATGGTGGCATGCACCTGCAGTCCCAGCTACTTGGAAGGCTGTGGCCAGGAGTTTGAGACCAGCCTGGGCAACACAGCAAGACCTCGTCTCTATAAAAAATAGGCCGGGAGCAGTGGCTCATGCCTGTAATCCCAGCACTTTGGGAGGCCAAAGCAGGTGGATCACTAGAGGACAGGAGTTCAAGACAGGCCTGGCCAATATGGTGAAACCCCATCTCTACTAAAAATACAAAAATTGGTGGGATATGGTGGCAGGTGTCTATAATCCCAGCTACTTGGGAGGCTGAGGCAGGAGAATCACTTGAACCTGGGATGCGAAGGTTGCAGTGAGCCGAGGTCACACCACTGCCCTCAAGCCTGGGTGACAGAGCAAGACTTGATCTCGAAAAAAAATAAATAATGAATGAAGGAATTAATGAATTAGTTAGTTAATTAAATAGGTGGGGTATACGAGTTTGTTAGGGCTGCTGTAGGAGTGCCACAAACTGTGGCGGTTGCAGGGGGTTAGTCAACAGAAATTTATTCTCTCCTGTTTCTGGAGGTTGGAAATCCAAGATGAAGAACAGTGTTAGCTCCTTCTAAGGGAGTCTGTTCCAGATCTCTCTCCTAGCTTCTGGCGGTTTGCTTTGCTGACAATCTTTGACATTCCTTGGCTTGTAGCCACACTGCTTCAGTCTCCACCTTCATCTTTACATGATGTTGTCCCTGTAGGTATGTGTCTGTTTCTGTGTCCAAATTTCTCCTTTTTTTTTTTTTCATTTTTTCTTTTATTTATTTTTATTTTTTTATTTTTTTCAGACAGAGTCTCACTCTCTTGCCCAGGCTGGAGTGCAGTGGCTCGAACTCAGCACATTTGCAACTTCCGCCTCCTGGGTTCAAGTGATTCTCCTGCCTCAGCCTCCAGAGTAGCTGGGATTACAGGCACCCACCACTACACCTGGCTAATTTTTGTGTTTTTAGTAGAGACAAGGTTTCACCATATTGGTCAGGCTGGTCTCGAACTCCTGACCTCAGGTGATCCACCCACTCTGGCCCCCCAAAGTGCTGGGATTACAAGCGTGAGCCACCGAACCTGGCCTATTTTTTCATTTTTTTTTTTTTTTTTTTTCAGACAGAGTTTTGCTCTTCTTGCCCAGGCTGGAGTGCAATGGCGCAATCTTGGCTAATCGCAACCTCTGCCTCCCAGGTTCAGGCAATTCTCCTGCCTCAGCCTCCGGAGTAGCAGGGATTACAGGCATGCACCACAATACCTCGCTAATTTCGTATTGTTAGCAGAGATGGGGTTTGTTGGTCAGGCTGGTCTCGGATTCCTGACCTCAGGTGATCCACCCGCCTCAGCCTCCCAAAGTGCTGAGATTACAGGCATGAGCCACTGAGCCTGGCCCTCTCCTTTCTATTTTTAAAATCTTTTTTTGTGGCTCGGAGCAGTGGCTCACGCCTGTAATCCCAGCACTTTGGAAGGCCGAGGCAGGTGGAACACTTGAGGTCAAGAGTTTGAGACCAGCCTGACCAGCACAGTGAAACCCCAGCTCTACTAAAAATACAAAAGAATTAGCTGGGCGTGGTGCCGGGTGCCTGTAATCTCAGCTACGGGAGGCTGAGACAGGAGAATCGCTTAAACCCTGGAGGCGGAGGTTGCAGCGAGGTGAGATCGCGCCACTGCATTCCAGCCTGGGCGACCGAGCAAGACTCCATCTCTAAATAAGTAAATAAATAAAGAAGAAGCTGTATTTCAGAATTTGGAGAAGGTGACACGAAGAGTACAGAATACACAGCTTTTGTTTGTTTGTTTGTTTTCCTGTTTTTGTTGTTGTTGTTGTTTTGAGACAGAGTCTCGCTCTGTCACCCAGGCTGCAGTGCAGTGGTGCAATCTCGGCTCACTGCAATCTCTGCCTCCCCGGTTCAAGCACGTCTCCTGCCTCAACCTCCCGAGTAGCTGGGATCATAGGCGCGCGCCACCACTCCCGGCTAATTTTTGTATTTTTAGTAAAGACAGGGTTTCACCATGTTGGTCAGGCTGATCTCAAACTCTTGACCTCATGATCCACCCACCTCGGCCTCCCAAAGTGCTGGGATTACAGGCATGAGCCACCGAGCCTGGCTCCAAAAAATATTTATTAAAACTATGTTAATGTTGGCCGGGCACGGTGGCTCATGCCTGTAATCCCAGCACTTTGGGAGGCCGAGGTGGGCGGATCACGAGGTCAGGAGATCAAGACCATCCTGTCTAACATATTGAAGCTCCGTCTGCACTAAAAATACAAAAAATTAGCCAGGCGTGGTGGCGGGCGCCTGTAGTCCCAGCTACTCGGGAGGCTGAGGCAGGAGAATGGCGTGAACCCAGGAGGCGGAGGCTGCAGTGAGCCAAGATTGCGCCACTGCACTCCAGCCTGGGTGACAGACCGAGACTTCATCTCAAAACAAAACAAAACAACAACAACAACAACAAACTGTTAATGCTTAACTACACGAAAATTATAATGAGATAAGTGTGCATTTATTTATTTATTTATTTATTTATTTTTTTTTTTTTTTTGAGACGGAGTCTCGCTCTGTCACCCAAGCTGGAGTGCTGTGGCCGGATCTCAGCTCACTGCAAGCTCCGCCTCCCGGGTTCACGCCATTCTCCTGCCTCAGCCTCCAGGGTAGCTGGGACTACAGGCGCCGCCACCTCGCCCGGCTAGTTTTTTGTAGTGTGTGCATTTATTTAGAGAACTGAATGTGTGTCAGGCCAGTCCCTGCAGAGGGAATTTCCAGCATGACCTCATTCATTTGTGAAGACAGAGCAATCCTTGTGTGTTTTATTTGTTTGAGATGGATCTCGCTCTGTTGCCCAGACTGGAGTACAATGGCATGATCTCAGCTCTCTGCCACCTCTGGGTTCAAGAGATTCTCATGCCCCAGCCTCCCAAGTAGCTGAGATTACAGGCTTGTGCCTCCATGACCAGCTAATTTTTGTATTTTTACTAGAGATGAGGTTTCACCAGTTTGGGCAGGCTGGTCTCAAACTCCTGACCTCAAGTGATCCACCCACCTCGGCCTCCCAAAGTGCTGGGATGACAGCTGCCTGGTCAGCAACTGTTATTTAGACATACACATTTTATCTGCTTGTCCAGCATGATCAGCCCTCCACTTTTTAATTTTTCTTTTTTTTTTTTTTTTTTTTGAGACAAGAGTCTCACTCTGTTGCCCAGGTTGGAGTCCAGTGGCGTGATTTTGACTCACTGAAACCTCTGCTTCCCAGGTTCAAGCAATTCTCCTGCCTCAGCTTCCCGAGTAGCTGGGATTACAGGTGTGCGTCCCCATGCCCAGCTAATTTTTGTATTTTTAGTAGAGACGGGGTTTCACCATGTTGGCTGGGTTGGTCTCGAACTCCTGACCTCAGGTGATTCGCCTGCTTTGGCCTCCCAAAGTGCTGGGATTACAGGTGTGAGCCACTGCACCCGGCCTTAAATTTTATTTTATTTTTTATTTATTTATTTTTTTGTACAGATGGGCTCTCACTGTGTTGCCCAGGCTGGTCTTGAACTCCTGACCTCAAGTAATCTTCCCACCTCGGTCTCCCAAAAGGCTGGGATTACAGGGGTGAGCCACTGCACCCCACCTTCCCTCTACTTCTTAATGGTTTCCCTCTGCTGTGAATGTGCATGTCCAGTTGTCTGCTTCTTAGAACAGATATTTACCTCCCTCATTCATCGGCCATTGGAGGAGGACTGGGACCACTCAGATTATTGATCCGGCCCATTCTTCCGGGAGAGTTTCCTGGTGGCTGTCTTCCATCATTATAACCGGAATCAGATGAGTTTACGTAGCCTTTTTTTTCCCCCACATCTTTGCTGAAGCAGAGTTTTGAAAAACAAAACCACAAACTAAGCTATTCCCCAGAAGAAATCTGTAATCAAAGATAAGGTCTGCCAGGCACAGTGGCTCTCACGCCTTGTGGAGGCCAAGGCGGGCGGATCACCTGAGGTCAGGAGTTCTAGACCTGCGAGGCCAACATGGTAAAACTTCGTCTCTACTAAAAATACAAAAATTAGCTGGTTGTGGTGGCGCATACCTGTAATCTCAGCTACCTGGGAGGCTGAGGCAAAAGAATTGCTTGAACCTGGGAAATGGAGGTTGCAGTGAGCCAAGATTACACCACCGCACTCCAGCCTGGGCGACAGACAGAGCAAGACTGCGTCGCAAAAATATACATAAATAAAATAAAAAGTAAAATAAAAATACAAAAGTTGGTTGGGTGCGGTGACTCACACCTGTAATCCCAGCACTTTGGGAGGCTGAGGCAGGCGAATCATGAGATCAGAAGATCAAGACCATCCTGGCTAACACGGTGAAACTCTGTCTCTACTAAAAATACAAAAAATTAGCTGTGCATGGTGACACGCGCCTGTAGTCCCAGCTACTTGGGAGGCTAAGGCAGGAGAATCACTTGAACCTGGGAGGTGGAGATTGCAGTGAGCCGAGATCGTGCCACTGCACTACAGCCTGGGTCCCAGAGCAAGACTCCATCTCGGAAGAAAAAAAAAAAATACAAAAATTAGCCAGGCATGGTGGTGGGCACCTGTAATCCCAGCTCCTTGGAAGGCTGAGGCAGAAGAATTTCTCGAACCTGGGAGGTTGCAGTGAGCTGAGCCGAGATCACACCTCTGCACTCCAGTCTGGGCAACAGAGCAAGACTTTGTCTAAAAAAAAAAAAAAGAAAGAAAAGAAAAAGAGAAAAAAAAAATCTAAATAGGCCGGGAGCAGTGACTCATGCCTGTAATCCCAGCCCAGCCCTTTGGGAGGCCAAGGTGGATGGATCGCTTGCAGTGAGGAGTTCGAGACCAGGCTGGCCAACATGGTATAACCCTGTCTCTACTAAAAACACAAAAATTAGCCAGGCCTGGTGGCATACGCCTGTAATCCCAGCTACTCGGGAGGCTGAGGCAGGAGAATCACTTAAACCTAGGAGGCAGGGGTTGTGGCAAGCCAAGATCATGTCACTGCACTCTAGCCAGGGTGACAGAGCAAGACTCTGTCTCAAAAAAATAAAAAAGAAATTCAGCAAGTGATGAGTTCAGCAATTCGAATATTAAGGTGAGTGTAAAGGAATGCCCAGGATGTGGCTCAGGATGGAGTAGGGGGACATCCTTTTAGCAGAAAGCTCAGGCCACAAGACAGGAGGAGCCAGCCTTGTTGGGGATGAAGGGAAGAGCATTACAGGCTGAGGGAAATGCAAGGCGGTTGCATGGGACACCATGGGATGGCTTCTGCCCTCGGTGGGCAGCCTCTGGTCTGAGGCCATTCTTTGGCCTGCCTGAGACTGCCTGGCACCCGGGAGGAAGCCCTGCCCTTCCTGGAGATAGAAGCAAAGGTCTGGGGAATATCTGCTTCCCTTTTCCCTGAGAAAATGCTTAAAGGAGCAGAGGACTGGTAGGTGCCTCCTCCCTCTGCCAGCCTGCCCCCCACCATGGCCATCCCACTCCCATGTCAGAAAGTGGCCCGCCATCCTCCAAAACGCTTGGACCCTGATCAAGGAGTCATTCCCCTTGTCCCAGCACCTCCAGTTGGCCCAGTCTCCAAAACGGATGTCAAATTCAGCCCTTTCTCCAAGGACACTGCCCAGTCCAGGCCCCATTATCATTCATCTGGACTACAACAGTCACCACCTCTCCCATTTCCTAGCTGCAGCTCTTGAAGCCTCAACTGAGCCCCTGTGAACACTTGAGTCAGGGCAAGTCCTTCCTCCGCTCACAACCCTCCATAGCTCCCACCTCACTGGGCATAAAAACCAAAGTCCTGGCCGGGCATGGTGGCTCAAGTCTGTTATCCCAGCACTTTGGGAGGCCAAGGTGGGCGGATCACCAGAGGTCAGGAGCTAGAGACCAACCTGGTGAAACCTCGTCTCTACTAAAAATACAAAAATTAGGCATGGTGACGCACCCCTGTAGTACCAGCTACTCGGTAGGCTGAGGAGGGAGAATCTCTTGAACCTGGGAGGCAGACGTTGCAGTGAGCCGAGATCACACCACTGTGCTCCAGCCTGGGTGACAGAATGAGACTGGGGTTCAGAAACAGACAAAACAACAAAGTCCTCCCCAGGTGACAGGCACTTTCACCTATCTGCCCTGTCATCTCCCTGCCTGCCCCTCTCCTCCAATCTCTTCCTTTGCTAAGCCTGCTCCAGCCACACTTGTCTCCTGGATGTTCCTTTTTTTTTTTTTTTTTTTTTTGAGGCAGAGTCTCACTCTGTCACCCAGGCTGGAGTGCAGTGCATGGATCTTGGCTTACTGCAACCTCCGCCTGCCGGGTTCAAGAGATTCTCCTACCTCAGCCTCCCAAGTAGGTGGAATTACAGGGGTGCACCACCACACTCGGCTAATTTTTGTATTTTGTGTAAAGATAGGGTCTCCCTATGTTGCCCAGGCTGGTCTTGAACTCCTGGGCTCAAGGGATCCTCCCATCTCGGCCTCCCAAAAGGCTGGGATTACAGGCGGGAGCCACCGTGCCCAGCCGGATTTTTGTCTGACTCTGTTCATTCTTGCGTCCCCAGTACCTGAAAGGATGCCAAGCACACAGTAGGCGCTTAATAAACATTGAGCCACATGTTGAGAAAAGAACGGCGCCATTGTGGCTGCAAGTGGGACTTGGGCCGCGCGGGGGAGCTCGCCGCCCGCGCACCTCGGGCCAGGGCGAGAGTCCGTGGAACCCGCCCGAGGAAGAACCCGTGGCGCAGGATTTTCCCAGGCCGTCTGAGGACCAGGGACGTCCCCGGTCCCACTCCGTGACTTTGCTCAGGCCGTTCCGGGGCGGGAATTCAGTACCCCTCAGCCCCCCAAGAAAAAAATATCCCCGTGGAAATTCCTTGGGAATGACCGAGGCGGGGAAAATATGCGTCTTTGGATGGCCAGTGACTCGCAGCCCCCTTCCCCGATAGGAAGGGCCTGCGCGTCCCGGGCCCCTTCGCTTCCCCTTCTGCTGCGCGACCTCCCTGGCCCCTCTGAGATCTCCACGGCGACGCCGTGCGCGCCCCACAACAGGAAAGCCTTAGGCGGCGCGGCTCGGCGCTTGGAGACTTCAGAGTCCCCAGCCTCGACGTGGTGGATGTCGAGTCTTGGGGTCACACGCACAGGCGGTGGCCAAGCAAACACCCGCTCATATTTAGTGCGCGCGCCTGGGTTGCCCGAGCCTCGCGCGGAGGGCAGGGGTTCGAGCGCCCCCTCTCACTGTCTCACCTCGGAGCCTGGGGGCTGCCTTAGCTTCCCAGCTGCAGCAAGGGGTTCGAGCGCCTCTTCTCCCTGCCTCGCCTCGGCGCCTGGGGGCTGCTGCCTCAGTTTCCCAGCGACAGGCAGGGGTTTCGAGCGCCCCCCTCTCCTCCCTCGTCAAGATCCAAGCTAGCTGCCTCAGTTTCCCCGCGGAGCCTGGGACGCCAGCGGAGGGGCTTGGCGGTGGGGATCACGCAGCTTCCTTCCTTTTTCTGGGAGCTGTAAAGACGCTCCCGCGGCCAAGGCCGAAAGGGGAAGCGAGGAGGCCGCGGGGGTGTGAGTGCCCTCGGGCGTAGAGAGAGGACACCGATTTCCCCGGACGTGATGAGACCGCGCATCGTCACTCCCACGGTTCGCGGTAGCCGGGAGGTGCCTGGCTCTGCTCTGGCCGCTTCTTAAGAAATGCCCGTGTCAGCTGGGTGGGGACATGACCCTAGGGGGAGGGGCACCCCTCAGTGGAGGGAGCCCGGGGAGGATTCCTAGTCCCCCACCCAGGCAAGGGGCTCATCCACTCGATTAAAGAGGCCTGCGTAAACTGGAGAGAGAGGACTTGAGTTCGGATCCCTTCTCAGCCTCGAATCTCAGTTTACTGCTTTGTGAAATGGACACAATAACAGTCCCCACTCTCCGGGGTAGCTGGCAGTATTTAACAGTACTTAATAAACCGCTTAGCGCGGTGTAGACCGTGATTCAAGCTTAGCCTGGCCGGGGAACGGGAGGAGTGTGGACCGGGAGCAGCTCCCGAGGTCATCGCCCCGCCACCGCCGCCCGATTGCTTTAGCTTGGAAATTCCGGAGCTGCAGCGGCCAGAGAGGGAGGACGACCCTGCTCGGCCCTGGCACCCTCTCAGTCCGGAAATACAGCAGCATTTGTTCCGGAGGGGAAGGCGCGAGGTTTCCGGGAAAGCAGCACCGCCCCTTAGCCCCCAGGTGGCTAGCGCTATAAAGGACCGCGCGCCCCACGGCGTCCCACTCGACGCTGAGCTCGTCTGCTACTCAGAGCTGCAACCTCGGCCTCGCTATGGCTCCCAGCGGCCCCCAGCCCGCGCTGCTCACACTCCTGGTCCTGCTCGGGGCTCTGCTCCCAGGTGAGTCAGGGGTGGGGATTGCTGTCGGGCCAGCTCCCCAAAACCCCGGGAGGACCGGCTACCAGGTCAGGTCATGCATACTTAGGTAGCTGTTTATGGGAAGGCGGGCTAGAGACAGCGATTGAAAGGCAACAGTCAGTGGGTTCGAATCCAGACCCTGCATCACCTCCAAGTGTGGCCTTGGGCTATACATTGCAGCTTTGAAAAAGGGGGTTGGAGATGGAGGGGAGGGGTGGACCTCGCTTTGTTGCCCAGGCCGGTCTTGAACTCCTGGGCTCTAGTGTGAGCCACTGCCTTGCTTGGCTAGATTGGGTCTCTGAAACTTCCGTTTCTCAGCTGTAAAAGGAGAAACGTTTTACAGCCACCTGGCAGGGTATCTGGGTCAGCACAGCACCTGGCCCCAGGACTCAATCATGATGGTTTGGGAACTTGGCTGTGCGCCCACCCAACAAAGCTTAAGGGACCCCACCCACTTCAAGATGTATATTCTGTTCCTCATCCTCTCTGACCCTGGGGAAGTCCAGGGCTGCTTCTACTCAGGGGAATTCCAGAGCTGACTTATCCGTGGCCCAAAGCTGAGAAGTGGGAGGCGCCAGCACACCCTTCCCCAGCTCCAGCCTAGCTAGGGCAGAGGGAAGAGGTCAGAGGGTCTTTCATGGTGGTGTGAGTTTGGGGAACCTGGAGGGTGGGAGATTGACAGCTTGGTTAACAGCTCAACAAAGCCTCGGATCCAGGCCAGCGTGGTGGTTCATGCCTGTAATCCCGACACTTCAGGAGGCCCAGACGGGTGAACCCCTTAAGGTCAGGAGTTGGAGACAAGCCTGGCCAACATGGCAAAAGCCCGTCTCTACTAAAAATACAAAAATTAGCTGGCATGGCGGTGGGCACCCGTGATCCCAGCTACTCGGGAAGCTGAGGCAGGAAAATCCCTTAAACCTACGAGGCGGAGGTTGCAGTGAGCTGAGATGATGCCACTGCACTCCAGCCTGGGAGACATAGAGAGATTCGGTCTCAAAAAACAAAGCGTTCTGATCCAGACTCAGACCCAGATCGCACTGCTTTCTAACTGAGTAACCATTTCCCTTTATGAAATGGGAATGGTCCCAGAATCTCCACTGGAAAATATATGGAGTCAGTGTTCTCACACCCCCATCCAAGATAGAACAAATCCGAGACAGGAATCTTTGAAGTGGGGCAGTGCTGGGCTCAGATATTTTTTCCCACCTTCGGAGGCAGCAAAATCTGAGGGACCTAATCCAAATAGGCTCGCCCGCCCTCCCTCCCTCCCTCCATCCCTTCCTTCCTTCCTTTTTTTGAGAGGGAGTCTCAGTCTGTCGCCTAGGCTGGAGTGCAGTGGCGCGATCCGGACTCACTGCAACCTCTACCTCTCAGGTTCAAGCGATTCTTCTGCCTCAGCCTCCCTGAGTAGCTGGGACTACAGGCGTGTGCCCCCACGCCTGGCTAATCACTGTGTTAGCCAGGATGGTCTCGATCTCCTGACCTCGTGATCTGCCCACCTCAGCCTCCCAAAGTGCTGGGATTACATGCATGAGCCACAGTGCCCACCCTGTAAGCCCCTTCTTTCTTTCTTTCTTTCTTTCCTTCCTTCCTTCCTTCCTTCCTTCCTTCCTTCCTTCCTTCCTTCCTTCCTTCCTTCCTTCCTTCCTTCCTTCCTTCCTTCCTTCCTTCCTTCCTTCCTTTCTTAGATGGAGCCTTGCTCATCGCGCAGGCTGGAGTGCAGTGGCGAGATCTCGGCTCACTGCAAGCTCCACCTCCTGGGTTCACGCCATTCTCCTGTCTCAGCCTCCCGAGTAGCTGGGACTACAGGTGCCTGCCACCACGCCCGGCTAATTTTTTTGTATTTTTAGCAGAGACAGGGTTTCACCGTGTTAGCTAGGATGGCCTCGATCTCCTGACCTCGTGATCCGCCCGCCTCGGCCTCCCAAAGTGCTGGGATTACAGGTGTGAGCCACCGCGCCCGGCAGCCCCTTTCTTACCTGCACTTACCTGCAAGGTAGCCAGTTGCTACCCGCCCTGTGCTGAATTACTTGTATTAGCAAGGAACAGGGTGGCTATACTCACCCACCTTACAGATGGGGAAATTGAGGCCCAAAGAGGGAAGCTGCGTGTCTCAGGGAGTGAGGAGCCAGTCTGATTCCTGGAGGGCTGACTCTCTCCATCTTACTTCTTTGGAGGGAGGAGGGCACCAACTTCACGTTAAAATCTGGTTGGACACAGTGACTCACACCTGTAATCCTGGCATTTTGGGAGGCTTAGGTGGGAGGATCGCTTGAGGCCAAGACTTTGAGATCAGCCTTAGCAACATAGTGAGACCCCATGTCTACAAAAATGTTTTTCAAATATTAGTCAGGTATGGTGGTGTCCTGTAGTCCCAGCTACTTGGGAGGCTGAGGTGGGAGGATCACTTGAGCCCAGAAGTTCAAGGTTACAGTGAGCTATGATTGTACCACTGTATATTCCAGCCTGGGTGACAGAGGGAGACCTGTTAAAAAAACAAAAAACAAAAAAAACCAATGGCTAAAATCCTCCCATGGCTCCCTATTGCCCTAAGTATAAAGAACACATGTGACTGGGCACTGTGGCTCATGCCTGTAATCCCGGCACTTTGGGAGGCTGCGGTGGGTAGATCACTTGAGGCCAGGAGTTTGAAAGCAGCCTGGCCAACGTGGCGAAACCCCGTCTCTACTAAAAATACAAAAATTAGCCGGGTGTGGTGGTGCTTGCCTTAGTCCCAGATTCTCTGGAGGCTGAGGCAGGAGAATCACTTGAACTTCGGAGGCGGAGGTTGCAGCGAGCTGATATCGCGCCACTGCACTCCAGTCTGAGTGACAAAGCGAGACTCCATCTCAAAAATAATAATAATAATAAATAAAAGCACACATCTTTAGCACGGCCTTCAGTGCTCATGGGATCTTCCTTAATTGATCTCCCGCGCTTCATCCTTGCTCACTCAGCTCCAGCCACCCTGCCCGAGGACATCTGGACTTGCGTAGAACTTACTTCCGTTTTCTCAGGACAGCCAGCCCTTCCTCATCATTTAGATCTCTGCTGAGACATTACCCTGTCACCAAGGCACTGTCTATTCTATCACCCTGTTTTGTTTTTGTCAAAGCTCGTATTAACATCAGTTATTAATTATCTTGTTTGCTCAGAATTTTTTTTTTTTTTTTTTTTTTTTTTTTTTTGAGACAGAGCCTCGTTCTGTTGCTCAGGCTGGAGTACAGTGGCACAATCTTGGCTCACTGTAACCTCCGCCTCCCGGGTTCAAGTGATTCTTGTGCCTCAGCCTCCCAAATAGCTGGGACTACAGGCACATCCCACCATGACCGGCTAATTTTTGTATTTTTAGTGGAGACGAGGTTTCGCCATGTTGGCTAGGCTGATCTCAAATTCTTGACCTCAAGTGATCTGCCTGCCTTGGCTCCCAAAGTGCTGGGATTACAGGCATGAGCCACCATGCCTGGCCTGCTCATGAATTTTCTCTTTAACTTCCACATCGAAGGCAAAGTATTGTCCTGTTAAGGCTGTGCCTCCAGCACCCAGCGCAGGCTGGGCGCACATTCCCATTGATGAACCTGATTTGTAATGCCTGTCACCTCTTCCCTCGTTTCTTCTAGGACCTGGCAATGCTCAGACATCTGTGTTCCCCCAAGAAGTCATCCTGCCCCGGGGAGGCTCCGTGGTAGTGAATTGCAGTGCCTCCTGTGACCAGCCCATCTTGCTGGGCATGGAGACTCCGTTGCCTAAAAAGGAGATACTCCCAGGTGGAAACAACTGGAAGATGTATGAACTGAGCAATGTGCAGGAAGATAGTCAACCAATGTGCTATTCAAACTGCCCTGATGGGCAGTCATCAGCTAAAACCTTCCTCACCGTGTACTGTGAGTAACTGAGCCCAGAGGGCTGGACTAGGCAGACCAGAGTGGGAGAGACGTAGAGGGGCACCTGCAGTGGCCTGGGGGGATCTTTATCACTTGCTGGTAGGGTCAAGGAGGGGCTCCTTGAAGGGCAGGTGGGGACATCCTTAGAAAGTCCCTTTAGGCCGGGTGCGGTGGCTCACGCCTGTAATCCCAGCACTTTGGGAGGCCGAGGCGGGTGGATCACAAGGTCATGAGATCGAGACCATCCTGGCTAACATGGTGAAAGCCTGTCTCTACTTAAAAAATACCAAAAATTAGCCAGGCGTGGTGGCAGGCGCCTGTAGTCCCAGCTACTCGGGAGGCTGAGGCAGGAGAATGGTGTAAACCCGGGAGGCGGAGCTTGCAGTGACCTGAGATCCGGCCACTGCACCTCCAGCCTGGGCAGCAGAGCGAGACTCCATCTTAAAAAAAAAAAAAAAAAAAAAAAGGCCGGGCGCTGTGGCTCAAGCCTGTAATCCCAGCACTTTGGGAGGCCGAGACGGGCGGATCACGAGGTCAGGAGATCGAGACCATCCTGGCTAACACGGTGAAACCCCGTCTCTACTAAAAATACAAAAAACTAGCGGGGCAAGGTGGCGGGCGCCTGTAGTCCCAGCTACTCGGGAGGCTGAGGCAGGAGAATGGCGTAAACCCGGGAGGCGGAGCTTGCAGTGACCTGAGATCCGGCCACTGCACTCCAGCCCGGGCGACAGAGCGAGACTCCTTCTCAAAAAAGAAAGAAAGAAAGAAAGAAAGTCCCTTTGTGAATTTTTTTTGGTACAATTAAAGTATCTACAGGCTGGGCATGGTGGCTCATTCCTGTAATCCCAGCACTTTGGGAGGCTGAGGCTGGCGGATCATCTTGAGATCAGGAGTTTAAGACCGAGAGTTTAAGTTTCGCCAACATGGCAAAACCCTGTCTCTACTAAAAATACAAAAATCAGCTGGGCATAGTGGCATGTGCCTGTAATCCCAGCTACTCGGGAGGCTGACACAGGAGAATTGCTTGAACCAGAGAGGCAGAGATTGCAGTGAGCCGCAACTGAGCCACTGCACTCCAGTCCGGATGACAGAGCAAGATTCCATTTCAAAAAAAAAGGTATCAACAGGAATTCAGCACATTTGAGCATTCAATAATGCCATCTCTCTATGCCTCACTCTTTGAACATATGACAAGGTCCTGCATCAGAAACTTTAATATAAGATACGAATTAAGCCAAGTGTGGTGGCTTGTACCTATAATCCCAGCTACTCCAGAGGCTGAGGCAGAAGGATGGTTTGAGCCCAGGAGTTTGAGACCGGCCTGGGAAACATAGTGAGACCCGGTTTTTTTTTTTTTTTTTTGAGACAGAGTCTCGCTCTGTCGCCCAGGCTGGAGTGCAGTGGCGCGATCTTGGCTCACTGCAAGCTCGCCTCCCGAGTTCACACCATTCTGCCTCAGCCTCCTGTGTAGCTGGGACTACAGGCGCCCGCCACCGTGCCTGGCTAATTTTTTTGTATTTTTAGTAGAGACGGGGTTTCACTATGTTAACTAGGATGGTCTTGATCTCCTGACCTCGTGATCTGCCTATCTCGGCCTTCTAAAGTGCTGGGATTACAGGTGTGAGCCACCGAGCCCAGCTGAGACCCTGTTTCTACCAGGAAAAAAAAAAAGTAAATAATTTTGCTGGGCCTCGTGGTGTGCACCTGTAATCCCAGCTGCTCCTGAGGCTGTGGTGGGAGGATTGCTTGAACCCAGGGGTTCGCATCCTAGGAGTTCGAATCCAGCCTGGACAACATAGCAAAACCCCATTTTTATTAAAAAAAAAAAAAAAAAAAAAAAAAAAAAAAAAAAAAAAAAAAAAAACAGTTAAAACTAGCCCTGGGATGGCATTTTTCACATACTGGCAACAACTGAAAGAATTGATAACAGCTGTGCTGGCAAGGCTATGGGAACATAGGCAGTCCTAGGACAGTACTATTGGGAGCATAAATAAGCCCAACCCTGTGGCGGGAAATTGGGCATCAGTTCTCAAAACGTCATGGGCTGGGCGCAGTGGCTCATGCCTGTAATCCCAACACTTTCGGAAGCCAAGGCAGGCGGATCACCTGAGGTCAGGAGTTCGAGACCAGCCTGGCCAACATGGCAAAACCCCATCTCTACTAAAAATACAAAAATTAGAGCGGGCGCGGTGGCTCAAGCCTGTAATCCCAGCACTTTGGGAGGCCGAGACGGGCGGATCACGAGGTTAGGAGATCGAGACCATCCTGGCTAACACAGTGAAACCCCATCTCTACAAAAAAAAAATACAAAAAAACTAGCTGGGCAAAGTGGCGGGTGCCTATAGTCCCAGCTACTCGGGAGGCTGAGGCAGGAGAAAGGCGTAAACCCGGGAGGCAGAGCTTGCAGTGAGCCGAGATCCGGCCGCTGCACTCCAGCCTGGGCGACAGAGCGAAACTCCGTCTCAAAACAAAACAAAACAAAAATTAGCCAGGCATGGTGGAGTGTGCCTATAGTCCATACCTGGGAGGCTGAAGCAGGAGAATCACTTGAACCCAGGAGGCGGAGGTTGCAGTGAGCCGAGATCATGCCACTGCACTCCAGCCTGGGTGACAGAGTAAGACTGTGTCTCAAAAAAAAAAAAAAAAAAAAAAAATTAGCTAGGCATGGTGGCATAAGTCTAATCTCAGGTACTCATGAGGCTGAGGTGGGAGGATCACCTGAGCCCAGAGAGATAGAGGCTGCAGTGAGCTATGATCATGCCACTGCACAACAGCATGGAAGACAGAGTGAGACCCTGTCTCAAAAACAAAAACAAAAAAACAGCAAAAAAAAAAAAAAAAAAAAAAAAAAAACACCCAGTCCCGGAAAGAGGTCTATAGGTGTCCCTACCTACAAGGGAAGTGGTAGGAGTTATGGCATTATTCACTGCCACTTTGTACAAAGGGCAAATGGGAAAGGCTAGAGAGACAAAGCGTGGCTTGGCCATACCACAGAATAGCATGCGACCGACCGTGCAGAAGAATCAGGAAGTTCCTGTGAACTGAAAAAGAAGCAGCTCTGGGGTGTATTGTAAAGTCAAAATGAAAGAAGGTGGCTGGGCGCAGTGGCTCATGCCTGTTATCCCAGCACTCTGGGAGGCTGAGATGGGCGGATCACCTGAGGTCAGTAGTTCGAGACCAGCCTGACCAACATGGAGAAACCCTGTCTCTACTAAAAATACAAAAAAAAATTAGCCAGGCATGGTGGCGCATACCTGTAATCCCAGCTACTTGGGAGACTGAGGCAGGAGAATCTCTTGAACCTGGGAGGCAGAGGTTGTGGTGAGCTGAGATTGCGCCATTGCACTCCAGCTTGGGCAAGAAGACCGAAACTCCGTCTCAAAAAAAAAAAAAAAAGAAAAGAAAAGAAATGAAAGAAGGTATGTTGAATATGAATGGCATGCCACCCTCACATTAGGGAGTGGCAGAGGGGCAGTTTCGGGGAGGCTGTATTTATGTATAAAATAGTCCTAAAAGGAAGTGGGAGAAATGACAGTATTAGTTGGCTGTGAGAAGAGAGGCTGGGAGGCTGTGGGAGAGGGCTTGGGTGTGGAGAATTCCATTTTTTTTTTTTTTTTTGAGATAGAGTTTCACTCTCGTTGCCCAGACTGGAGTGCAATGGCACGATCTCTGCTCACTGCAACCCCCAACTCCCGAGTTTAAGTGATTCTCCTGCCCCAGCCTCCCGAGTAGCTGGGATTATAGGCACAAGCCACCATGCCCGGCAAATTTTGTATTTTTAGTAGAGACAGGGTTTCTCCATGTTGATCAGGCTGGTCTCGAACCCCAACCTCAGGTGATCCGCCCGCCTCGGCCTCCCAAAGCGCCGGGATCACAGCGTGAACCGCCGCGCCCGACTGAGAATTCTCTTTTGTTGTTGTCTTTTTGAGACGGAGTCTTGCCGTGTCCCCAGCCTGGAGGGCAATGACGGGATCTCGGCTCACTGCAACCTTTCCCTCCCGGGTTCAAGTGATTCTCCTGCCTCAGCCTCCCAAGTAGCTGGAATTACAGGCGCCCACAACCACGCCCGGCTAATTTTTGGATTTTTAGTAGAGACGGGGTTTCATCATGTTGGCCAGGCTGGTCTTGATCTCCTGACCTTGTGATCTGCCCGCCTCGGCCTCCCAAAGGCTGGGATTACAGGCGTGAGCCACCGCGCCCAGCTGAGAATTCTCTTTGCGTTCTTCCTACTTTGGGGACTTTGAATGGTGGGAATGAGTTACCAAGGCCAAAATAAGGAATTCAAATGAAAACAAAACAAAATCAAAGAAGAAAAAACAGAAGAGCACTGGGCAGGCCAGGCACAGTGGCTCTATATGCCTATAATCCCAGCGATTTAGGAGGCTGAAGTAGGAGGATCGCTTGGAGGCCAGGAGTTGGACACCAGCCTGGGCAACACAGCAAGACCCCATATCTACAAAAAATAAAAAACCTAGCCAAGCGTGGGTGGCATACTTGTAGTCCCAGATACTCAGGAAGCTGAGGTGGGAGGATCGCCTGAGCCTAGGATGTCCAGGCTGCAGTGAGCCGTGATGACACCACTGCACTCCAGCCTGGGTGACTGAGAGAGACCCTGTCTCTAAAAAATAAAAACTGGCCAAGTGGCTTTGGGATTCGCCTTGGGTTCCAGTCCTAGCAAGGCCTTTAACACTATGGAGGACGTGGCTTCTGTGTTTACCTCGCAGTCAGGTGAGACCTCCTCTGATGGGTAAAATGACACGGTGAGGGACAAAGGACGTTCTCCTATCATTGTGTCAGGACAAGGAAGCCTCTGGGTAAATGATCAGCTTTGCTTCTGATTTGGAGGGTGGGTGAGCAGATGCTGACCTTCCCAGGTGAGGGAAGTCCCTGAACATTCCAAGCAGCTTCTGAAACCCCAGGGAAACCTCTTTGAAGGTCTTTTCTGCACCTCTGCCTGATAGGTGGTTTTTTTTTTTTTTTTTTTTTTTTTTTGAGACAGAGTCTTGCTCTGTTGTCCAAGCTGGATCACTGCAACCTCCATCTCCCAGGTTCAAACAATTCTCCTGCCTCATCCTCTCTAGTAGCTGGGATTACAGGCACCCGCCACCATGCCTGGCTAATTTTTGTATTTTTAGTAGAGACAGAGTTTCACCAAGTTGACCAGACTGGTCTCGAATTCCAGATCTCTGGTGATCCACCCGCCTCAGCCTCCCAAAGTGCTGGGATTACAGTCTTGAGCCACCGCTCCCGCCTCTGCCTGATAGCTGAGAGCGTAGAATTCCAGGTTTGAGACCTGGCTCTGCCACATTTCTCCCTCTATGACTGTGAGTGCCCCGCTTTGCCTGAGTTTTTACCTCTGTGAAATGGAGCAGATGGCTGGCACAGGTAGCAAAGGAGTAAAAGGTGTGTGGGAGGGTGTTACCTGAGAGAGACTCTAGCTTAGTCTTGCGCCATCCGTGGTGTAAACATAAAGAAGCCTCCCTGGATGGCTCAATCTTCTCCAAAAAGGTTAGAGGTGTAATTCCTAGAGGAGGTGACCACTAGCTGGGCTTTGAAGGATGTGTAGGAGTTCATAAAGACAGGCATTCTGGGCAGGGGGAACAGCCTGGGCAAAAGTTTGGAGCAGGGAGGAATCTTGATGGGGGCAGGAGGAGGAGGAGGTAGGTTAGTGTGGGCCAGGTGCAGTGGCTCACACCTGTAATCCCAGCGCTTTGGGAGGCCAAAGCAAGAGGACTGATTGAGCCCAGGAGTTCGAGACCAGCCTGGGCAACATAGCGAGACCCTATCTCTAAGAAAAAATAAAAAATTTAGCAGGGTACAGTGGCATATGCTTGTACTCACAACTACTCTGGAGGCTCAAGTGGGAGGATCATTTGAGCCCACGTATTTTTTTGTTTTTCTTTTTTTGAGATGGAGTCTCTCTCTGTGGCCCAGGCTGGAGTGCAATGGTGCCATCTTGGCTCACTGCAGCCTCTGCCTCCTGGGTTCAACCGATTCTCCTGCCTCAGCCTCCCAAGTTGCTGGGATTACAGGTGCCCACCATCATGCCCAGCTAATTTTTTTGTATTTTTAGCAGAGATAGGGTTTTACCATGTTAGCCAGGCTAGTCTTGAACGCCTGACCTCAAGTGATCCTCCTGCCTCGGCTTCCCAAAGTGCTGGGATTACAGGTGTGAGCCACTGAGCCTGGTCAAGCCCAGGAATGTGAGGTTACAGTCAGCTGTGATTGCGCCACTGCATTCCAGCCCGGATGACAGAGAGAGACCCTACCCCTAAAAAAAAAAAGTTGATTGATGGGAGGAGGGGTGAGGTTGGCAGTGCCTTCAATGCCAGGTGGAGGAGCTGGGACTTTCCTTCTCGGGGTGATAGGGAGTCTTGGAGGGTTTGTGAGCAGGCCAGGGATTAGATAGCTGAAGGCTGGATTTACCGGAAGCCAAACAGCAGTTGGCTATGGTCCTTGTCCATGTGGCCCATGTTGTGGGCAGTGACCGTATCCAAGAAGGGAAGGACAGACAAATATTTGAATACTTCAGTGACCAGGATTTGGTAAAGGACTGAAGGTCGGCCGGGCCCGGTGGCTCAAGCCTGTAATCCCAACACTTTGGGAGGCCAAGGCGGGCGGATCACGAGGTCAGGAGATCGAGACCATCCTGGCTAACACGGTGAAACCCCGTCTCTACTAAAAAAAAAAATACAAAAAACTAGCCGGGCGAGGTGGCGGGCACCTGTAGTTCCAGCTACTCGGGAGGCTGAGGCAGGAGAATGGCGTGAACCCGGGAGGCAGAGCTTGCAGTGAGCTGAGATCCGGCCACTGCACTCCAGCCCAGGCCACAGAGCAAGACTCTATCTCAAAAAAAAAAAAAAAAAGGACTGAAGGTCAGAGTCAAGAGAGGTGAGAGCAGGAGAGACTCCCTCTCCTCTGCACCAGGCAGCTGAGCTGGGTTTCTCTAGGGGCTGAGGTTTGAGGGTACCTCAAGTTCTGTAAGAGTCTGTAGGAGGTGGTAAGAAAGAAGAGCTGGAGGTCAGAGTTTCCTTGACCATATATATATATATTTTAACAGCTTAACAGCTTTCTGTTTTATTTTTAGACACAGGGTCTCACTTTGTCACCCAGGCCGGAGTGCAGTGGTACCATCATAGCTGACTGCAGCCTCCAACTCCCAGGTTCAAGAAATTCTCCTCCCACCCTTAGCCTCCTGAGTAGCTGGGACTACAGGTGTGGGCCACCAGAAAGCCCAGCTTGTTTTTTTTTTTTTTTTTTTTTTTTGGTGTTTGTTTTGAGATGGAGTTTCGCCCTTGTTGCCCAGGCTGGAGTCCAATGCCACGATCTTGGCTCACCACAACCTCCGCCCCCCAGGTTCAAGCAATTCTCCTGCCTCAGCCTCCTGAGTAGCTGGGATTACAGGCATGCGCCACCACGCAAGGCTAACTTTGTAGTTTTAGTAGAGATGGGGTTTCTCCATTTTGGTCAGGCTGGTCTCAAACTCCCAACCTCAGGTGATCCACCCGCCTCGGCCTCCCAAAGTGCTGGGATTACAGGCATGAGCCACTGTGTGACCTTTTTTTTTTTTTTTTTTTTTGAGACGGAGTCTCGCTCTGTCGCCCAGGCTGGAGTACAGTGGCGTGATCTCAGCTCACTGCAAGCTCTGCCTCCCGGCTTCACGCCATTCTCCTGTCTCAGCCTCCCGAGTAGCTGGGACTACAGGCGCCCACCACCATGCCCAGCTAATTTTTTGTATTTTTAGTAGAGATGGGGTTTCACCGTGTTAGCCAGGATGGTCTTGATCTCCTGACCTCGTGATCCGCCCACCTTGGCCTCCCAAAGAGTTGGGATTACAGGTGTGAGCTACCACGCCTGGCCTGGCCAGGCTGGTCTTGAACTCCTGACTTCAGGTGATCCATCCTCTCCGGCCTCCCAAAGTGCTGGGATTACAGGCATGAGCCACCAAGCCTGGCTGAAGCACAGCTTGTTTTTTATTTTTTATTTTTTTTGAGAAATGAGGTCTTGCAATGTTGCCCAAGCTAGCCTTGAACTCCTGGCCTCAAATGATCCCGCCTTGGCCTCCCAAAGTACTGGGATTACAGGTGTGAGCCACCATGCTCCAGCCTTGCTTTCTTGAGATATGATTTAGAATACCATAAAATTCATCCCTTTTAAGCATACAATTCAATGACTTTTATACAAACAACCATGACTACAATCTAATTTTAAAATATTTCCATCACTCTAAAAATGAAACCTCCTGCTTATATACAGCGACTCTGTCTACCTCTTAAGTGAATTCATAATACTCCCACCTCTAATAACCCTATTTTACAGTTAAGGAAACTGAGGTTCAGAGAGACAAAGTCACTTACCCACAGCAAAGAAGCAAGACTGGATATCAAATGCAGGACCCCCGGGTCCTGATGCTTTTTTTTTTTCTCTGAAAGAGAATCTCACTGTGTCACCCAGTCCAAAGTGCAGTGGCGCGATCTTGGTTCACTGCAATCTCTTCCTCCTGGGCTCAAGTGATCCTTTCACCTCAGCCTCCCAGGTAGCTGGGATTACAGGCACACAACACCACCCCTGGCTAATTTTTGTATTTTTAGTAGAGACGGGGTTTCACCATGTTGGCCAGGCTGGTCTTGAACTCCTGACCTCAGGTGATCGCCTGCCTCGGTCTCCCAAAGTGTTGAGATTATAGGCATGAGCCGCCACGCACAGCCTTTTTGTTGTTAGGCTCTGTCATTCATGACTTTTTTTTTTTTTTTTTTTAATAGAAATGGGGTTTTTCTTTCCTAGGCTAAAGTACAGTGGCATGATCACAGCTCACTGTAGCCTTAAACTCCTGGGCTCAAGTGAGCTTCCTGCCTCAGCCTCCCAAGTAGCAGGGACTACAGGTGTGTACCACCACACCCAGTTAACCATTCATTCATTCATTTATTTTGAGATGGAGTCTCGCTCTGTCACCTAGGCTGGAGTGCAGTGGCACAATCTCAGCTCACTGCAACGTCCACCTCCCAGGTTCAAGCGATTCTCCTGCCTCAGCCTCCCGAGTAGCTGAGACTACAGGCATGTACCACCATGCCTGGCTAATTTGTGTATTTTTAGTAGAGATGGGGTTTCACTATGTTGGTCAGTCTGGTCTCGAACTCCTGGCCTCGTGATCCACCCGCCTTGGCCTCCCAAAATTCTGGGATTAAAGGCATGAGCCAACGCGCCCTGCCAACCTGTTTATTTTTTATTTTTCTTTGAGATAGGGGTCTCCCTATGTTGCCCAGGCTTGTCTTGAACTCCTGGCCTCAAGTGAGCCTCTTGCCTTGGCCTCACAAAGTGCTAGGATTACGGCCTGAGCCACCACACCTGGCTAACAGGTTTTTTGTTTTGTTTTGTTTTAAATAATGTCTAGGCCAAGTGTATTTGCTCTCACCTGTAATCCCAGCACTTTGGGAGTCCAGGGTGGGCAGATCACTTGAGGTCAGGAATTGGAGACCAGCCTGGGCAACATGCTGAAACCCCGTTTCTACTAAAAATACAAAAATTAGCTGGGTGTGGTGGTGCATGCCTGTAATCCCAGCTACTCAGGAGGCTGAGGCAGGAGAATCGCTTGAACTCAGGAGGCAGAGGTTGTAGTGAGCCAAGATTGCGCTATCACCCTCCAGCCTGGGCGACAGAAGGAGACCCAGTTTAAAAAATTAATTGATTGATTAAAAATAAAAATACAAAAATTAACCAGGTATGGTGGTATGTGCCTGTAAATCTAAGCTACTCAGGAGGCTGAAGCAGGAGAATTGCCTGAACCCCAGAGGTGGAGGTTGCAGTGAGCCGAGATCGAGCTACTGTTTGCCCAGTCTAGAGCATTGAGCTGCTGAATTTATTTGACCAGACACCTAGCAATTGACTTTGAAGTTCTTTTCCACTTTTCACTCTAAGATGCTGCTGTCATGAATAAGGAATTTTTTGATCCCCTTCACAAACACTCGGGTCCCTCTTACCAGCTTTCACTGAAGATCTTGACATTCCTATCTGCTTAGGTGTCTGGGAGTGTTTGGGGGAGATACCGAAGAGGTGGGGCTCCCAGGCAGGTGCGGTTTGTCTGTTAGGCAGGCAGCAAGGTCCAGTTCACCAGACACCCCCACCTCTGTTTTCCTGCAGGGACTCCAGAACGGGTGGAACTGGCACCCCTTCCCTTTTGGCAGCCGGTGGGCAAGAACCTTACCCTACGCTGCCAGGTGGAGGGTGGAGCACCCAGGGCCAAGCTCACTGTGGTGCTGCTCCATGGAGAGAAGGAGCTGAGTCGGCAGTCAGCGGTGGGGGAGCCCGCCGAGGTCACGACCATGGTGCCTGTGAGCAGAGATGACCACGGAGCCAATTTCTCGTGCCGCACTGAACTGGACCTTCGGCCCTGTGGGCTGGGGCTGTTTGAGAACACCTCGGCTCCTCACCAGCTCCAAACCTTTGGTGAGGATTGAAGAAGCCAGCAGGGAGAGGGTGGAGGTGGGGTATCCTGCGATGGGGTGCCTGTGGCCACAGGATCTTTTGAGACGGGTGTGGCCCCGGCTAAGGGAGGCATGTGTTCTAGGCATATGTAACCTAGGCTGCTGAGTCACCCTGGAAGAGGATCTCGCAGGAGGGGGAATGAAATGCTCCAGAGAAGGGCTTCAGGATGTCCATCCCTGTCTGCTCACACCTTTCCTCTCTCCCTAGACCTGCCAGCCACTCCCCCACAACTTGTCAGCCCCCAGGTCCTAGAGGTGGACACGCAGGAGACCGTGGTCTGTTCCCTGGATGGGCTGTTCCCAGTCTCAGAGGCTCGGGTCTACCTGGCACTGGGGGACCAGAAGTTGAACCCCACAGTCACCTATGGCAACAACTCCCTCTCGGCCAAGGCCTCAGTCAAGGTGACCGCAGAGGAGGAGGGCACCCAGCGGCTGTTGTGTTCAGTAATGCTGGGGACCCAGACCCAGGAGACACGGCAGACAGTGACCATCTACAGTAAGAAGGGGCAGGGGCGGAGCGGGGCTTCTCGGGGGTGTGACCTGAACCCAGGGCGGGGCTCACTGTGTGCTCATCCCAGGCTTTCCGGCACCCAACGTGATTCTGACTGAGCCAGAGGTCTCAGAAGGGACTGAGGTGATAGTGAAGTGTGAGGCCCACTCTACAGCCAAGGTGACGCTGAATGGGGTTCCAGCCCAGCCACCGGGCCCGAGGGCCGAGTTCCTGCTGAAAGCCACCCCAGAGGACAACGGGCGCAGCTTCTCCTGCTCTGCAACCCTGGAGGTGGCCGGCCAGCTTGTACACAAGAACCAGACCCGGGAGCTCCGTGTCCTGTGTGAGTGGGGCTGCTGGTCAATGACCCCTATCCCCCAAGGCCCAATCCCTGAAGTCCCATCAGGTCTTGCCCTCCAAGTCCTGTCCCTACCCACCTCCATGTCATCTTGTTGTGTTTTTCCAGATGGACCCCGACTGGACGAGAAGGATTGTCCAGGAAACTGGACGTGGCCAGAAAATTCCCAGCAGACTCCAATGTGCCAGGCTTGGGGGAACCCCTTGCCCCAGCTCAAGTGTCTAAAGGATGGCACTTTCCCATTGCCCATTGGGAAATCAGTGACTGTCACTCGGGATCTTGAGGGCACCTACCTCTGTCAGGCCAGGAGCTCTCGAGGGGAGGTGACCCGCGAGGTGACCGTGAATGTGCTCTGTGAGTGAGCCGGCGTGCAGAGCTGGGTGGGGGAAGGGGCCATGAACCCAATGCAATCCTCACCCCCCGTTGTATCCTCCCCACAGCCCCCCAGTATGAAATGGTCATCATCATTGTGGTAGCAGCCGCAGTCATCCTGGGTATTGCAGGCTTCGCCACGTACCTCTATAACCGCCAGCGGAAGATCAGGAAATACAGACTACAGCAGGTTCAAAACGGCACCCCCATGAAACCAAACACGCAAGCCACGCCTCCCTGAACCTATCCCAGGACAGCGCCTCTTCCTCGGTCCTCCCATATCGGTGGCAGTGGTGCCACACTGAACAGAGTATGCCATGCAGCTACACCCACTGGCCCTGGGATGCCAGAGGACAGGGCATTGTGCTCAGTCAGATGCAGACAGCATTTGGGGCCATGGTACCTGCACACCTAAAACACTAGGCCATGCATCTGATCTGTAGTCACATGACTAAGCCAAGAGAAAGGAGCAAGACTCAAGACCTGATGGATGGATATCAAAGTCTAGCCTGACGAGAGGGGAAGTAGTGGGGGAGACATACCCCCACCATGAGGACATACAGCTGGGAAATGCTGAAACTTGCTGCCTATTGGGTATGCTGAGACCCCACAGACTTACGGAAGAAGTGACCCTCCACAGACGTGTAGCATCAAAACACAAAGGCCCACACTTCCTGATGGATGCCAGCTTGGGCACTGCTGTCTACTGACCCCAACCCTTGATGATATGTATTTATTCATTTGTTATTTTACCAGCTATTTATTGAGTGTCTTTTATGTAGGCTAAATGAACATAGGTCTCTGGCCTCAGGGAGCTCCCAGTCCTAATCACATTCAGGGTCACCAGGTACAGTTGTACAGGTTGTACACTGCAGAAGGGTGCCTGGCAAAAAGATCAAATGGGGCTGGGACTTCTCATTGGCCAACCTGCCTTTCCCCAGAAGGAGTGATTTTTCTATCCGCACAAAAGCACTGTATAGACTAGTAGTGGTTACAGGTTCAGGGATTACCCAGTAAGGCCTTATTCCTCCCTTCCCCCCAAAACTGACAACTTTGTTAGCCACCTCCCCACCCACATACATTTCTGCCAGTGTTCACAATGACACTCAGTGGTCATTCCTGGACATGAGTGCCCGGGGACTATGCCCAACCTATGCCTTGTCCTCTTGTCCTGTTTGCATTTCACTGGGAGCTTGCACTATGCAGCTCCAGTTTCCTGCAGTGATGAGGGTCCTGCAAGCAGTGGGGAAGGGGGCCAAGGTATTGGAGGACTCTCTCCCAGCTTTGGAAGCCTCATGCGTGTGTGTGTGTGTATGTGTGTGTAGACAAAATCTCCCTCTGTCAACCCAGGCTGGAGTGCAGTGGTGCAATCATAGTTCACTGCAGCCTTGACCTCCTGGGCTCAAGTGATCCTCCCATCTCAGCCTCCTGAGTAGCTGGGACCATAGGCTCACACCACCATACAAGGCAAATTTGATTTTTTTTTTTTTAAGAGACAGGGTCTCGCAACATTGCCCAGACTTCCTTTGTGTTAATAAAGCTTTCTCATCTGCCTCAGCCTTATGTGAGTTGAGGGGAGGTGTCACATCCAGCTGGAGTCCTTTCTAAGCAGCCACAGCCAGATCCTCCCACTTCCTCCCCCAAGAAAACATTGTGGGTTGATGGCCATACCCTTAGGTTCTGGTCCAAATCTGGGACTTTCTATGACCTTCTGGTCTCTAGTGAAAACTAAAGACTCCTCTCCAGAAAAAAACATTTGGTTTCCAATGAGGCCTGGAATCTCATTCTTGACCCGGGGAGGGGAATTTTTGCAGGACTCCCTGGCCCTCCGTTGGGGCCTCTTGTCTCTCTCTAGGGTGGAGTCCAGGAGGCGGGGCTGCGGGCCTCCTTATCTCTAGAGCCGGCCCTGGCTCTCTGGCGCGCGGCCCGTTAGTCCGGGCTTTTTGCCATGGGGTCGCTGTTCCCCCTGTCGCTGCTGCTTTTTTTGGCGGCCGCCTACCCGGGAGTTGGGTGTGCGCTGGGACGCCGGATTAAGCGGGCGCAAGGCCCCAAGGGTAGCCCTCTCGCGCCCTCGGGGACCTCAGTGCCCTTCTGGGTGCGCATGAGCCCGGAATTTGTGGCTGTGCCGCCGGGGAGGGAAGTGTGGCTCAATTGCAGCAACAGCTGTCCCCAGCCGCAGAATTCCAGCCTCCGCACTCGGCTGCGGCAGGGCAAGACGCTCAGAGGGCCGGGTTGGGTGTATTACCAGCTGCTCGACGTGAGGGCCTGGAGCTCCCAAGCGCACTGCCTCGTCACCTGCGCAGGAAAAACACGCTGGGCCATCACCAGGATCACCGCCTACAGTGAGGGACAGGGGCTTGGTCCCGGCTGGGGTGAGGGGAGGGGGCTGGAAGAGGTGGGGGGAGGGTAGTTGGCAGTCAGCTCTTTAGGGAGCGCCCGCGGACCTCACGCAGAGGCTCCCCCTTGCCTTAGAACCGCCCCACAGAGTGATTTTGGAGCCTCCGGTCTTAAAGGGCAGGAAATACACTTTGCGCTGCCACGTGACGCACGTGTTCCCGGTGGGCCACTTGGTGGTGACCCTGAGGCTTGGCGGCCGGGTCATCTATTCCGAAAGCCTGGAGCGCTACACCCACCAGGATCTGGCCAACGTGACCCTGACCTACGAGTTTCCTGCTGGACCCCGCGACTTCTGGAAGCCCGTGATCTGCCACACGCGCCTCAATCTCGAAGGCCTGGTGGTCCGCAACAGCTCGGCACCCATTACACTGATGCTCGGTGAGGCACCTCTGTAACCCTGGGGGCTAGGAGGAAGGGGGCAGAGAGAGTTATGACCCCGAGAGGGTGCACAGACCAGGCGTGAGCTCCACGCGGGTCGACAGACCTCCCTGTGTTCCGTTCCTAATTCTCGCCTCCTGCTCCCAGCTTGGAGCCCCGCGCCCACAGCTTTGGCCTCCGTTTCCATCGCTGCCCTTGTGGGAATCCTCCTCGCTGTGGGCTCTGTGTACCTGTGCAAGTGCCTATCTATGAAATCCCAGGCATAAAGGGGGATGTTCTAAGCCGGCTGAGCAAGACAAAAGAGGAATATGGAACCATTTGGGGAATCGGCCCGACATGGTGGCTGACGCCTGCAATCCCAGCACTTTGGGAGGCCGAGGCAGGAGAATCGCTTGAGCCCAGGAGTTCGAGACCAGCCTGGACAACATAGTGAGACCCCGTCTACGCAAAAAATACAAAAATTAGCCGGGTGTGGTGGCCAGCACCTGTGGTCCCAGCTACCCGGGAGGCTGAGTTGGGAGGATCGCTTGAGCCCTGAAAGTCGAGGTTGCAGTGAGCCTTGATGGTACCACTGCACTCCAGCCTGGGGTACAGAGCAAGACCCTATCTCCAAAAATAAAATAAAAATAAAAATAAATATTGGCGGGGGAACCCTCCAGAATCAATAAAGACTTCCTTAACCAGCCTCTGTCCTGTGACCTAGGGGTCCACATTACTGCCATTCTTCGGGGGAACCTTTTTTTTTTTTTTTTCCTATCACTTTCTCCAAGTTCCTCGTCTCCCTGGGGGCACCTGAGGTTTCCTCACTCAGGGCCCACCTGGGGTCCCGAAGCCCCAGACTTTGTGTATCCCTAGCAGGTGTCACAGAAACCTCTCCTTCTGCTGGCATCATCAAGTGGGATCAGCGTCGGTCCAGGAGGGCCACGGGCAGGGGCAGAGTGGGGTTCATGGTATGGCTTTCCTGATTGGCCCCGCCGCCACCACGCGGCAGCTCTGATCGGATGTTAAGTTTCCTATCCTAGCCCCACCTTCAGACCCTGTGCTTTCCTGGAGGCCAAACAACTGTGGAGCGAGAACTCATCTCCAAAATAACTTACCACGCTGGGGTGACACCACGAATGGTCGGGAGGGGAGGGTCCCATGGACATATTGAAGGACATGAATACGCAGAAGAGGTATCCATGTAGTGGCAGCCGGGAAGGAGTGATCAGATGTCCACATGGAATATCACAAACTCGAATTCTGAAGATGTCCTGGTAGTCACCCGGCCAGATGAGCACGTGGAGTTGGGGGGGGTGTCAAAGCTTGGGGCCCGGATGCGGAGTCAAAAGTTTCACCCTTGGTCCCCCGTTCTTGCATGGAGGTCCAGGGCCCCCGCCCACCGAGCAGAAGGCGGACTCAGGGGCGCTCCAGGGTGGCTTGAGCTCACACACGCTGAGTAGACACGTGCCCGCTGCACCCTGGGTAAATACAGATCCGGAGCCGAGAGGATTCTAATTTAGACGCCCGCGAACGCTGCGCGCACGCACACGTGTCCTCGGCTCGCTGGCACTTTCGTCCCGCCCCCTCCGTCGCCTGCCGGGGCTGACCTGGAGGGGGGTTTAGGGGTGTGGCTCCGCGGGGTCAAAAGGAGAAGGATCGGTGAGAGAGACATCCCCACACCCTCCCCCAGAACTGTCCTTTCCCCATCCAGTGCCTCCCAAATCTCTCTGAGTCCCCAAATGCATCCCCGCCCTAAGGGGGGCTGGTGGGAGGAGCTACATGTGGGGGCGGAGCTCGGAGTCCAACTCATTATCATGGCATCTCAGCCAGGGCTGGGGTAGCGGTTTGGAAAGGGCAACCCAGCATCCCCCGATCCCAGAGTCGCGGCCGGGGATGACGCGGGAGAGCGTGGTCGCCCCCGGAAGGCTCCGGGCCATCATGCCGGCCTCCACGTAGACCCCGGGGGTCGCTCGCTCCTGCCAGCTGGCCTTCACTAAGGCCTGCAGCTTAACGCAAGCTCGCCTCCCGCCCCCCCACCGCCTCTGCCGCCGCCCCCTCCTTGGAAACCAAGTTACCAACGTTAAACCAATCCCCGAGCGCAACTCTGCCTCCCCCACACCCCACCCGCCGCGCCGCGCGGAGCCGTCCTCTAGCCCAGCTCCTCGGCTCGCGCTCCCCTCGCCTCCTGTGCTTTCCCCGCCGCGGCGATGCCAGGGCCTTCGCCAGGGCTGCGCCGGGCGCTACTCTGCCTCTGGGCTGCTCTGGGCCTGGGGCTCTTCGGCCTCTCAGGTAAGAGTCCCCCTCTGGCTCGGGGTGGACAGGGCGGGGGCGGAGTCCCTGGACCTGGGAAGCAGCCTCCTGTCCCTCCCAGCTCCGCCCTCGCCTCGCTCTCACGCCTCTGCCCCCACCTCGAGCCTGAGTCTTCTCCCCTTCCCCCTCCTCCCCAACACACACCCGAGCCCCAGCTTCCCGACTCCTCGATCGCCCCTACCCGCTTCGAGATCCTAGGTGTTCTTCCTCACCCAACCCTTCGCCCTGGAGACCCAGTGTCTCTCCTGTCCCCTCCCCGGGTACCTTCTCACGCTCTGCTGTGCACCATGGTCCACGAACTGGCATCTTCCCCACTCGCGGTCCGCGAAGACTCCATCTCTCCAACTACCGTGACTCAGAGGCGCTGTTCCCGCTCCACCCAGAGCCCTGGCAACCGGGTCCCTCAGCTGTTCCCGCGGTTCCTTCCATGAGCCCAGCCCTGCGTCCCGACTCCGTGTTCTTCACCAGGTGTAGGGTCCTTCCTGATCCTTGACCCAGCCTCGTCTCTCCTTTGCTCTTGCCGCAAACGCACTCTCCTCGTATCCCGGCATTCTGCCAGGACCCTGAGAATCTGTTCATCTCCCATCCCTCACCCGGGGTCCCCTTCTCTCAGCCTTGCTGTGTTCATCGGAGACCCCACCTTTCCTCTCCTCTACCCCCTCCCCCATGCTTTCCCGCCGCTCCATCGGCGCTTTGGAGACCAGGGCTCTCTGCTACCACGTCCCAGAGACACCCTCGAGGTTTAGACTCTGGAAGCGCGCCTTTAAACAGGAGGCCTGGGCAGGACGCGGGACGCTTGGGTTCTTTCCCCGGCTGCAGCCTCTCCTCCTCCTCCCCGCCCTCCGAGAATCCTTGACTCGACATAGGGGCGCTAAGATGTCAGGGAGTTGGCTCCCCAGGCTGAGCCCGCGTTTCCCTGGGCAGCGGTCTCGCAGGAGCCCTTCTGGGCGGACCTGCAGCCCCGCGTGGCGTTCGTGGAGCGCGGGGGCTCGCTGTGGCTGAATTGCAGCACCAACTGCCCTCGGCCGGAGCGCGGTGGACTGGAGACCTCGCTGCGCCGAAACGGGACCCAGAGGGGTTTGCGTTGGTTGGCGCGGCAGCTGGTGGACATTCGCGAGCCGGAGACCCAGCCCGTCTGCTTCTTCCGCTGCGCGCGGCGCACACTACAGGCGCGTGGGCTCATTCGCACTTTCCGTGAGTTCTGGGTGGCCACGCGCGTACTCCACTACTTTCCCTCCCTCCCAGGCCCAGCCCCCTGGGTCCCAGGGTCCTCCCCTTCATGCCCCACCTTCTGTATCCCACCCCCTCCCCTGGGTTCCAAGTTCCGGCGTTCCAAGAGCGGCGGGCTCTTCCCCCTTGCAGAGCGACCAGATCGCGTAGAGCTGATGCCGCTGCCTCCCTGGCAGCCGGTGGGCGAGAACTTCACCCTGAGTTGTAGGGTTCCCGGCGCCGGGCCCCGTGCGAGCCTCACTCTGACCCTGCTGCGGGGCGCCCAGGAACTGATCCGCCGCAGTTTCGCCGGCGAACCACCCCGAGCGCGGGGCGCGGTGCTCACAGCCACGGTACTGGCTCGGAGGGAGGATCATGGGGCCAATTTCTCGTGTCGCGCGGAGCTGGACCTGCGACCTCACGGCCTGGGACTGTTTGAAAACAGCTCGGCCCCCAGAGAGCTCCGAACCTTCTGTGAGTGGGTGTGGGGAGGAGATGGGAACCAAGTGGGGTCGGGTCGGTGTTTAGGAGGTTTAGAGGCAGATACATCTGAATGCTGGTCCTGACTTCAACCCTCACGGGCTGAGCTGTTGCCCCCTCCGTGCCTTGAGGATGATAATACGATAAGATAGTGCATGTCAAGTGCTTAGGACATATTGAGTGCTCGGAACACAGTTCGTTCAAACTTGGTTCTTCGAACCCTAGCCCTGTCTCCGGATCCCCCGCGCCTCACTGCTCCCCGGCTCTTGGAAGTTGGCTCGGAAAGGCCGGTGAGCTGCGCTCTGGACGGACTGTTTCCAGCCTCAGAGGCCAGGGTCTACCTCGCACTGGGGGACCAGAATCTGAGTCCTGATGTCACCCTCGACGGGGACGCACTCGTGGCCACTGCCACAGCCACAGCTAGTGCAGAGCAGGAGGGTGCCAGGCAGCTGGTCTGCAACGTCAGCCTGGGGGGCGAAGACCGGGAGACCCGGGAGAACGTGACCATCTACAGTAAGAAGGGAGGCGGGTCTCCGCGGCTCGGAGGTGGGACCAGAGGAACGCGAAGGCGGGGCGAAGAGTGGGCGGACCTCAGTACCGGAACAGGCGAGGCCCCAGTGTCCCGAGGGGGCGGGGCAGGTGGGGGCGGAGACGTAATCACTGGGGAGGAGGAGCCTGTACAGCCTGAGAGGCGGGGCGCGGTACCCTAGTTCCATCTCAACACCCCAGGATTCAGGCAGATAAGGGGCGGGCCTTGACCGGCGGGTGGGACGTGGTCAGTATACTCCGACTAAACGCTCCGCCCCCAGGCTTCCCGGCACCACTCCTGACCCTGAGCGAACCTAGCGTCTCCGAGGGGCAGATGGTGACAGTAACCTGTGCAGCCGTGGCCCAAGCCCTGGTCACACTGGAGGGAGTTCCAGCCGCGGTCCCGGGGCAGCCCGCCCAACTTCAGCTAAATGCCACCGAGAACGACGACAGGCGCAACTTCTTCTGCGACGCCACCCTAGACGTGGACGGGGAGACCCTGATCAAGAACAGGAGCGCAGAGCTTCGCGTCCTATGTGAGTTGTTGATAACCCCTCGCCCCACACCTCCTGGTGATTTCCAAGGACCCGCCTGCTCCCTGGCCATGTCGTGGAGGCGGGGCCATTTCTCACGGTCCACGTCTAAGCCTCTGTAACCCCACGCCCTGCCCGCAGACGCCCCCCGGCTGGACGATTCGGACTGCCCCAGGAGCTGGACGTGGCCCGAGGGCCCAGAGCAGACGCTGCGCTGCGAGGCCCGCGGGAACCCAGAACCCTCAGTGCACTGTGCGCGCTCCGACGGCGGGGCCGTGCTGGCTCTGGGCCTGCTGGGTCCGATCACTCGGGCGCTCTCAGGCACTTACCGCTGCAAGGCGGCCAATGATCAGGGCGAGGCGGTCAAGGACGTGACGCTGACGGTGGAGTGTGAGTGGGGGTGCGCAGGGTGCATCTCTATCTGGTTCAGAATCTGGAGGGTGGCCAGCCTCCAGGGAAGAGTAGGAGTAGGGTATGAGGTGTCCCTTTGGGTGGGGTTTGGGGAAAGGGAAGAGGCTGGTTAGTGGGGTTGGGAATAGATCTTGGAGGATGGAAGAGACCGGGCGGGCGTGTCCCTAGCCCAGGGCGTGGTACGTGGGCGGAGTCTTGGAAAGGCGGGAGGTCCAGAGTGTTAAAATTTTTAGACCGAAAAAGGCGCCCCTGGTGGCTCAGGGAGCTCCCAGACAGAGTGCATGGATCGACTAGCGTGACATCCCTTTGGATTGGCGTCCAAGGGTTGTGCAGGAACAACCCTTAGTGGAAACTTTGAAAGGCCAAGGAAGATCTAGGGACGTCAGACTTGCCCCCAAACCCCAAAGCCAACAATACGCTCCCTCCTCCAGACGCACCAGCGCTGGACAGTGTGGGCTGCCCAGAACGCATTACTTGGCTGGAGGGAACAGAAGCCTCGCTGAGCTGTGTGGCGCACGGGGTACCGCCTCCTGATGTGATCTGCGTGCGCTCTGGAGAGCTCGCTGCAGTCATCGAGGGGCTGTTGCGTGTGACCCGGGAGCATGCAGGCACTTACCGCTGCGAAGCCACCAACCCTCGGGGCTCTGCGGCCAAAAATGTGGCTATCACGGTGGAATGTGAGTAGGGGCACCGCGGAGTGAGGCAGGATCTGTGGGACAACCCCGGCTGGACTTCCTGGCCCCCGTGTGAACCCCTGCAATCCTGTTTCCCAGATGGCCCCAGGTTTGAGGAGCCGAGCTGCCCCAGCAATTGGACATGGGTTGAAGGATCTGGGCACCTGTTTCCCTGTGAGGTCGATGGGAAGCCACAGCCAAGCGTGAAGTGCGTGGGCTCCGGGGACGCCACTGAGGGGGTGCTGCTGCCGCTGGCACCCCCAGACCCTAGTTCCAGAGCTCCCAGAATCCCTAGAGCCCTGGCACCCGGTATCTACGTCTGCAACGCCACCAACCGCCACGGCTCCGTGGCCAAAACAGTCGTCGTGAGCGCGGAGTGTGAGCGAGGCCCAGGCGGGTGGGGAGCGGGGGTGCCCCATGGTCCGGGCACTCTCTGACATCCCCCATGGCTGCTTTGCAGCGCCACCGGAGATGGATGAATCCACCTGCCCAAGTCACCAGACTTGGCTGGAAGGGACTGAGGCTTCGGCGCTGGCCTGCACCGCCCGGGGTCGCCCTTCCCCAGGAGTGCTCTGCTCTCGGGAAGGCACCCCGTGGCCTGAGCAGCAGCGCGTGTCCCGAGAGGACGCGGGCATTTACCACTGTGTGGCCACCAATGCGCATGGCACGGACTCCCGGACCGTCACCGTGGGCGTGGAATGTGAGTGGGGGCAGCACTGGATGGAGGGGACACGGCCTCAGAAGAATGACTCGCAGCAGTGGGAGCATTCAAGGGCACCTCTCCCAGTCCCATTCTAGGGGACAGGGAATTCCAGCCTAAACCAGGGGGTAATGAAAATTCTAGCCAGGCGCGGTGCCTCAGGCCTGTAATCCCAACACTTTGGAAGGTTGAGGCGGATGAATCACTTGAGGCCAGGAGTTCGAGACCAGCCTGGCCAACATGGCGAAAACCCCTCTCTACAAAAATCCAGTCGTGGTGGTGGGTGTCTGTAGTCCCAGCTACTTGGGAGACTGAGGCAGGAGAATCGCTTGAGCCTGGGAGGCGGAGGTTGCAGGGAGCCGAGATCCCTCCACTGTACTCCAGCCTGGGAGACAGAGTGAGACTCTTTCTTAGAAAAAAACAAAAGAAAATTCTAGGGAATAGGAGCACGGCCCTCCTCAATCCTGGATTAGAACACTGGCCTGGGCTTCACCTCCTTCCATTCAGTGAAGAAGGGCGAGGAATTTTAGCCGCAACAGCAGCCTGATTGTCGGGGAAGGAGGCTCTGATAGGAGGCAGGATCCTTTTGTGCCCATCAGAGGCGCGGTGGCCTCACATCGATCGTGGTGGGCCGGAGCAGGGCATTTGATCAGTGGCTGGGCCGGCGCTAAGCCCCACTTCACCTTCTGTGCCCTTCAGACCGGCCGGTGGTGGCCGAACTTGCTGCCTCGCCCCCTGGAGGCGTGCGCCCAGGCGGAAACTTCACCTTGACCTGCCGCGCGGAGGCCTGGCCTCCAGCCCAGATCAGCTGGCGCGCGCCTCCGGGTGCCCTCAACATCGGCCTGTCGAGCAACAACAGCACACTGAGCGTGGCAGGCGCCATGGGAAGCCACGGCGGCGAGTACGAGTGCGCAGCCACCAACGCGCATGGGCGCCACGCGCGGCGCATCACGGTGCGCGTGGCAGGTAAGTGGCAGCTGGGGAGGGGCGGGGCGAGGTATCTGCGAGGGGGCGTGACCTGGGACCTGGGGCGGCCGACCCCGCCTGCCTCCCTCTCAGTCCAGGTAGATGAGACATAAGTGGGGCAGAGTAGAAGTCAAGGGTGTCTGGGCGGGTGGGGCTGTTGATCACACTTTGAGGGGTGGGAGATGGAGGTGGCCGGGGGACTGAATTCAAGGGGAGGGACCCTCCAGGGCTGTCAGTACTGCAGGAAAGGACTTAAAAACTTGGAGTGGATTCTGCGTGGTGGATACTTGACCCAATTCACCCTCCACTGTGGGGAAGATTGGGGAGGGACCAAAGTCATTGGATGATGGAGGGAGGGGTCAAGATCGCCTTCTCTCACTTCCTGAAGCTCCTGGGGCTGGATTCTCTCTGGGGTGGGGAGAACCTGACCTGGTCCTGCCAGTCCTCATTTTCTGGGGGATGGGGAGAGTTGACTTGTCGCTAGAGGGCTAAGTGTGGTCACGGGTTTATGTCACCATGGGCTGAAGTGCGATGCAAATTGAGTCTTGGGTCGCCCTGGCACTGGGAGTGGCCTTCCTGCGTGGGGTCTCTCCCTTCTCCCAAGGCCAGACAGTGAGCTCCCCAGGGCATGAGGACTGACCTCGTGCCTGTGAGGGCGCGGGGGACGGTGGGGGAAGCCCCCGGGAGCTTGGCCACCCTCCGCGAGGGTCTCCACCCCGCAGGTCCGTGGCTGTGGGTCGCCGTGGGAGGCGCGGCGGGGGGCGCGGCGCTGCTGGCCGCGGGGGCCGGCCTGGCCTTCTACGTGCAGTCCACCGCCTGCAAGAAGGGCGAGTACAACGTGCAGGAGGCCGAGAGCTCGGGCGAGGCCGTGTGTCTCAACGGCGCGGGCGGCGGCGCTGGCGGGGCGGCGGGCGCGGAGGGCGGACCCGAGGCGGCGGGGGGCGCGGCCGAGTCGCCGGCGGAGGGCGAGGTCTTCGCCATTCAGCTGACCTCGGCGTGAGCCGGTTCCCCTCTCCCCGCGGGCCGGGGGATGCCCCCCAGACGCACACGGGGGCTTATTTATTGCTTTATTTATTTACTTATTCATTTATTTATGTATTTCAACTCCAAGGGTGTCACCCCCATTTTCTACCCATTCCCCCAATAAAGTTTTTATAAAGGAACTCCCGGTCTCCGCCTCTGTTTCTGCAAGGTGGAACAAGCCCAGGGTTCCAATCGTGACCTCCCGGGTTATTCATTCCAAAAGCGGTTTTTGGAATGAGGGGGCCGGGGATGATGGCTCAGCCTGTAATCTCAGGACTTGTGGGAAGCCCAGGTGGGAGGATCCCTTGCACCCAAGAGTTTCAGACCAGCCTGGGCAACATAGGGAGATTCTACAAAATAATATTTTTTTCAAAAATTGGACAGGGCAGGTCGCGGTGGCTCACGCCTGTCATCCCAGGATTTTGGAAGGCCGAGGCGGGCAGATCACGAGGTCATGAGATCTAGACCATCCTGGCCAATATGGTGAAACCCCGTCTCTACTAAAAATACAAAAAATTAGCTGGGAGTGGTGGCACACGCCTGTAATCCCAGCTACTCGGCAGGCTGAGGCAGGAGAATCGCTTTAACCCCAGAGGCAGAGGTTGCAGTGAACCGAGGTGCAGTGTCTAATATATATATATATTAGACAGGGCCGGGCACGGTGGCTCTCGCTTGTAATCCCAGCACTTTGGGAAGCTAAGGCAGGTGGGTCACTTGAGGTCAGGAGTTCGAGACCACACTGGCCAACAGGGTGAAACTCGTTCTCTCCTAAAAACACAAAAAATTAAGGCCAGGCGCAGTGGCTCACGTCTGTAATCCCAGCACTTTGGGAGGCTGAGGCAGGCGGATCATGAGGTCAGGAGATAGAGACCATCCTGGCTAACACAGTGAAACACCGTCTCTACTAAAAATACAAAAAATTAGCTGGGTGTGGTGGCACATGCCTGTAGTCCTAGCTACTTGGGAGGCTGAGGCAGGAGAATTGCTTTAAGCCCAGAGGCAGAGGTTGCAGAGAGCTGAGATCGCACCACTGCACTCCAACCTGGGCAACCGAGCGAGACTCTGTCTCAAAAAAAAAAAAAAAAAAAAAAAAAAAAAAATTAGCTGGGCTGTAGTGGCACCTGCCCTGTAGTCCCAGCTACTCGTGAGGCTGAGGCAGGAGAATTGCTAGAACACAGGAGGTGGAGATATTGCCATTACACTCCAGTCTTGGCAACAGAACTAGACTCTGCCTCCAAAAAAAAAAAAGTGTTTTTTGAGGGGGCTGGGCATGGTGGCTCAGGCCTCTAATCTCAGGACTCTTGGGAGGCCCAGGTGGGAGGATCCCTTGCACCCACGAGTTTCAGACCAGCCTGGGCAACATAGTGAGACCCTACAAAAAATACGTTTCCGGCCGGGCGCGGTGGCTCAAGCCTGTAATCCCAGCACTTTGGGAGGCCGAGACGGGCGGATCACGAGGTCAGGAGATCGAGACCATCCTGGCTAACATGGTGAAACCCTGTCTCTACTAAAAATACAAAAAACTAGCCGGGCGACGTGGCGGGCACCTGTAGTCCCAGCTACTCGGGAGGCTGAGGCAGGAGAATGGCATGAACTCGGGAGGCGGAGCTTGCAGTGAGCTGAGATCCGGCCACTGCACTCCAGCCTGGGTGGCAGAGCGAAACTCTGTCTCAAAAAAAAAAAAAAAAAAAAAAAAAAAAAGTTTCCAAAAAAAATTCTTTTTTGAAATGGAGTCTTGCTCTGTTACCCAGGCTGGAGTGCTGTGGTGTGATCTCGGCTCACTGCAACCTCTGCCTCCTGGGTTCAAGCAATTCTCCTGCCTTGGCCTCCTGAATAGCTGGGACTATAGGCATGTACCACTATGCCCAGCTAATTTTTGTAGAGATTTAGTAGAGATGCTAAATTAGCCCAGCTAATTTAGTAGAGATGGGGGTTTCACCATGTTGGCCAGGCTGGTCTCGAACTTCTGACCTCAGGCGATCCACCCGCCTTGGTCTCACAAAGTGCTGGGATTACAGCTGTGAGCCACCGCGCCTGGCCTATTTTTCAAAAATTAGCCAGACTTGGTGGTGCATGCCTTAGTCCCAGCTACTTGGGAGGCTGAGGCAGGAGGATCCTTTGAGCCCAGGAGGTCAAGGCCACTTCCAGCTATGATATTGTCATTGTGCTCCAGCCCAGGTGACAGAACAAGACCCTGTCTCTAAAAACAAACAACAAAAAAATCCAAAAACTTTTTTTGAACATCTACTATGTGTCAGGCACAATCTGACGGGGTTTCACCATGTTGGTCAGGCTAGTCTCAAACTCCTGACCTCATGATTTACCCACCTCGGTCTCCCAAAGTGCTGGAATTACAGGCATGAGCCACTGCACCCAGCCAGCTGTCTTTTCTCAGTGTGACCTAGAGCTCGTCCTCTCTCAGTGCCTGTTTTCAGCTCTCTTCACACCCTTAGGCAGGGGTGGGGGCCTCACTCCTTTCTCCTACTTATCTCTTCCGTCCAGCACTGCCCTCTGATCCGGGTCACTCTTGGAGGTGGGAGCTAGGTGCTTCCCCCAGGCCTGATTACTGGCAGAGCTGAGGCCGCCTTGCCAGGATGGGTGGAGGCCCTCTCCATCGCACCTCTGCCCTGAGACCCGGGTGAGACCTTCCTGGGCAGGCACTGGCTGATGCTATGGGTGTCAGCCCTCAGCATGTCCCGCCTGTTAAAGGGTGCACCCCTGCCCCACCCTCAATGCCTCCTTCATCCTGTGTCCATCCATAGTGCCTCAGTTTATCCCCACCTTACCTTTCCACTCAGCCCATCATGATTCAGAACAGACACACACAGGGTATCAGCTGCAACCCCCATTACACGGCACCTTCCCCCCTCATCCCCAACAGCATAAGGCACAACAGCTGGGCCTCCTCCCCACAGCCTCCTCCTCTGCCCCTCCTCCCTCAAAAGTAGGAACACGGAGCCCTAGAGAAGGAAGCCAACCCCATGCAAACACGTAATGAGCAAAGATAAGACGGGGAAATGGCACGAGAGGGCAGGCCCGTGCTCGGTGGTGAGCCAGGGGCCAGGTACAAAACCCAAAAAGGCACCAGCCAGGGGTAGCCCCGGCCACTCACACCACCTCACCTTTTCTGCCTGTGCCCTCCCTGCTGAATGATCGCTCTCCACTCCTACTGACCTCAAAGTCTCTTTCAGAGCCTTCAGATGAGATATTTATTTTAGTAGGTTGGTGCAAAAGTAATTGCTGTTTTTGCCATTGAAAGTAATGGCAAAGGCCGGGCATGGTGGCTCATGCCTGTAATCCCAGCACTTTGGGAAGCCGAGGTGGGCAGATCACGAGGTCAGGAGTTCAAGACCAGTCTGGCTAACATGGTGAAACCCTGTCTCTACTAACAATACAAAAAAAATTAGCCAGACATGGTGGCACATCCCTGTAGTCTCAGCTGCTTGGGAAGCTGAGGCAGAAGAATTGCTTGAACCCTGAAGTGGAGGCTGCAGTGAGCCAAGATCATGCCACTGCACTCCAGCCTGGGCCACAGAGTGAGACTGTCTCGAGAAAAAAAAAAAAAAGAGTAATGGCAAAAACTGCAATTACTTTTTCTTTTTTCTTTTTCTTTTTCTTTTTTTTTTTTTTTTTTGAGACGGAGTCTCAGTCTGTGACCCAGGGTGGAGTGCAGTGGTGCGATCTCAGCTCACTGCAGCCTCTGCCTCCCAAGTTTAAGCAATTCTCTCCTGCCTCAGCCTCCCGATGGGATTACAGGCACCCACCACTATGCTCGGCTAATTTTTGTATCTTTAGCAGAGATGAGGTTTCACCATGTTTGCCAGCCTGGTCTCGAATTCCTGATCCACCCACCTTGGCTTCCCAAAGTGCTGGGATTACAGGCAGGCATGAGCCACGGTGCCTGACCTTTTTTTTTTTTTTTTTTTTTGAGACAGAGTCTCACTTTGACACCCAGGCTGGAGTGCAAAAGCAGGATCTCACTGCAGCCTCCGCCTCCCGGGTTCAAGCGATTCTTCCACCTTAGCCTCCTGAGTAACTGGGATTACAGGCACACGCCACCCCGCCTGCCTAATTTTTGTATTTTTGGTAGACAGGGGGTTTCATCACATTAGCCACGCTAGCCTCGAACTCCTGACCTCAAGGGATTCACCCACCTCACCACAGGGTGAGAGTGGGAATGTCTATTTTATTTTTTGGAGACAGGGTCTCACTCTGTTGCTCAGGCTGCAGTACAGTGGCGCGATCATGGCTCACTGCAGCCTCAACTTCCCAGGCTCAAGTGATCCTCCCACCTCAGCCTTCCAAGCAGCTGGGACTATAGGTGCATGCCACCACATCTGGCTAATTTTTACATTTTTGGTAGAAACAGGGTTTCACCATGTTGCCCAGGCTGGTCTTGAACTCCTGGGTTCAGGTGATCTCGCTGCCTTGGGCTCCCAAAGTGCTTGGATTACAGGTGTGAGCCTGTGAGCCACACCTGGCCTATTTTATTTATTTATTTATTTTAATTTATTTTATTTTGAGACGGAGTCTTGCTCTGTCGCCCAGGCTGGAGTGCAGCGGCACAATCTCGGCTCACTGCAAGCTCCGCCTCCCAGGTTCACACCATTCTCCTGCCTCAGGCTTCCAAGAAGCTGGGACTACAGGCGCCCACCACCATGCCTGGCTAATTTTTTGTATTTTTTAGTAGAGTCGGGGTTTCACCACGTTAGCCAGGATGGTCTCGATCTCCTCACCTCACGATCCACCCGCCTCGGCCTCCCAAAGTGCTGGGATTACAGGCGTGAGCCACCGTGCCTGACCTATTTTATTTTTTAATTAATTTTTTGTTTTTGTTTTTGTTTTTGTTTGGGATGGAGTCTCTGTCTCCAAGGCTGAAGTGCAGTGGCACGATCTCCGCTCACTGTAAACTCTGCCTCCCAAGTAGCTGGGATTACAGGCACATGCCACGCCTGGGTAATTTGGTAATTTTTGTATCTTTAGTAGAGACAGGGTTTCCCCATGTTGGCCAGGCTGGTCTCAAACTTCTGACCTCCGGTGATGCGCCTGCCTCGGTTTCCCAAAGTGCCGGGATTACAGGAATGAGCCACTGTGCCTGGTTGGGCATACATCTTGTTTTTTTCTTTCTGTAGATAACAAGCGATTCTCCTCCCTCAGCCTCCCAAGTAGCTGGTACTACAAGCGCCTGCCACCATGCCCGGCTATTTTTTGTTTTTTTAGTAGAGGTGGGTTTTCACCATGTTAGCCAGTCTCTAACTCCTGACCTCAGGTGACTGCCTGCCTGGGCCTCCCGAAGTGCTGGAATTACAGGTGTGAGCCACCATGCCCAGCCTGAGTGGTGGGAGGTGTCTATTTTAGACTGAGCAGTCAAGAAAAGCTTCTCTGAAGAGGTGATGTTTGGGCCAGGCCTCCGCAAGTGATTAGAAGGTGTCAGCTATGGGGAGATGTGGAAGGAGGGGTGTTCCAGGCCAAGGAAGGGTAAGATAAAATCATTCAGGGATCTGAGGGCAGAGGAATCTGGACTCCAGTTCACCCATTCAGGGCTGCCCAGGAGAGATAAAGAGGATCTCATGAGTGTATGGGTCCGGGCGCGGTGGCTCAAGCCTGTAGTCCCAGCACTTTGGGAGGCCGAGACGGGCGGATCATGATGTCAGGAGATCGAGACCATCCTGGCTAACATGGTGAAACCCCGTCTCTACTAAAAAATACAAAAAACTAGCTGGGCGAGGTGGCGGGCGCCTGTAGTCCCAGCTACTCAGGAGGCTGAGGCAGGAGAATGGCGTAAACCCAGGAGGCGGAGCTTGCAGTGAGCTGAGATCCGGCCACTGCACTCCAGCCTGGGTGACAGAGTGAGACTCCGTCTCAAAAAAAAAAAAAAAAAAAAAAAAAGTGTGTGGCTTTGTGGCTCACTCATGCCCACACAGGGACCATGCCCCACCCTACCCACTTTTTTTTTCCCCCCCCCGAGTCTCCCTCTATTACCCAGGCTGGAGCACAGTGGCATAATCGCGGTTCACTGCAGTCTTGACCTCCAGGGGCTCAAGCGATCCTCCCACCTCAGTGTCCCGAGTAGCTGGCAGTACAGGTGTGCACCACCACCCTTGGCTCATTTTTTGATTTTTTTGGTAGACACGGGGTTTCACTATGTTACCCAGGCTGGTCTTGAACTCCTGGGCTCAAGTGATTCTCCCACCTTGGCCTTCTAAAGTGTTGGGATTACAGGCATGAGGCACCACACCCAGCCCACCACCCAGTCTTGACTCTCCCTCCTCCCTCCCTCCCAGTGAGTGCTGGTGGCCTGTGTGTCACGCCTGCTGAAGGCTGCCTCTGACTTGTGGCTTTTGACTTCAGACCTGGGAGACACCCTTTGGCTGGGTTAAGGAGATCTTGAAATGGGTAGGGGACACAGCAGGGGGTAAGGAGAGTGACACACTGCAGGCATGGGTTGGGTGACAGATGAAGGATCCATTGGTATATGCTGCCAGTGTGTGCCATCTACTTGTGTGTTTTATGTGTGTCTTGTGCATGTGTCCTGTGTGGGCTGTATCTGTGACTCAGCTACGTGTCAGCACATCCCTGTCGATGTGTGTCTGCTGATATGTCCGTCAGCATGCACGGCTGTCTTGCATGCGTCTTTTTTGAGACGGAGTCTCACTGTCACCCAGTCTGGAGTGCAGTGGCACCATCTCGGCTCATTGCAACCTCTACCTCCTGGGTTCAAGCGATTGTCCTGCCTCAGCCTCCCAAGTAGCTCGGATTACAGGCACATGCCACCACGCCTGACTAATTTTTGTATATTTAGTAGAGACAGCATTTCACCATGTTGGCCAGGCTGGTCTCGAACTCTGGATCCACCTGCATCAGCCTCCCCAAGTGCTGGGATTACAGGAATGAGCCACTGTGCCCAGCCAGACATGTGTCCTTTTTTTTTTCCTTCTGTAGATAACAGGGTCTCACTATGTTGCCCAGGCTGGTCTCAAACTCTTGGCCTCAAGCAATCCTCCTGCCTCAGCCTCCTAAAGTGTTAGGATTACAGGCGTGAGTCACTGAACCCAGCTTGTGTGTGTTTTTCTGCGTCTGTTGTGTGTGTCTGCGGGTAGTGGCTGTTTCCATGCATGGGATATTGTGGTAAATGTGGCTAATTCCCTGTGTGGGGGCTGCTGCTTGTGGATAAGACTGTGTCTCTGTGCATGTACATGTGTGCACATGCCCCTCACAACCCCAACGAGAAAGCACCTGTCCACCTTCCCGGGCTGGCAGAGGGGCACAGGAGAGGGGATCCCAAATCACAGGCTTTTCCTCTCCGAGTATCTCTGCACTTTATTGTCCCTGCTGTAGCAATGCTCATCCTTCCTGAGAATGTCTCCTGAGGGGGCCTCAGCCAAGGCTGCCTGGAGAAGGAGCCAGTGACCCCTAGCAGGCTCTGCCACCTGAGGCACGGGTCTTCCCCCAGGATCCTTGAATCTGGAGATGGCAGAGAGGAGGCAAGCTGGCTCTTTCCCCGATCCTCCTAGCAGAGCTGCTTCTGCCCATTCTCCCACTGGTGAAATGGAGGCAGAAGCAGCAGTTCAGCAGGGTGAAGGTGGGTTTAACCTTCCTGAGTGGGTTCCAGGGACACTCCACATCTGCCACATAGCCTCTTGGGCTGGACATTTTTCCTGGGCACCAGCCAGCAGCTGGAGCAGCGAGTGCCATATTTCTTGTACCTAGGGTTGGGGGACAAGAAACTGCCATTTAGGATGCAGTGGGGGCCCAGAAACTGCCACAAGGAAACCACTTTTCCTAAGAGGTAGGTGTTTTGCTTTTTGCTTTCCCCATACGCCACACTGGTTACACATGGACTGATTTGGGGACCCCCACCTCAATTCCCTCCTCCATTCTAAGGACCTGATCCCACAGGCGTTGCAGAGAGGGGTCCCATCTTCAGCGTCTCTCCAGAGCGGTGTCCTCTGGGTCTGACAGGAAGCACAGCGCCTGGGCTCTGAAGGGTCAGAGGTCAAAGGGCAGGGGTCAGAAGCCACACAGATGAGCTCAGGATGCCTGTGCGGGGTCGGGCATTTTGTGGGGGTCTCAGTAAAGGCCCCACCTGGCTCTGGACCAGCCCTGGGAGTTGCCAGCTCTAAGCCACAGCAAAGTCAGGAAGGGAGACAGATGGCAGCATTCCGCAGAGGAGGAAGCTGGGGGTGGGGGTGACTCAGCCCAAGTGGAGGGGGTGGTGCATCTCCTCCCGGAGGGTCTAAATGGGGAAGCAAGATGGAGAGGGGGGGCAGGGCGAAAGGCAGGGAAGACAGGAAATTGGCCCCCAAAATATTTATAGCTCTTGGGTTTTCAGGACTCACCCAGGGCCTCGCTGCCTGCTGAGTGGGCCTCAGTGCCTCTTGGGTGGGCTGCAGGGCCCCCAACAGCATCTGCAGGGGATTCCTGAGAGCGGCTACTACAGGGCAGGCTGCGGGGCAGACAAGGTATTAGCATTGGAGGGGATCCGTAGCTTGTCCCCAGTAGCCCCCCAAAATGAGGATTTAGTATCAAGGTATCAGGCATCCCCCAAGGAGGCAACTGATACCTGAATGGCCTGGCTTTGCCTCTCATTAGTAATAATAATGTGATTATTTTTGCAGATGGAGTCTCGCTCTGTCGCCCAGGCTGGAGTATAGTGGTGCCATCTCAGCTCACTGCAACCTCTGCCTCCTGGGTTCAAGCAATTCTTGTGCCTCAGCCTCCCGAGCAGCTGGGACTACAGGTGCACAACACCATGCCCAGCTAATTTTTATATTTTTATAGAGATGGGGTTTCACCATGTTGGTCAGGCTGGTCTCGAACTCCTGACCTCAAGTGATCCACCTGCCTTGGCCTCCCAAAATGCAGGGATTACAGATATGAGCTACCGTGCCTGACCTAATTATTATTATTATTATTATTATTATTTTTTTTTTTTTTTGAGACGGAGTCTCACTCTGTTGCCCAGGCTAGAGTGCAGTGGCGCAATCTCAGCTCACTGCAAGCTCCGCCTCCCAGGTTCACGCCATTCTCCTGCCTCAGCCTCCTGAGTAGCTGGGACTACAGGCGCCTGCCGCCACGCCCGGCTACTTTTTTTTGTATTTGTAGTAGAGACGGGGTTTCACCATGTTAGCCAGGATGGTCTCAATCTCCTGACCTCGTGATCCACCCACCTCGGTCTCCCAAAGTGCTGGGATTACAGGTGTGAGCCACCGGGCCCAGCCAATTATTATTATTTGAAAAACAGTAAGCACAGGGACAGCCTGCCAGGTTCCAATCCCAGTTCTCCACGTCCTTGCTGTATGAGCCTGGACACATTATCTCCTACTCTGTGCCTCAGTTTCCTCATCTGTAAAATGGGCTTCCCAACACAACAGTTTTTTTTTTCTTTGCAAATTTTATTTATTGATTTTTAAAAAGAGATGGGAATCTGGGTAATATAGGGAGATCCCGTCTCTAGAAACATAAAAAAATTAGCCAGGAGTGGTGGTGCAGGCCTGCGCTCCCACCTACTTGGGAGGCTGAGGAAGAAGGATGGCTTGGGCCTGGGAGGTCGAGGCTGCAGTGAGCCATGATTGTGCCACTGCACTCCAGCCTGGGTGACAGAGCAAGACCCTGTCTCAAAAAAAAAAAAAAAGTCTAGGCGCAGTGGCTCAAGCCTGTAATCCCAGCACTTTGGGAGGCCGAGACAGGCAGATCACGAGGTCAGGAGATCGAGACCATCCTGGCTAACACGGTGAAACCCTGTCTCTACTAAAAAATACAAAAAACTAGCCAGGCGAGGTGGCGGGCGCCTGTAGTCCCAGCTACTCGGGAGGCTGAGGCAGGAGAATGGCGTAAACCCGGGAGGCGGAGCTTGCAGTGAGCTGAGATCCGGCCACTGCCCTCCAGTCCGGGCAACAGAGCGAGACTCCGTCTCAAAAAAAAAGAAAAAAAAAAGTGGGCAGGCATGGTGGCTCACGCCTGTAATCCCGACACTTTGGGAGGCCAAGGTAGGTGGATCACCTGAGGTCAACAGATCGAGGCCATCCTGGCCAACATGGTGAAACTCCATCTCTACTAAAAATACAAAAATTAGCCAGGCTGGTAGTGGGAACCTGTAATCCCAGCTACTCCAGAGGCTGAGGCAGGAGAGTCGTTTGAATCCAGGAGGCAGAGGTTGCAGTGAGCCGAGATCATGTCATTGCACTCCAGCCTGAACAACAGAGTGCAACTCCATCTCAAAAAAAAAAAATTATTGTTTTGGCAGCATAAGTTATAATTATAATTTTTATAATAACAATAAATAAGTAAAAATTAGAGATGGGGGTCTTACTATGTTGCCCAGGCTGGTCTTGAACTCCTGGGCTCATGCAATCCTCCCACCTTGGCCTCCCAAAGGGCTAGGATTACAGGTGTGAGCCACCAGGCCCAGCTTCCCAAAGCTTTTTTTTTTTTTTTTTTTTTTTTAAGGGGTCGGAGTCTTGGTCTGTCGCCCAGGCTGGAGTGCAGTGGTGTCGTCTCTGCTCACTGCAACCTCCACCTCCTGGGTTCAAGTGATTCTCCTGCCTCAGCCTCCCAAGTAGCTGGGATTACAGGTGCCTGTCACCACTCGTGGCTAGTTTTTTTTTTTTTTTTTTTGAGACTGGGTCCTGCTCTATGGCCCAGGCTGGAGTGCAGTGGCGCTATCTCAGCTTAGCTTACTGAAGCCTTTGCCTCCTGAGTTCAAGCGATTCTCCTGCCACAGCCTCCTGAGTAGCTGGGATTACAGGCACCTGCTACAATGCCCAGCTAATTTTTTGTATTTTTAGTAGAGATGGGGTTTCACTATGTTGGCTAGGCTAATCTTTTTTTTTTTTTTTTTTGAGACAGAGTCTCACTCTGTCCCCCAGGCTAGAGTGCAGTGGTGCGATCTCGGTTCACTGCAACCTCTGCCTCCCCGGTTTAAGCAATTCTCCTACCTCAGACTCCTGAGTAGCTGGGATTACAGGCGCTTGCCACCAGGCCCAGCTAATTTTTGTATTTTTAGTAGAGATGGGATTTCACCATGTTGGTCAGGCTGGTCTCGAACCCCAGACCTCGTGATCCACCCACCTCGGCCTCCCAAAGTGCTGGGATTACCGGTGTGAGCCACCACACACAGCCTGGCCAGGCCTTGAACTCCTGTCTTCAGGTGATCCGCCCGCCTTGGCCTCCCAAACTGGTGGGATTATAGGCGTGAGCCACTGTGCCCGGCCTCCCCAGGCTTTTGAATGAGCCCATACACATCAAATACTGCCTGTTAACCTCTTATTGTTGTTGCTACCAACAAATAGTAGCTGTTAACATTATTGGGAAAAATCACTGCAGCCGCAGCTGCAGCCTAAACTGCAGCCTAAGCAGGGCCAGGCCTGATTCATAAGAGACCAGGTCTCACACTGGGAGTGGGGAGCGACTGAGTCAGGAGGGGCAGGACTGGATCTGGCACCAGCTCAAGTTGTCAACCAGAGACTGGGCCACGCGTAACGTAGGGCACGTGTGAGGGTCCACACTGACGCCAGGGAGCACCCCTACCTCCCACATTGGTGTCTGCGTTGTTACTGGGAGAAAGGGCGCCCTGGCCCGAGCCGGCCCCTACCTGTACGTGGGGATGATCTGCAGGCTGGAGTCTGGCTTTATCTGAAACTTCAGAGTCACCCCTTCGAACCCAGGGTCCAGTTTCTCAGTGCCCCGGCAGGGGTTCGGCTGTTTCCGGGGCCTTCTCTGGGGTGAGGCAGGGGGAGTCCCCGGGGGCTGCAGGCGGTGGCCCTTTTGGCTGATCCGGGTCTGTGTGTCCTTGGAATCCCTGTCCAGCAGCAGGCGGCCCTGAGTCCCCAGAGCCATCGGGTCCCAGCAAGGCCCCAGGACCGGGGTGTCCTGGGTAGGGGACTGACCCAGCCTCTCCACTGTCTCTTGGAGGAAGCGCAGGGCGGTGACCGAGTCCTGGCATGCAGGCCAGAGGGACCTGGGGAGAAGGGCAGTGGGGTCACTTTTTCTTGGGTGACTCCTGGGTTTAGCCGGCCAGGGGGTTCCAACTTGGGCCGGCTCTTTGTGTACCCTGGGGCAGGCTACACACTCCACCTGAGGTTCAGTCATTTCTAACTCTGGGTGGAAGGTTTAAGAGTTGCAAAGTAATTGCAGCTCACCTCGCCCAGCGTGGGCCTCCCAGGCACACTCTCAGCCCTCCACATCAATCAACCCTTTACGGCACCCGTAGATCACCCAGGCAGGGACCGCCCTAGGTGACCGAGGCAGGATTTCAAGCCTCTGGCTGCAGGATCGAGAAAAAGGTTACTTTTTTTCTTTGTGTTTCTTTTAGAGACGGAGCCTCACTCTGTACCCCCGCCTGGAGTGCAGGGGCGTGATCAGGCCTCAGTGCAGCCTAGAACTCCTGGGCTCCAGCGATCCTTCCGCCTCAGCCTCCCAAGTAGCTGGGACTTACAGGCGCGCGCCACCACGCCGCTGGCTTGCCATAATATGATTACGATTTTTATCATTTTCATTATTATTGAGTTGCCCTCCCTAACCCCTGGATGATCCCTGGGGAGTGCCTACATCAGCCCCAGAGACATGGAATTGCATGGCCTCTGATCCCTAGATGACCCCAAGTGTCTCTGGGGACCAGAACCTCTTTGTAAGTTTCAGTAACTATTATAAAATTGCCACTTCTCGATAACCCCAGGAACGAGAGGTCACGACCCCCTGATCACTGAACCAGCTGGTGAAGTGCTAGCGGGGTCTGGGGAAGGGGTTTGGCCTTACGCACCTCCCACTGATTCTGCAGCATCCTGGGGTCCTCGGCTTCTCCTGGGAGGGGGATCCTCCCAGCGGCTCCAGGTCCAGACAGGGCGGCGCCAGCAGCTTTGCTGGCATCGTGGAGTCCGGGGCTGGCTTGGCCTCCATTGCGCCCCAGCCCAGCCCCCTCCCTAATTTCACCCGGCCCTGCCCCGCTGGACCCACCCGATGAAACCCACCTGGAGGGGGCGGGACCTGTGGGGTGGGAGCGCTCCTGGCCAAGGATGCGATGAGCCTCAGCTGAGAGCGACCAGCCACGGCGGCGCCTTTCCTCTTTCTGGCTCTTTTCAGGTCATCTGCGCACCCCTGCGTGCCAAGGGCGGCCTGGACCCCACCAAATCCTTCCGCAGCTGCGGGGCGGGGCCTTCCATGCTGGCCCTACCCCTCGGAAATGGGGGCTCCCAGGCCTCTGCTTCGGATCCCCAGCGGGATCTTAGATCCCAGAGGGAGAAGAGAGTCGGGGGCCCAGCACAGCAGATGCAGGTTTTTTTTGTTTTTTTTTTTTTTGAGACAGGGCCTCATTCTGTCACCCCGGCTGGAGTGGAATGGCCTGATCACCGTTCCACTGCAGCCTAAATCTCCCGGGCTCAAGTGATCCTCCCACCTCAGTCTCCCGAGTAGCTGGGACCACAGGCACTTACCACCACTCTACGCTAATTTTTACTGTTTTATAGTGACAAGGTCTCGCCATGTTGCCCAGGATGGTCTTAAGCTCCTGGCCTCAAGTGATTCTCCCATCTTGGCCTCCCAAAGTGCTGGGATTACAGGTGTGAGCCACGTGTAGACCCCAGATCTGTCCCCCAAGGACACTCAACATGCTGGAGCCTGTGATACTGATTTATTGCAGCTCCAATCTGAGTCCACTCCTACTCACACCGATTCTCAGGGACTTGGGGAAGGCCACCCCACTAGGGGCCTGGGCCCTGCCGAAGCCTGGACACGGGAATCTCTCCCAAGCAGGGGTGTTGTCATTCGCAGGGGCTTCCACGTCTCTCCCAGGCCTGTCCGCTCTCTGGGCAGGGCTGGCACTTGGCTATTCCCTCAGTCTGGGCCCTGGGGTCATGGCAATTTTTAACAGTCCAGGTGTCCACGTCAGTGGGGCTTGGGGACATGGCCGTCCACGTAGAAGTTCCTGGTGATCTTGGGCAGGGTGAATTCCGCTCCTTCCAGCTCCGGCGTCAGTACGATCTGGCAGCCCAGCCGCGAGTTCTCCTGGAGGAGGGGGGCCATGTCTAGCATGTCGTCTTCCCTGGGGTGGTGACACGGGCAGTGTTAGCCAAGGGCAAGCTAGCTGGGTGGGTGAGGGGCCAGAGGCAGGGGAGGGAGGAAGCTGACTGAGCACAGGGGGTAGTGTGGGGGGAGGCAGCTCCCCTTCCAGGAACTGGAAGTGGGGAGGATGGTGGGGGCTGTTCAGTGCTTCAGGGTGAAGCTCCCAGCTAGGCAGGGCTACCCCACTCACCTCTCCTCGGGAGGAGGCAGGAGATCCAGGTGGTCTTCACTCACGTACACATGGCAGGTGGAGCAGGCCAGGGAGGCTTCACAGGCCCCTTAGGGGCAGGAAGTGAAGTGGGCACAGGTGAGTGGCAGAGTCAGGAAGGGGCCACTCTGCGAAGGGCGTAGAAGAGTAGATCTCTCTTCCACCACGTGCCTCACGTCTCCCTCCTGGGCCTGCAGCCCCACTGTGTGCACCAGGCACTGTGTCATGTCCTCAATGTCCTTAGCTGGCTGTTCCCCAGTGTGTAGGGTTTACAAAGGGACATCCGGGAGACCCCATTTCCCAGGGACTCCCTAGCAGGCTGAGATGCAGAACCATTAAAGAGCATGGACTAGGTTGCCAGGTAGCTAAGAGAGGAAAGGCCAGGCAGGCTCCCTGCAGCCTGTGAGCCCTTGCTGTGACCCTATCACGGTGCTGGGCAAATGTGTCCCCACCTCTCTGCTGCTCTTGGAGGATGGACTAGCTGACTCAGTAGTCAGTGTGGTGGGGGAAGGAATGAGGGATACGATTTTTTTTTTTTTTTTTTTTTGAGACGGAGTCTCGCTCTGTTGCCCGGGCTGGAGTGCAGTGGCCGGATCTCAGCTCACTGCAAGCTCCGCCTCCCGGGTTTACGCCATTCTCCTGCCTCAGCCTCCCGAGTAGCTGGGACTACAGGCGCCCGCCACCTCGCCCGGCTAGATTTTTGTATATTTTTAGTAGAGACGGGGTTTCACCGTGTTAGCCAGGATGGTCTCGATCTCCTAACCTCGTGATCCTCCCGTCTCGGCCTCCCAAAGTGCTGGGATTACAGGCTTGAGCCATGGCGCCCTGCCTTTTTTTTTTTTTTTTTTTTTTTTTTGAGATAGGGTCTCACTCTGTTGCCCGGCCTGGAGTGCCATGGCTCAGTCATAGCTTACTGCCTCAACCTCCTGGCTTAAGTGATACTCCCATCCAAGCCTCCCAAGTAGCTGGGACTACAGGTGCACACCACCACACCTAGCTAATTTTTTTTGCTTTTGTTTTTGTTTTTTTTTTGAGGCAGAGTTTCGCTCTCCTTGCCCAGGCTGGAGTGCAATGGTGTTATCTCGGCTCCCTGCAACCTCCGCCTCCCAGGTTCAAGCGATTCTCCTACCTCAGCCTCCTGAGTAGCTGAGATTACAGGCACGTGCCACCATGCCCGGCTAACTTTTTTAGTAGAGACAGGGGTTCACCATGTTGGCCAGGATGGTCTCGATCTATTGACCTTGTGATCCACCCGCCTTGGCCTCCCAAAGTGCTGGGATTACAGGCTTGAGCCACCATGCGCGACCATTCCTTTGTTTTCTTTTTTTTTTTTTTAGTAGAGACCACGTTTCACCATGTTAGCCAGGATGGTCTTGATCTCCTAACCTCGTGATCTGCCCGCCTCAACCTCCCATAGTGCTGGGATTACAGGCGGGAGCCACTGCGCCTGGCCTGTAATTTTTTTTTAGAGATGGAGTCCTACTCTGTTGCCCAGGCTGAAGTGCAGTAGCGTGATCTCGGCTCACTGCAAGCTCTGCCTCCCAGATTCACGCCATTCTCCTGCCTCAGCCTCCCAGAGTAGCTGGGACTACAGGCGGCCGCCACCATGCCTGGCTGATTTTGTTTTTGTATTTTTAGTAGAGAAGGGGTTTCACCCTGTTAGCCAGGATGGTCTCGATCTCCTGATGTCGTGATCCGCTCGCTTGGGCCTCCCAAAGTGCTGGGATTACAGGCGTGAACCACTACACCTTGCCAGGCCACTGACCTCTACTGGCCCAGCGCAGTGGCCCATGTCTGTAATCCCAGCACTTTGGGAGGCCGAGGCAGGTAGATCAACTGTGGTCAGGAGTTTGAGACCACCCTGCCCAACATGTCGAAACCTCATCTCTATTAAAAATACAAAAATTTAGCTGGGCATGGTGGCAGGCGCCTGTAATCCCAGCTACTCGGGAGGCTAAGGCAGGAGAATCACTTGAACCCTGGAGGCGGAGGTTGCAGTAAGCCAAGATCACGCCATTGCACTCCAGCCTGGGTGATAGAGCGAGACTCTGCCTCAAATAAATAAATAAATAAACAAATGAGGCCGGGCGCGGTGGCTCAAGCCTGTAATCCCAGCACTTTGGGAGGCCAAGACGGGCGGATCACGAGGTCAGGAGATCGAGACCATCCTGGCTAACACAGTGAAACCCCATCTCTACTAAAAAAAAATGCAAAAAATCTAGCCAGGCGTGGTGGCGGGTGCCTGTAGTCCCAGCTACTCGGGAGGCTGAGGCAGGAGAATGGCGTAAATCCGGGAGGCGGAGCTTGCAGTGAACTGAGATCTGGCCACTGTACTCCAGCCTGGGCGACAGAGCAAGACTCCGTCTCAAAAAAAAAAAAAAAATCAATCTATTTCACATTCCAATCTCTGTCCTAGACTACTGGCTGCTGGATTCCAGAACAGAACTTTAAGTAGGCCTTTCATAACCCTTCCCAACATATCTTCCCCTTTAATGATAAAATCAGGATCCCTGATATATTCATTCCAAAAGCAAACCCTGTATATTTTCTTCCAGACAACCTTTCCCAAGTTGCTCATGACATAATTATATATTTACCTGTGGGATTATTGTCCCTATTAGGCCGAAATGGGTGTGAAATGACAGAGGCCTTATGTGTTTTGTATATTGCTGCCTGACGACAATAGGTATTTATAAAAAGGCAACACAGATTAGTGGCTAAAATGGACTGGTGAGTCTAGTATTGTCACCCACTTGACCTTAGACCAGGTCTACTTAACCTGGGGTTTAGTTTCCTCATCTGTAATATGGAATAACAGTCTCTACTACTCAAGTTGTCATGAAGATTCAGTCAGTGAATATGTATTAACATAGTTAAAGACATATATATATATGTATTTTTTTTTTCTTTTGAGACAGTCTCGCTCTGCCATCCAGCCTGGAGTACAGTGGTGCCATCTTGGCTCACTGCAACCTCTGCTCCCAAGTTCAAGTGATTCTTGTGCCTCAGCCTCCCAAGTAGCTAGGATTATATGCATGTGCCACCACACCCCGCTAATTTTTGTGTTTCTTGTAAAGACAGGGTTTCACCATGTTGGCCAGGCTGGTCTCAAACTCCTGTCCTCAAGTGATTCACCTGCCTCGGCCTCCCAAAGTGTTGGGATTACAGGCGTGAGCCACTGCGCCTGGACAAGAAATTTCTATTATTATTTTTCTCTCAACAAATTATCAAACACCTATTACATCCTGACAGGCAAAGCAACAGATAAGCATGAATAAGAACATGGGTCTCCAGTCTCACTGGGGAACAGATGACAAAGTAGGAAACAAACAGCCTGGCATCGTGGCCTGTGCCTATAATCCCAGCTACTTGGGAGGCTGAGGTGGGAGGATCACTTGAACCCAGGAGTTCAAGGCTGCAGTGAGGTATGATTGCATCATGGCACTCCAGCATTGGCGACACAGCAAGGCTGTGTCTCTTGAAAAGACAAAAAAGTGAGAAGTGCTATATATCATATCACAAACTGATAAGACAGAGTAACTAGGGCATGGGTACTTCAGTTGGGCTGAGGGGAATGGGATTGTTAGGGACATGACATTTACATTGAGGTCTGAAGGATGAGAAAGAGCCAGAATGTTTGCAGGGCAAGCACTTCAGACAGAGGGAACAGCAAATGCAATGGATCCGAGGCAGGAAGGAATGAGCTGGACTGTTTGAGGAACCACAAGAAAGCCAGTGTGGGCTGGGTGTGGTGGCTCACGCCTGTAATCCCAGCATTTCAGGAGGCTGAGTGGGTGGATTGCCTGTCAGGAGTTTGAGACCAGCCTGGCTAACGTGGTGAAACCCCGTCTCTACTAAAAATACAAAAATTAGCCGGGCTTGGTGGTGGGCGCCTGTAATCCCAGCTAGTCTGGCAGCTGGGGCAGGAGAATCGCTTGAACCCGGGAGGTGGAGGTTGCAGTGAGCTGAGGTGCAGTAAGCCATTGCACTCCAGCCTGGGCAACAAGAGTGAAACTCCATCTCAAAACAACAACAAAAAGAAAGTCAATGTGGCTAGAATACAGGGAGGAAGGGGAAAGAGAACACAAAATCCTGGGAGTCAGGAGTCCTAGTGATCTCTAATAAATGTTTAATAAATAAGAGCTTGGCAACAGATGAGGCCGTGGTAAGGGGTTTGGATTTTTAGTCCATATTTGGTGGGAAAAGTCGTCAAGAAACACACCTGATTTGTTTTTGTTTTGGACAAATGGATAAGGACCTCCTTAACTCCCTGTGCCCAGTTCCTACCTTCCAGGTCCACCCCGTGGCGCTGTGCCAGGTGGAGAACATTGTCCCCGACTCTGCCGCTCACTGGGATCCGCTGGCCTGAGCGGTCTACGAACACCACGTTCACCCTGGGGACAGATGGAGGTGCGAATGCCGAACTGGATGATGGGCTCAGGGCCCGGGTAGAATCTAGGGTTAGGAAGTAGGGATTGAGGCTTGACGCACAGGTGCTGAACAGGGCAAAGCAGAAAGGGGACCGCGAGATGAAACTACAGGTCAAGATGGGGACCAGAGGAATTCCGTGGGATGAGGAATGGGGGACTTGGCCCCCTGCACTCACACGTCCCCGGGCTGCTCGGGGCCGCCAGTCTCCTCCTTTCCTGTCGGGCGCGAGCCTGGAAAACACGGTTGGGTGAGCGGCTGCGCCGAGCCCCGCCCCGCCGGCATCTGACGGGTTAACGCTGCCCGCCCCGGGCGCTTCAGGTACCTGTCGCTTGAAACTTCCTGGTTGTCCCCGGCGCCATCCCCTCCCCCGACCCCGAAGTGCCCCCAGTTCGGTTCCACCAGGTGCCCCTGGCAGTCTGCAGCAGAACCCTGGCACTCACGCCGCCCCGGGCCATGGAGGCAGCCATGACATGCATCACGTGACCCACCGACTGAGCATGCGCCGCACCAGGGACGCGAGGGAAGGGCCCATAATCACTGGAACAGAAGCGCAGATGTTTGCTTAGGGCCTGCGGTGACACGGAGGGAAGAGCAGGGCGGGATCCAGCTCAGGTAAACCCGCGGGGCCATCCCAGACCTCCTACTCAGTCCCACTGTTTGTCCCAAGAACCAGCCAACTCTGATTTCTTTAAAACCATTTACTTACAAACTTTAATTCAGCAAAGGTCCGTGTGGGGAGATTGGGGTGGGGTCTGGGGAATAGTCCCCTTGGAGTGGATGTGGACCCCCAGAGTCAAGGGAGGGAAGCTGGTGGCCCAGTTGGCTGGGGGCAAGGCCCAGGGTCACCTCAGGTGGACAGGTCCTGCTGGTGGGCGGGCCCAGAGCTTATCTTCATGGAGTGCTGGTTTCTGGCACTGGGCTGAAAGGAGGCCAGCTCCCAGGATCTGGCCTGGGGTGGGCAGGCAGAATTCAATAATTCATCTTCAACAAGGGAGTGAAAGCAGAGGCTCTGGGAGATGGGCATAATGTCCGACTCCCACAGACAGCCAGCAGGGGATTGGCAGAGAAAGCCCATCTCTGCACCGAGGCCCAGGCAGGAGGGGGTGGTGGGGCTGGTTCGCCAAGATGAAGGCTTTACCCTTCTACTGTCCCCAGGGTGGAGATCCTAGGTAGGGTGGCCCAATCCCTAGGCCAGAGCTGTTTGGTCCATAGTCAAGCTCCCAGAGCTTGGCATCTGTGGCTCTGGCCAGCAGGGCCTGGGGCTCAGCTTTTAAGGCATCAGAAGGGGAGGGGGCTGCGGCAGGGACCCCGGGCCCCGGGGCTAGGGTATTGGCCAGATGAGCAGGCAGGGGCAGGAGACAGCCATGCCTGCAGCAGATGTGGGAAAAAGAGCTATTTCAAACTGCAAAGTGTGGAATGGTGGCCCGGACAGGCCGGACCTTGAAGGAATCACAGCTGGGGGTTGTCCGCGGTGGTTTTAAAAATAAAAATTAGAAAAGGAAACAGAAGTCAGTTGTCAAAGTTAAAAAAAAAGGAGACAGTCTCTGTATCCTCACGGGAGGTCAGGGAAACCTCCAAGGCACTCGAAAGGCCAAAATTACAGGATCAACGAGGCAGGAGGGCTCCGGAGAGACGGGCACATCGGAAGAGGAGATGGGGGAGGGAGGGAGAGCAGGCCGGGGCCCCTCTCTCTTAAGGCTGCAGGGTTTCGTTGTGGGAAGCAAGCCAGAGGTGCAATGAGGCCTCCAGACTCCCCCACACCCCTTGGGCTCCTGGGGCTCCAGCTGATTGGTCAGTAAAGTCTTTCAGAGATTTTTCTATTACCGAAAGAGAGAAAATGGTTTAAAAAAACACAAAACAAAACACCAGAAAACCCAAAAGCGATTTGGTGCAGGCCCTTGAGTTATCTCTGGCGCCAGCCACTTAGAAAATCCTCTTCCGCTTCAGGTAGGAGTCCGCGTAGTGCCCGCCGAGGCCCTGGGAGTGCTGGCCCACATAGCTGCCTTCTGGGCTGGGCTCGGGCGAGGGCAGTAGGTGGGCAAAGCTGCGTTTCTGGCCGCCCAGTGGGGTCTGGAGACAGAGGGCAGGGTGGGGCAGGTCAGGGGCCGCTGGGGGGCCGGGGCTCCCCAGCCCTGCATGTCCCCACCCCCTGCCTGTACCTTCAGCAGGTGGCTGTGACCATTAGGCCCGGGGCTGAGGCCCAGGAGCCCTTCTCCAGAGCCCAGTGGGGAAGAGCCGATTGCCTGGAAGAAATGGAGAGGTAGAACAGGTTACTCCCCGGGCCCAGAGGAAGCACCCCTCCCGCCCCCCGCCCCCGCCCTCCCCGCCCTCCCTGTCCCCACACACGAAGGGTTTCAGGTTTCAGGTTCAAATCTTGCTTCTGCTACTTTCTAGCCATGAGACCTGGGGGCCAATTGCTCCATTTTGTTTGAGCCTCAGTTTTCTCATCTGTCAAATGGGGTCAAGTAGCACCCACAGCCTGGGCTGTAGAGGGAGGAAGTGACAGAAAGCCTGGAAGGCTGGCAGTGCTAGGTGCTTGATGCACAGGGTGGATAGAGGACAACAGGCTGTTGCTACTCCACCCTGAGCACGACCAACCTCTGCCACCACCCCAGCTTTGGCCTGGGTACCAAGGGTCACAGAGCCCTGGTGGCAGGCACCCCCGAATCGCAGCTGTCCCAGGGTGCCTGTGTTCAGCCAGAGAGGCTCCTCACCTTGCTGAGGTGGCTCTGCTTGAGGCCAGCCTGCAGGCCGCTGGTGAAGTAGGAAGTGGGCGAGCCTGAATAGAAGTGAGAGAGGGGGCCCCCGCCACTCCCACCGCTGCTCCGTTCACCGAAGCCACTGGGCGGGGGGGACATCTGTGGAAGAAGGGTTGGTGGAGTGAAGCGGACAATTGTAGTACCCAGCCCTATGTATATGATCCTCCAAAATGATTCTGGGCTTTTTTTTTTTTGAGATGGAGTTTCGCTCTTGTTGCCCAGGCTGCAGTACAATGGCATGATCTCGCTCACTACAACCTCTGCCTCCCAGGTTCCAGCGATTCTTTTGCCTCAGCCTCCCAAGTAGCTGGGATTACAGGCATGTGCCACCATGCCCAGCTAATTTTTTGTATTTTAGTAGAGATGGGGTTTCTCTATGTTGGTCAGACTGGTCTCAAACTCGTGACCTCAGGTGATCCACCCGCCTTGGCCTCCCAAAGTGCTGGGATTACAGGCGTGAGCCACCGTGCCCAGCAATTCTGGGTTTTGCAAAGACTAGCTGTGGCTAATAGGACTGAGGAGAGCTGGCATGTGGGTCCCCGCCTCCTCTTCCTCCTCCAGGAATCCGGGGATCATCACTGCACGAAGGGACACAGAGAAACTGTCCCAGTTTATGGAGGCCAAATATGTGAGGCCATGTAGCTCACTGAGGCCCAGGTGAGTGCCAGGGACCGCCCACTGCCCCACAGAGTGGCAAGAAGTAATACAATGCCTGGCACGGCATGGTGGCTCACGCCTGTGATCCTAGCACTTTTGGAGGCCAAGGTGGGAGGATTGCTTGAGCCTAGGAGGTCCAGACCAGCCTGGGCAACATAGGGAGACTTCGTCTCCACAAAAAGTACAAAAATTAACCATCACGGTGGTGAGTGCCTATGGTCCCAGCTACTCAGGAGGCTGAGGTAGGAGGATGGCTTGAGCCCAGGAGTTTGAGGCCGCAGTGAGCTATGATGGAGCCACTGCACTCCAGCCTGGGCAACACAGTGAGATCCTATCTCAAAAAACCCCACAAAGAACACACAAAATACAAGGTCTGCTTATTCTAGGCTACTAAGTCATGGCACAGCCTGTCATGTAATAAAAGCTGATTGCTACACACACCATACCAGGTGGCTCTTACCTTGTGTCGGCTGGGTCCGTGAGGCCCAAGGGCTGGTTCCCGTGGGTGGGAGAAGAGCCGCCGTGGTCCCACGTCCTGAATCAAAGTGGGAGAAGCACAATGGGTTGGAGTCTGTCCCAGCCTCACCCCTGGCTGAACTCCGCTGGCAGAGCTGTCATCAGGGAAGACAGCCCCCACCACTCTGGGACCAGGAAGAGGCAAATTGGGGGCTGGATGCAGCTCGGCCCCAGGGATGGCTGCTGTGAAGGGGGTGCCCCCATGGGTCTAAGTGTTTGGAGTTTCCCAGGCAAGCTGGGAATTCGAACTATGTGGACTCTTGTAGTTTTCCTGTGTTGGCATTAATTTCCGTTGTTATTTGTTTGAAATCCAGAGGGGGCCAAACATCACCCAGGTGACCTATGGGCGGCCAGTTTGCAATTTCTTTTTTTTTTTTTGAGACGGAGTTTCGCTCTTGTTGCCCAGGCTGGAGTGCAATGGCGCAATCTCGGCTCACCGCAACCTTCACCTCCCGGGTTCAAGCAATTCTCCTGCCTCAGCCTCCCTAGTAGCTGGGATTACAGGCATGTGCCACCACGCCCAGCTAATTTTATATTTTTAGTAGCAACAGGGTTTCTCCATGTTGGTCAGGCTGGTCTTGAACTCCCGACCTCAGGTGATCCGCCCGCCTCGGCCTCCCAAAGTGCTGGGATTACAGGTGTGAGCCACCGCACCTGGTCCAGTTTGTAATTTCTGACCTGCCAAGGAGTTTGGCGTCATAGAAGGACCAAATATCCAGGAGCACAAACAGGAATCAAAGGTGAGAGAGCGGGACAGAAAAGGTAAGCCCTGTCTCTGAGGAGAGACAGTGTGGCGTAAGTCCTCTTGGGAGAGAAAGACAGAATCAGGATGACAGACTGAGACGCAAGATCCTCCAGGTCTTGGGAATGGACAGACAGGCAGGTGGACCGGGAAGCAGGGGGTGATGTGCAGAGAGACAGGAAACTTTAAGGGCATGAGGCCGGGCGTGGTGGCTCTTGCCTGTAATCCCAGCACTTTGGGAGGCTGAGGTGGGCGGCTCACTTGAGGTCAGGAGTTTGAGACCAGCCTGGACAACACAATAAGACTCTGTCTCTACCAAAAATTTAAAAATTAGTTGGGCATGGAGGCGCATGTCTGTGGTCCCAGCTCCTCGGGAGGCTGAGGTGTGAGGATCGCTTGAGCCCAGGAGGTTGAGGCTGCAGTGAGCTATGATAGCACCACTGCCCTCCAGCCAGGGCAACATAGGGGGACCGTCTCTAAAAAAAAAAGAAAAAAAAGCAGAGACCATATCTGGCACGTTCCCTGTCGCCTCCCTAGCACATGGCCTGGCATAGTCCATCCTAGAGAAATATCAGTTTGGAGAATGATTTGGCCTCAGGGGACAGAGAGCTGCAGCCAGGCACTCACCGAAGGGTAGTCGAAGCCGTAGCTGTCAGACAGCCCTGGTTCGGGGGGCAGGCGGGCGCTGCTGAGGGGGCTGAGCAGGCGGGACTTGAGCTGGAAGGCTTTGCTGCTGCTGCTGCCACCTCCAGGGGCTGGGGGGTTAGGTGGGGGGCCCTCAGCTGGGCGGCGGCTTCTCCCGGCGCCTCCCCAGCCCCGGGCCTCCTTACCCGCCAGGTTGCTGGCCGGGAGCAGGCTGTGTAGGTTCAGGTAGGGATTCAGGGGAATCCGGTAGTCCTTGGGGGGCTCCCCCAGCAGTGAGACCTGTGGCAGGAGGGCCAGATTCGCGAGGGCCCCCAGGAAAGGGGACTCTGTGGAACAGGAGGCTGGTGTGGTGCCGCGCGCAGGGCAGGGCCTTACCCCAGGGGGCGTCGGCAGAGGCCCACTGTCTTTCTGGAGGCCTCTGAGGCCAGAGCCTCGGAGCCCCACAGGGGCGGGGGGAGGAGTGAGCTGGGCCGCTGGGGGACCCAAGCCCAGGGCCTCCCGGTCACCCCCAGCAGGGCCAAGCACGGATGGCAGCAGGGGTGGTGGCTTTCCTCGCCGGGGTGGCAGCTCCGGGGGCAGGCCCCCTCCTAGGGAGGGAAGGAGGATTTCAGTGGCCCAGGCTCACAGGACCCCTCTCCCCAGGGCCCTCCAACTCCCACCTGGACCAGGGCTCAGTGGTCAAGAGACAAATCCATGCTGGCCACTGAGCAGAGCTCATGCCTGGGCCCTGGGGGGGACACCCAACTGATGGACCAGGGCGCGGGGACCCACAGAGGTTGGGTCACTCGCCCAAGGCCACGTAGCAAGGAAGGAAGCGGAAGTGGCTGGGGACACCGTGTGGGCGGGGTCTGCGTTACCTGCAGGCAGCTCCCCGAGGAGGGGGTTGGCCGGCTGGGCCCCAGGCTGGAGGGCGCCCAGAGGTGAGTCTCCCAGGATGCCGGGCTTCTAGGGACAGAGCAGACAGTTGCAGATGGCGGCAGGGTGGCCCAGGGAAGCAGACAGGTGTGGCCCAGAGTCTTGGCAGACACACCCCGACTCCAGGGCTCGGCCGGTCCTGGGCAGACAGGCATGGGGTTCTCCAGCGCCCGCCACACTCCAACCCCATCATTCGTCCCATTAGCCATGGTGACCGAGGGTCTCCTGAGCGCCAGGCCCCAGTTCCCTGGCCAATGATTACAGCACAGTATCAACTGCAGCCACATGGAATGGGACAGCCATACAGTGTTTCAGCCACTTTCAGTCACAGAAGACCAGACCCACAGGCTCACGTACTCTGTCAGTTACCACCAGACAGACAGACTGACACTACTGACTTAGAATCCAGGGAACCACACCAGACAGGACGGAGCATGGGTGGATGTCTGTGTGTGTGTGTGTGCGTGTGCATGAGTGCGCGCGCATCTGTCTTTGTTTCTGCGTGTGTGAGTCTTGTGTCTATGTGTGTCTTTGACTTATGTCTATGTCTGTCTGTGTGTGTGTATATCTGCATCTTTGTATGTGTGAGTCTGCATGTATACCCGTGTTTCTAGGTGTGAGTTGTGTGTGTGCGTTTGTGTATGTGCGCGCGCACTGAGGGGATAGACCTGGTTTCTTCCCCAGGTGGCTCTTCCACAGGGGAGCTTCCGAGCAGTCTATTCACAAAGTGGTGCCCAGCAGCCGCGATCCCAGCCCACACCCAGTTTCAGGCTGTAAATGGGCGTGTCCAGGTCCCGACCCCACCCCAGGCACCAAGTCCAGGGGCCCTCTCCAGAATGGAGGGAAAGACATGTCATGAGCGATTGCCGGAGGGGGATGGGGATGTGGGTGGGAAAGGCAGTTGCTGGGGGGAGTCAGCCTCACCCAGGTTCTGGGCCCCCAGGGCACAGCCAGAGGTCCCCCCACCCCACCAATCGCGCCAACTGTGTTGAAAAGAGCAAGGAGGGGCTGCAGAGCGGTGGGTGAGGGGGACGCGTGTGTTACCTTCTGGCCCTGGGTCTGCAGGGCGAGCTGCAGCAGCGCCGTGGACAGGGCTGGCCCACTGAGCAGCGGCATGGCTGGGGGAGCACCCAGGAGGCCTGCAGGGAGACACAGGAGGATGGGTGGGGGTCCCTGTGTCCTCCCTGCCCCGCCTCATGAAACACTGCCCTGAACCCATTGAAGGGGCAGGAAACTGATGCTCTAGGGCTGGGGGGTGGGCAGTGGACTTGCCCAAAGCAAGGGCCTAGAAGGAGCAGAGGCTAGTCCAGTGAAGGCCAGGCCCCTCTTGCCAGCACCCCAGCTCACTGCAGGCCACTGTGTGGCCCTGGTCCCGGCCCCGAGTTGTGGACAACAGCAGCTCCCCCTATGACTCCACAACCCCCTCAGCCCTACTCCTGGGCTCCTGTCACTGTGGCCAAGATGAGCAGTTTCGGGGAGTGCCGGGGACAGTGCTGCAGCCCGTTCTGCACAGTGGGGGCCCCCGCCCAGCCCCACCTTACCCTGCTTCCCCCCGGCACTGCCATGGAGCAGGGGGTTGAGCAGCAGCTGGAGGGAGGCAGACGGGCCCAGGTTGTTGAGCAGCTGCAGGATGTTGGGCTCAGGGAGGAGTCCCTTCCCCCGATTGAGGGCCTGCAGGAACAGAGCAGCTCAGAGCGCCACCGGGGCCCTGATATCGCCATGAGGCTCCCATCCCCACCCCTCCACCCCTGCCCACACAGGCTCACCGTGGCCTGGGCAGCGATGAGAGCGGCCAGCATACTGCGGCCGGGGGGCCCAGGGGCGCAGAAGGAGACTCGCAGGTGGCTGCCCCCCAGGGCCAGACCGTCCGCCTGCTGCTGTGCCTCCTCCGCCATCTCAGCTGTCTCATACTCCAGCACCGCAAAACCCTTCAGCTGCCCGTCCTGGCCGCACGCCAGCTGCCGGAGGAAGGCAGGCAGTCATGAGCACCTGGGCAGCAGTGACTGCACCACCCCGGGAAGTGACAACCGTAACCAGACTCTGCTGCCCCATGAGGGTGAATTCCACACCAGGCCTTCACTGCCCTGTGCCTCGCTCCTGCATCAGCTCCTCTGATCTTCCCAATGACCCTGGGCGGCTGCATCATACCCATTTATCAGAGAAGGCAACTGAGGCACGGAGAGGTCAGCGCACTCAAGGCCACGCAGCTGGAGGGAGGATGGAGCTGGGAGCCGCCTCACCACCAAAGCCAAGGCCACGGCCGGACGCAGTGGCTCACACATGTAATACCAGCACTCTGGGAGGCTGAGGCAGATGGATCACGAGGTCAGGAGATCGAGACCATCCTGGCTAACACAGTGAAACCCCGTCTCTACTAAAAATACAAAAAATTAGCCGGCATGGTGGCACGTGCCTATAGTCCCAGCTACTTGGGAGGCTGAGGCAGAAGAATCGCACCACTGCACTCCAGCCTGGGTAACAGAGTGAGACTCTGTCTCAAAAAAAAAAAAAAAAGGGCCACAGAGGGACTTGGGGGATGTCAAAGTACACCAAAATGCAAAGTGGGGAAAGAGGCACGTGGCTTTGGGGTGTCACCCAACCACCAGCCTCAGGCCAAGGACACTGTAGCTGGGGCTGGGAGGGGTGCCCAGCTCGTGGGTGAGGCAGGTGGCTTCCAAGCTTGGGTTCCAGGCTGCTGGTACCAGATGCACAGGTCACACAGCCAGGGAGCAGCAAGCACAGAGGCACGGCCAAGCCAGGGAGGTCTCTCCGTCTCCCGTGACATCAGCCACTTAGTTCTTCCAGACCACAGCCCCCAACCCAGAACCCTGGGGCCAGATGTGTTCCAGGACTGAGAAGTTTTGGACATTAGAAAAGCAGAGAGGCTGGGCAAAGTGGCTCACGCCTATAATCCCAACACTTTGGGAGGCTGAGGTGGGCGCATCATTTGAGGTCGAGTTCGAGACCAGCCTGACCAACATGGCGAAATCCCATCTCTACTAAAAATACAAAATTAGCTGGGCATGGTGGCGCATGTCTGTAATCCCAGCTACTTGGGAGGCCGAGGCACGAGAATCACTTCAACACGGGAAGCAGAGGTTGCAGCGAGCCGAGATCACACCACTGCACTCCAGCCTGGGCGACAGAGTAAGACTCCGTCTAAAAAAAAAAAAAAAAAAAAAGGAAAAAAGAAAAGAAAAAAAGGCAGCTGGGCGCAGTGGCTTAAGCCTGTAATCCCAGCACTTTGGGAGGCCGAGGCGGGTGGATCACGAGGTCAGGAGATCGAGACCATCCTGGCTAACACGGTGAAACCCTGTCTCTACTAAAAACTACAAAAAACTAGCCGGGCGAGGTGGCGGGCGCCTGTAGTCCCAGCTACTAGAGAGGCTGAGGCAGGAGAATGGCGTGAACCCAGGAGGCGGAGCTTGCAGTGAGCTGAGATCTGGCCACTGCACTCCAGCCTGGGCGACAGAGCGAGACTCCGTCTCAAAAAAAAAAGAAAAGAAAAAAAGGCAGGCACTGTCAGCGCCCTTACTTTGTAGGTGGGAAAACTCAGGCTCAGAGAGGGACAGTCCCTTGTCCAGGTCACAGTCTAGAGCACAGACAAGGCCAGGCTGACAGCCTTCATGGGACCAGCCACATCAGGGTACTGGTGATGGCTGTCCCAAGAAACAGTGCTGCAGCAGGATGTGGTGGTACCGGGCTATGGTCCCAGCTGTGGGGGGAATACCGCTTAAGCCCGGGAATTCAAGATTACAGTGAGCTATGATTGAGCCACTGTACTCCAAGGACAGCAAGACCCTGTTGCTTAAAAACAAAGAAAAAGAGGCCAGGCACGGTGGCTCATGCCTGTAATCCCAGCGCTTTGGGAGGCCAAGGTGGGCGGATCACCTGAGGTCAGGACCAGCCTGACTAACATGGAGAAACCCCGTCTCTGCTAAAAATACAAAATTAGCCAGGAGTGGTGGCTCATGCCTGTAATTCTAGCTACTACGGAGGCTGAAGCAAGAGAATCGCTTGAACCTCAGAGGCGGAGGTTGCGGTGAGCTGAGATCGCGCCATTGCACTCCAGCCTGGGCAACAAGAGCGAAACTCCGTCTCAAAAAAAAAAAAAAAGATAAATCAGCAAGTGGTGGGGAAGGAAGGGCTCTCGTTCCGGACAGTGGCCAAGCCAGGTAGCAATGCTAAGGGAAGTGGCTGGACCTGGGCCCCAGCACTTGCTGAATGCCCGGGCAGCAAAGGTGCAGGTAGCAGCCCTTCACCTTGGCCCATGCCCTGTGCCAAGGTCTGGGCACAGATCTCCCATAATCACACCCATCGTTTTGTTTTGTTTTCTTTGAGACGGAGTCTTGCTCTGTCGCCCCGGAGTGCAGTGATGTGAACTCAGCTTACTGTAACCTCCACCTCCTGGGTTCAAGTGATTCTCGTGCCTCAGCCTCCCCGTAGCTGGGATTACAGGCGTGCACCACCACGCCCAGCTAATTTTTTTTTTTTTTTTTTTTTTGAGACGGAATCTCACTCTGTCGCCCAGGCTGGAATACAGTGGTGCGATCTCGGCTCACTGCAACCTCCGCCTCCCGGGTTCACGCCATTCTCCTGCCTCAGCCTTCCATGTAGCTGGGACTACAGGCGCCCGCCACCGCACCAGGCTAATTTTTTGTATTTTTAGTAGAGACGGGGTTTCACCGTGTTGGCCAGGCTGGTCTCGAACTCCTGACCTCAAGCAATCTGCTCGCCTTGGCCTCCCAAAGTGCTGGGTTACAGGCACGAGCCACTGTGCCCAGCCATAATCACACCCATCTCAGGGATGAGCAGAGAGAGACTTAGAGGGGTCACAGAGTGATCAAGGCCACACAATTCCTAAGTAAGGGGACTGATGTGTGAACCTCAAGCTGCCCCACTGTCAAGCCCATCCTCCAATCAAACGGGTCACCTAACGTTAAAGGTGAGCTCCTTGGAGGACGTCACCTCAATGCCTGGTACTCATCAGATGCTCAACAAATGTTTGGTGAGATCAGGCCCAGTGGCTCGAATCTATAATCCCAGCACTTTGGGAGGCCGAGGCAGGAGGATCGTTTGAGCACAGGAGTTTCAGACCAGTCTGGGCAACATAGGGAGATCCCATCTTCACATAATTTTGCACCCACCACCAAGCCTGGCTAATTTTTTTTGTATTTTTAGTAGAGACAGGGTTTTTTTTTCTGTTTTTTGTTTGTTTGTTTTTGAGACGGAGTTTCACTCTGCCACCCAGGCTGGAGTGCAGTGGCGGGATCTTGGCTCACCACAACCTCTGCCTCCCAGTTTTAGGCGATTCTTCTGCCTCAGCCTCCCAAGTAGCTGGGACCACAGGCACATGCCACCACACCCGGCTAACTTTGTTTTGTATTTTTAGTAGAGACAGGGTTTCACCATATTAGCCAGGATGGTCTTGATCTCCTGACCTCGTGATCTGCCCGCCTCGGCCTCCCAAAGTGCTGGAGGCTTGAGCCACTGTGCCCAGCCATGAGACAGGGTTTTACCATGTTGACCAGGCTGGTTTCGAACTCCTGACCTCAAGTGATCTGGGGTTACAGGCATGAGCCACTGCACCCAGCCTCTATGTAAAATTTTAAAAATCAACTGGGCATGCTGATGCATTCCTGTAGTTCCAGCTTACATGGGAAGCCAAGGCAGGAGGATCTCTTGAACCCTGGAGATTGAGGCTGGAGTGCACTCCCCCAGCCTGGGCTCCTCTAGCCTGGGTGATAGAGTGAGAACCTGTCTCAAAAAAAATAAATAAATAAATAAGGCCAGGCACGGTGGCTCACACCTGTAGTCCCAGCTACTCGGGAGGCTGAGGCAGGAGAATGGTGTGAACCTGGGAGGCGGAGCTTGCAGTGAGCTGAGATCACGTGACTGCACTCCAGCCTGGGCGACAGAGCAAGACTCCGTCTCAAAAAAAAAAAAAAAGAAAAAAATTTAGTGAATGTTCCAGTGGAGAAATGAATGGGCAGCTGTTCACAATAACCTGATCATAAAGCACTGACAACCCTGTTTTGAGATGGGGAAACAGGCTAGAAGACTACCTGTAGTTGGTCATGACCCTGTGACCTTTGATCTCCACATAAGAAGGTAAGGCCAGGCCAGCACAGTGGTTCATGCCTGTAATCTCAGCACTTTGGGAGGCCGAGGTGAGCGGATCACTTGAAGTTAGGGGTTCGAGACCAGCTGGGCCAACATGGCGAAACCCCATCTCTACTAAAAATACAAAAATTGGGTGTGGTGGCGGGCGCCTGTAATCCCAGCTACTTGGGAGGCTGAGGCTGGAGAATCACCTGAACCCGGGAGGCGGAGGATGCAGTGAGCCAAGATTGCGCCTCTGTACTCCAGACTGGGTGACACAGCAAGATTCTGTCTTAAAAAAACAAAAATAAAAAATAAATAAAAAGATGAGGCCATTGTGCTAACTTATCTTCTGTCCTGAGCCCGCACAGGCAGCCTGGAACGTAGCAGGTGTCCAAGAGAAGGCGGCAGAATGAATGAATGAATGATGAGTAAACAGAGAGGGGTCCCCATGGCTCATGGATACTCAGCTTTTGTTGTTTTTTTTTGTTTCTTTGAGATGGAGTCTCGCTCTGTCACCCAGGCTGGAGTGCGGTGGCGCGATCTCCACTCACCGCAACCTCAGCCTAGCGGGTTCAAGCAATTCTTCTGTCTCAGCCTCTCAAGTAGCTGAGATTACAGGCACACACCGCCATGCCTGGCTACTTTTTTGTTGTATTTTTAGTAGAGATGGGGTTTCTCCATGTTGGTCAGGCTGGTCTCAAACTGCTGACCTCAGGTGATCCGTCTCAGCCTCCCAAAGCTTTATAAGCGTGAGCCACTGCGTGTGGCCCTTTTTTTTTTTTTTTTTTTTTGAGATGGAGTGTTGCTCTGTCACCCAGGCTGGAGTGCAGTGGCACAATCTTGGCTCACTGCAAACTCTGCCTCCCAGGTACAAGCGATTCTCCTGCCTCAGCCTCCTGAGTAGCTGGGATTACAGCCCTGTGCCACTATACCTGGCTAATTTTTTTATATTTTTAGTAGACACAGGGTTTCACCATTTTGGCCAGGCTGGTCTTGAACTCTTGACCTCAAGTGATCCACCTGCCTCGGCCTCTCAAAGTGCTGGGATTACATGCATGAGCCATCTCACCCAGCCTGTTTCTTGTTTTAAATATAGAGATGGTGTCCCGCTATCTCACCCAGGCTCATCTTGAACTCCTGGTCTCAAGTGATCCTCCTGCCTCTGCCTCCCAACAGACACCTGGTTTAAATGGGGCACCAATACCCCACTTACACGAGAGGGACCCACTCAAAGCCACAGAGCTGGGGGTCTGAGCCCAGGACTGTCTTTTTTTTTTTGAGATGGGGGTCTAGCTCCATTGCCCAGGCTGTAGTGTCATTGTGCTGTGGTGCGATCAAGGCTCACTGCAGCCTCAGACTCCCAGGATCAAGCGATCCTGCCACCTCAGCCTCCTGAGTAGCTGGGACTACAGGCACACCACCATACCTGTCTAATTTTTGTATAGAGAGGATTTCACCATATTGCCCAGGCTGGTCTCAAACTCCTAGGCTCAAAGGATCTGCCCACCTCAGCCTCCCAAAGTGTTGGGGTTACGGGTGTGAGTCACTGCGCCTGGCCAGGCCTACCCCTTCTAAGCCTCTGCACTGGCCTTCTCTCAGTGGTCCAAGCTCTGGAGCTAGGCTGCGGTATTCTGATCCCAGCTCTGCCAGACCCTGGCTGTTTAACTCTGGGCAAGTTACTTGACCCCTGTGTGCCTTGGTATCCTCACCTGAAAATGGGAGTAATACCTGTCTCTCAGGGTTGCTACAGGATGAAGCAACTAAAGGTTATGTACTGAGTCCACAGCGAGTGCTGGAGGAATCCCCTTCAGGATCTCTGGGGATCAAGACCTTCTGGGGGCTCTTAGAGAGTGAGTCTGGCCTATTCTCGCCCCACTGCACCTGTCACAGGGTGAGGCACACACACAGAAGTGCCTGGCACATGTGGTCTGAATGAACAAGGGATTGTTTTGCCAACCCATTGTGCAAGTATTAAGTCCCTGCTTACGGAAGAGGGAAACTGTAGATCAGAGAGCCAGTGACTGGCCCGAGCTCGAGGGTGGGGCTGGGATCTAGCGAAGCCTCAGTCTCTGACCTCAAGGTTCAAATAGACTGTGGGCTCCTCTGCAGCCTCCTGAATGCCTGGCCAGGGTCTGGGACCCCATGGGAGGTTTGATGAAGGTACCAGCGAATGAGGAGGTGAGCGGTGAGCAAACCTCGAGATCCAGTTACAAGAGTGGTCTCACCTGCATCTGACAGAGCAACAGTGAGGCCTGAAGTTGCACAGGGATTCAAATCCTCTGGCCGGGCGCAGTGGCTCACGCCTGTAATCCCAGCACATTGGGAGGCTAATGTGGGTGGATCACCTGAAGCCAGGAGTTCAAGATCAGCCTGGCCAACATGGCAATACCCCACCTCTACTAAAAATATAAAAACTATCCAGGCGTGGTGGCGGGGCACCTATAGTCCCAGCTACTCTGGAGGTTAAGGCAGGAGAATCGCTTGAACCCAGGAGGCAGAGGTTGCAGTGAGCTGAGACTGCATCACTGCACTCCAGCATGGTTGACAAAGTGATACTCGGTCTCAAAAAAAAAGAAAAGGTAGATGACTCCAAAGACTCCCTCAGGTGCTCCGGGCCTGGTACCTGCTCCCCAGTGCTCTCCACAAGGCTCACCTGGCAGAAGGTGGGGCTATGGACAGCTGACAGCGCCCGGCACAGAGCGTCCACATCGTTGAAGCCAGGTGGTAGGCGGTCCACACAGAGGCAGCGGGAGTGGAGAAGGGCAGGCGTCAGTTGCCCAGCATCCGTCCAGTGCACGTAGAGGGTGCGCGGTCCCAGCGGCTTGCCCAGCAGGTCCGACTTGGCACGGGCAGCCGAGTCCTTCTTCATGTACTCGGCAAAGCCATACCCCTTGGAGTGGCCAGTGCGCTCACTGTAGACCAGGAAGCAGCGCTCCAGGCTGCCGAAGGGCCGCACCAACTCCTCGAACTGCTGCTGTGTGAGGCTGGGGGGCAGGTTGGCCACGCACAGCAGGGCATCCGTGGGCTGCAGCTGCACCGACAGCTCGCGCTCCCGTAAGCAGCTCTGGTGAAAAGCGTTGATTGCGGCCTCGGCCTGCTCCCCATTCAGCAGGGTCACGAAGGCTGCGGTGGGAGGAGGGCAGCGCGAGGTCAGCTGGGCCCCGAGGGCCTGCCCCTCCACGCTGCCACCCTGCCAAGCAGGTGGGACCTCCAAATGCTGGGCATTTCAGGTGCCTGCCGGTCTGAACGGTTGTTGGCGACTCACACAGGTGAGCGCGCCTGCCATTGACTCCAGGCTCCACGAAGCCCACTCCCTCTCCCAGCCCTGTGTCCACCCACACCCATAGCAGCGCCCACCAACTGTGGACCTGGCTCTGTCCTAGAACGCCGTGGGTCACTCGGATGATACCAAGGGCAGTGGTTAAGCCCATGCTCACTGGGGCCCAGAGTTAAGCCCCAAGCCCCAGGTGGCTTTGGGGGTATCAGTTTCCTCATCTGTCAAATGGTTATAACTTAATCATCACAACCAACATTTTGCCAGTGAGGAAACGGGCCCAGAGCAGCACCCCTGTGCCCAAGTAGGGGAGCCTAGACTTGAACCCAGGCAGCTGGACTCCAGAGCCCCACTCTACACACTGCCCACCCCTGCCACCTTTCCAGGCCACCAGTGCCCTGAACCCTGCTGCCACATGCTGCCCCAGATTTGCAATCCACCCAGAGGCCACAGGAAGCTTTGTTCAAAATGATAACCAGATCACGCCACATCCATCTGGTGGCTTCTAGCTGCAGGGTGCAGTGCAGCCTACGTGGGCTCGCTGACCTCCCCTCCCATCTCACCACTGCTATCTGGACCACACCAGGCACGCTCCAGAGGAGCCTTCGCAGTTGCTATTCCCTGAGTATGGAACACTGAGCCCCACCTCCTCACCTGGCTAACCTGGACCCACACAGGTAGAAACCCTGTCTCTACTAAAAATACAAAAATTAGCCGGGTGTGGTGGCACATGTCTATAATCCCAGCTACTTGGGAGGCTGAGGCAGAGGAATGGGCTGAACCCAGGAGGCAGAGGTTGTAGCAAACCAAGATCACACCACTGCACTCCAGCCTGGCGACAGAGCAAGACTCCATCTCAAAAAACCAAAAAACAAAACAAAACAAAAACACACAAGCATGGGTAAGGAAGAGGCAAGAGGGGTAGGAAGAGAATGAATCCATGGCCAAACGTTGTCAAGAATTAGCTCAATGCCAAGCGAGTGGAGTAGGAAGAGAATCAGCCCAATGCCCAATGTTCTTCAAAGAGAACATGAAGGCTGTCCCAAGATGACAGGATGACAGGCAGATTGGGGCAACCTGCCATTTTGGCCTGGGGGGCAATACTGGGCCTGAAGTTCAGAGCAGCAGACAGTGAGCCAGGGCCCTCCCATTTTCAGGGACGGTCATTCCCTGCCCTGGCCCACCCCATGGCCCCACAAACCTGTCCCTTTGTATTTGTCCACAAAACAGTATTTGAGCTCATAGTCACTGAGCAGGTCATGTACTTCCTGTGGAGATACAAGACAAAAGACAGGGAGTTACTGGAGATGGAAGGGGGCAACCCGGTGCCGCCCTCATAGCTGCCACCAGCTATGAAGGCAGGTCAATTACCACCCCCCATTTTACCACTGAGGAAACTGAGGCTTGATGCAGTAATTTGGTCAAGGTCATTCTGCTCATACCTGGCAGAGCTGGGATTCAGAATCTGGCTGCAGACTGTGCTATTACCCAGGCAACATGCTCTTAAAGGGTTTATCTTTAGCTTGCTGGGTGGGGTGGCTCATGCTTATAATCCCAGCACTTTGGGAGGCCGAGGCGGGTGGATCACCTGAGGTCAGGAGTTCGAGACCAGCCTGGCCAACATGGTGAAACCTTGTCTCTACTAAAAATACAAAAATTAGCCAGGAGTGGCTACTGGTGGCGCCACTGGTTATAGGTGGCGCACACCTATAATCCTAGCTACTTGGGAGGCTGAGGTAGGAGAATTGCTTGAACCCAGAAGGTAGAGGTTGCAGTGTGCCATTGCACTCCAGCCTGGGCGACAAAGGGAGACACTGTCTCAAAAAAAAAAAAAAAAAAAAAAAAAGCCGGACTCATGCCTGTAATTCCAGCACTTTGGAGGCCGAGGCGGGCGGATCACAAGATCAAGAGATCGAAACCATCCTGGCCAACAAGGAGAAACCCCGTCTCTACTAAAAATACAAAAACACAGCTGGATGTAGTGGAGTGCGCCTGTCGCCCTAGCTACTTGGAAGACTGAGGCAGGACAATCGCTTGAACCTGGGAGGTGAAGGTTGCAGTGAGCAGAGATCAAGCCACTGCACTCTAGCCTGGCTACAGAGTAAGACTCCATCTAAAAAAAGGAGTATGCCTTTAGGGAAGTCATTTAACCTCCACGAACCTCCTTTTGCAAGATTCACTGTTTCCAACAACTCTGTAAGCGAAGTATTAACAAACTCATGTTGTACATGAGAAAACCTAGGCTAGGAGAAGTGAAGAGATCGGCTGGAGGCCATGCAGTCGGGCGGCACGGCCACCCACGGGTACCTGACTGGGAAGCCCACCTACTAGTAAGCCCCACATTCTGTGGGTTCACATGCCTCCCAATTTCCTCCTCCTGATAAGGCTGCCCTCTTGCAAGCCAGCTCATTTATTTTCTTTTTTTTTTAGAGACAGGGTCTTGCTCTGTCACCTAGGCTAGAGTGCAGTAGCACGATCATAGCTCACTGCAGCCTCAACCTCCTAGGCTCAAGTGATCCTCCCACCACAGCCTCCTGAGTAGCTGGGACTACAGGCACACACCACCATGCCTAATTATTTAAAATTTTTTTAGAGATGGGGGTTTCACTATGCTGCCCAGGTTAGTCTTGAACCCTTGGGCTCAAGACAGCCTCTTACCTCAGTCTCTCAAAGTGCTGGGATTAAAGGGATGAGCCACCGTGCCCAGCCTCAAGCCAGCTTTGAAGGCAAAGTGCTGGGGCCTGCTGGGGCCAGATACACTATGCATCTTGCAGGAGAAACAATGTGTTTCCTGCTTAGAGACTGCAGACACTGAGAGGAAGACCCAGAAACAAACCTGACCATCCTTAATGATGCCTGCCCCGATCTGTCCCTAAATTCAGCCCCTCCCAACATCCCTGGGGTCCCACTAGCCAGGTGCCCACCCATGGGCAGGGAGGGCCAGTGGCAGGTGTGCTGGTGGGCCAGAGAACAGGGATTCTCAACAGAAGGAAGCGAGAACCTGTTTCACCGCCGTAGGGCAGGGCAGTATAGATGCCATTTCCCCGGGTCCAAAGAGCATTGGGAAGCACTGCCCCATGCTGGCCCCATGAGAAGGGCACTCCTAGCAGGAAGATTAGCCACGAGGGGATCCATAGAACACAGGCCCCGCTTCCTTCCTGTAGGTCTGTAGGCTGGTGGCAGGAGTCCCCATTTTCCCAAATTAATCCTTAGGTTTTGGGGGCTGAGACTCAGGGGCTGCTGTTACTTCCGGATTTATCCCTGAGAGCAGTGAATAAACGTGTGAGATGGAGGGGCATACTCTCCGCAGTCCTGAAACTTCTGGATTTGAGGTCCCACTACCCTGTGGTAGAGTGGGTGGAGAAAAGCATCATCCAAGCAGGGGGCAACTGGTGGTCCAGTGTACCAGCCCATTCACAATTCCCCAACAGGACCAAAGCTGTCCGCCCCCTTCCATCACTTGGTGTCGACCAAGCCTGTGGTCGCCCCTAGCAACGCCCTCTCTCACTTCACAGCCGGTTTCCTCTTTCATCACCGCCCCCCAACATCCCGCTCTTGGTCTCTCTCGATCCCGCGTGGATCCAGTGCTTGGACGCCCCCGCCAACGACCCCCGCGCACCTCAGCGTTGGTGTCGCCCAGTTCCCCCCGCGCACGCGCACCGTGGTATTTCCCGCCACGCTCCTACACCGCCCCCCCCCCCAATACCTGGTTGGTCACGTCCCCCGGGAGGCCCCGGATCAGTATCTTGCGGCGGTTACGGAACTGGCGCTCGGTGTGTTCCAGGCGTTTCCGGATCTCTTCTGGATCTAGAGGCGGCAGCTCTTCTTCGGGCGCCCGGCGCTCCGCGGCATCGCCGGCTTCGACCTCGGCCCCAGACTTCGGGCTCAGCGGGGGCCGGTGAGTAACGGACACGTCCGCCGCCATCTTGGGAAACCCGGCGCCTTCTGGGACCAGCGAGCCGGGGCGGAGCGGCATAGAGCGGCAACGAAGGCGCGCCCGTCGATTGGCTGAAAGAAGCCCCACCTCGTTCCCTCCCCCCTTATCCCATTGGCTAAGCCCCAGCCCGCCTCTCAAGAGTTCAAGCTGCGTCTGCGCGCCACAGACCCCGCCCCCTTCCGTCGCCGCGACGCTCCTCAGTGGATGTGCACCTGGGTGGGAGAGCCTTGCAGCGCGGGTGGAATCAAACCACAGATTAGGGAGTTTGAAGGCTTTATTGGTGCGGAATCTGAGGGCACAGCCAAGCCCCCGCCAACTTTGACCCCGGATCCCAGCCTCACTCAGCTCTGGACAGTTCTTCCCCCATTGCCTCTGTCGGCTGCATAGACGTGAGGGGCAGAGAGGTGCTCTCCTGCCTCACATGGTACCTGCCGCTCCGTTTATGCTCCCTGAAGACGTACATTAAGGCCACTACGACCGTCACCACGCCCACGATCACTAACACCGCCAAGACGACAGGGACAGAGGGGGAGTTCGGAGCTGTGCAGAGAAAGCCCTAAGTCAATATGCGTCCCCCCTGTCTCCAACCCCCCCGTCCCCCGCGGCTTGCCGGTCCAGACCCGCGGCCCAGTGTTAGCTCACCCTCAATATCCATCACCACGAGCAGGGTGTATTTGCCTCGTGAGCTGGACGCTTGGCATTGATAAGTGCCATTATGTGTTACATTGACGAAGAACGGGATCCCCACCGGCACCTCCCGGTTGGAGCCTTCCTTCAAACACCGCAGCTGGGGGTACGGGTTGCCCCTGGCTTGGCACTGCAGGACGTGTCTCGTTTTGTCTTTCCACTTCAAGTGCTGGGGGCATGTGGCTCGGTCAATTTTGGGACCATCTGTGGAACCACCATGTGTGATCAGACACCCAACACACCCGAGGCACGGTGATGAAGAGGAGTGTCTAATCTTTCCAGGGCAGGGGTGAAGGGATTAAAGGTCAGGGTGACTGACTCACACAGGACACGCAGCTGGACGCTACTGTTCCTGTACAAGAACTCGCCGTCCACCTCGAGAGTGGCACTGCAGAAGAAGCTGCGTCCGTCGTCACTCTCGGTAGCATTTAACTGAAGTTGAGCTGGCTGCCCCGGGGCTGCGGTTGCAACTCCGTCCAGCGTGACCTGGACTCGAGCCCCAGCCATGCAACTCACGGTCACTGTGGACCCCTCGGGGGCGCTGAGGTCGCTCAGGTTCAGAATGGGTCCTAGGAAGCCTAAAGGCGGGGTATTGACCAGGAGCTTAATGAACGAGACCTTCCTGTAGGTCAAGCCGCTCCCTCCGCCCTCCCCTTTCGTCTCGGGATATCCGGGCCACGCTTTCGGCGTTCAAGCCTCGCCCTCTTTCTGGGCTTTGTCCAACTTCGGGCACTCAGGCCCAGCCCACGTTGCAACTACTATTGGGGCAACTCAGGCCCCACCTTTTTGGCTAGTCTCCGCCCCCTCTGCCACGCCCCCAGACTGCTGAGGCCGCGCCCCCTTCCCACGCCTCCTCTTACTAAAGACCGTCAAGTTCTCCCGCGCCTCCAGTCTCTCGCCCCCTAGGATCACGATGCAGACGATCTCCCGCGCACCCTCCTGATCTGCGCGCGCTGTGGCTGTGGCCGTTAGCCTGTCCCCGTGGTTCGTGACTGTCACATTCAGCATCTGGTCCCCCAGCGCCAGGTAGACCCGGGCCTCTGAGGCCGGAAAAAGCCCGTCTAGAATGCAGTTCACCGGCGACGACTTTTCCACCTCCAAGAACCGGGGGGCCACGAGGCGCGGGGGGGTCACAGGCAGGGCTGGGGAGAAAGGTGGGCATGAACACAACCCCCAGGACCGTGCCTTCCCCAGGACACCTTCATCCCCCGCCCAATCAGGAATTCTTGCTGACTGCGTCACCCTTCTTCCCAGGACACACACGGCCATGAAAACGGCCTTTTCCAAAGATCCCACGGCTTGGGCCTCCCTTCTGCGACCACCCTGCCCAGTGGCCTGGGGCTTTACTTCCCAGAAGCCTGTGAGGTCCGGGGCACCCCACTCTCATGAACCCCAAGGCCAGGGCACCCTCTACCCTGACTCAGCTCATCACCCACTGTCTGAAGCCCCTTCTCTCACCAAAGGTTCGGAGTTGGCGGGAGGCTGAGGTGTTCCAGAAGACTCCCAGCCCCTGGGGCTTCATGTCCAGTTCTGTGCGGCATGAGAAATGGGCTCCGTGGTCCTTTCTGCTGGTCGGCACAGTGGCAGTGACCTCTGCTGGCTCCCCCACTGCGGGCTGCCGGCTCAGCTCCTCCTCCCGGCGGAGCAGCACCACCGAGAGGCTGGTCCGGGGCGACCCACCTTCCACTTGGCAGCGCAGGGTCAAGTTCTGGCCCACCGGCTGCCAAGAAGGCAGGGGTGCCAGCTCCACGCGCTCCGGGAGGCCTGAGAGAGGAAGGGAGTATGGCACTTAGCAGGTCCTGCAACCCCACCCACCCACCCCAGGGACTGGGGAGGAGACAGGGCGGTCCTGCCGAGAACTGTGAGCTTTGAGTTAATAAACTTAGAGGGCTTAGAACTGGGCCAAAGCCTTTGCTATTATCATTAGTGCAGTGATTATCATTTCCTGTGTTGTCAGACACCTTGCGAGGCGCTAAACAAAATTTTCTGTTCTCCAGGATGGCACAATAAAAAAAAATTAACAAAGAGGAAGGAAGGGATGAACATTTATGACTATTTGATATGAATATTACAAATTCCTGTTTATGGCCAGGCACTGTGGCCCACGCCTATAATCCTAGAGCTTTGGGAGGCTGAGATGGGTGGATCATGAGGTCAGGAGTTCGAGACCAGCCTGGCCAATATGGTGAAACACTGTCTCTACTAAAAATACAAAAATTAGTTGGGTGTGGTGGTGTGTGCCTGTAATCCCAGCTACTTGGGAGGCTGAGGCAGGAGAATCGCTTGAACCCGGGAGGCAGAAGTGGCAGTGAGCCGAGATCGCACCACGGCACTCCAACGACAAGACTCTGTCTCAAAAAAAAGAAAAAAGGAGGCCAGGCACGGTGGCTCAAGCCTGTAATCCCAGCACTTTGGGAGGCCGAGACGGGCGGATCACGAGGTCAGGAGATCGAGACCATCCTGGCTAACACGGTGAAACCCTGTCTCTACTAAAAAAATACAAAAAAACTAGCCGGGTGAAGTGGCGGGCGCCTGTAGTCCCAGCTACTGGGGAGGCTGAGACAGGAGAATGGCGTAAACCCAGGAGGCGGAGCTTGCAGTGAGCTGAGATCCTGCCACTGCACTCCAGCCCCGGCGACAGAGTGAGACTCCGTCTCAAAAAAAAAAAAAAAAAAAGAGAAGAATAGAGCAGACTTCATTAGGTTGTTGTGTGCATGAAGGTGGATGACCTCTTGAAGGTCTAAGGAAAGATATTAAGGAAAGATATTAATAAACAGTAACTATTTTTTTTTCCCTGAGATGGAGTCTTGCTCTGTCGCCCAGGCTGAAGTGCAGTGGTGTGATCTCGGCTCACTGCAACCTCCGCCACCCGGGTTCATGCAATTCTCTTGTCTCAGCCTCCTGAGTAGCTGGGACTACAGGAGCATGCCACCATGCCAGGCTAATTTTTTTTGCATTTTTAGTAGAGACAGAGTTTAGCCATGTTGTCTAGGCTGCTCTTGAACTCCTGAGCTCAGGTGATCTGACCACCTTGGCCTCCCAAAGTGCTGGAATTACAGGCATGAGCCACCGTTCCCGGCCCTTTCTCTCTCTCTCTCTTTTTTTTTTTTTTTTTTTTTTTTGAGACAGGGTCTTGCTTTTGTCGCCCAGGCTGGAGTGCAGTGGCAGGATCTCGGCTCACTGCAACCTCCGCCTCCTGGGTTCAAGCGATTCTCCCACCTCAGTCTCCCAAGTAGCTAGGATTACAGGTGCCCACCACCATGCCTGGCTAATTTTGTATTTTTTTTTTTTTAGTAGCGACGTGGTTTCACCATGTTGGTCAGGCTGGTCTCGAACTCCTGACCTCAGGTGAGCCACCCGCCTTGGCCTCCCAAAGTGCTGGAATTACCGGTGTGAGCCACCATGCCCAGCCTATTTTTGTATTTTTAGTAGACGGGATTTCACCATGTTGGCCAGGCTGATCTTGAACTCCTGGCCTCAAGTGATTCACCCACCTCAGCCTCCCAAAGTGTTGGGATTACAGGTGTGAGCCACCGCGCCTGGCCTTTTTCTCTTTTATGGATGGAGAAATATATAGCCCAGAAAGGGGAGGTGAATTACTTAAGGATGCACAAACGGTAAGTAGCAGAGGTGCCTCCTGGATATCATGTCTAGGGACTCTGTTGGCCCCTTCTCCTAGCTTCTGGCCTGAACACCTGCTTTGGCCTCTACCAGAGATTAGTTCAGTTCTCTCCAATCAGGTTCAGACACTCAGGGCTTTCCTGGTTCACCAGCCCTGTGGCAGCCTCTCAAGATGCTCTGGTACAGTCACAGGAGACTTGACACTCCCAGGCTGGGTGCCCTCCCAGGTACACCTACAAAACCCTGGGCCTCAGGGCGGGCACTGTGGCTCATGTCTGTAATCCCAGCACTTTGGGAGGCCAAGATGGGCGGATCACCTGAGACCAGGAGTTCAAGACCAGCCTTGCCAACATGGTGAAACCTTGTCTCTACTAAAAATACAAAAATTAGCCAGGTGTGGTAGCACGTGCCTGTAATCCCAGCTACTCAGGAGGCTGAGGCACGAGAATCACTTGAACCCAGGAGGCAAAGGTTGCAGTGAGCTGAGATAGTGCCATTGCACTCCAGCCTGGCAAGAGAGCGAGACTCTATGTCAAAAAAAAAAACTGGGCAAGGTGACTCACGCCTGTAATCCCACCACTTTGGGAGGCCGAGGGAGGCGGATCACTTGAGGTCAGGAGTTTGAGACCAACCTGGCCAACTTGGCAAAACCCTGTCTCTACTAAAAATAAATACAAAAGGCTGGGCGCGGTGGCTCAAGCCTGTAATCCCAGCACTTTGGGAGGCCGAGACGGGCGGATCACGAGGTCAGGAGATCGAGACCATCCTGGCTAACACAGTGAAACCCCGTCTCTACTAAAAACTACAAAAAACTAGCCGGGCGTGGTGGCGGGCGCCTGTAGTCCCAGCTACCCGGGAGGCTGAGGCGGGAGAATGGCGTGAACCTGGGAGGCGGAACTTGCAGTGAGCTGAGATCTGGCCACAGCACTCCAGCCTGGGTGACAGAGTGAGACTCCATCTCAAAATAAATAAATAAATAAATAAATAAATAAATAAATACAAAAATTAGCCAGGCGTGGTGGCACATACCTGTGATCCCAGTTACTAAGGAGGCTGAGACAAGAGAATCACTTGAACCCAGGAGGCAGAGTTTGCAGTGAGCTGACATCGCACCATTGCACTCCAGCCTGGGGGACAAGAGCAAGACTCCATCTCAAAGGATAAAAAAAACAAAATCAAAAAGTAGGCCAGGCATGGTGGCTCACACTTGTAATCCCAGCACTTTGGGAGGCCAAGGCACTTGAGGCTGAGAGTTTGAGACCAGCCTGGGCAACATGGTGAAATCCTGTCTCTACTAAAAATACAAAAATTAGCTGGGCGTGGTGGTGCACACCTGTAGTCCCAGCTACTCAGCAGGCTGAGGCAAGAGAATCTCTTGAACTTGGGAGGTGGAGGTTGCAGTGAGCTGAGATCGTGCCACTGCACTCCAGCCTGGGCAACAGAGTGAGACTCCATCTCCAAAAAAAAAAAAAGAAGAAGGAGAAGAAAAGGCCAGGCGTGGTGGCTTACGTCTGTAATCCCAGCACTTTGGGAGGTCGAGGCAGGTGGATCATGAGGTCAGAAGTTCGAGACCAGCTTGACCAACATGTTGAAACCTTGTCTCTACTAAAAATACAAAAATGAGCCAGGCGTGTTAGCGTGCGCCTGTAATCGCAGCTACTCAGGAGGCTGAGGCAGGAGAATCGCTTGAACCCAGGAGGCAGAGGTTGCAGTGAGCCGCGATTGTGCCCCTACACTCCAGCCTGGACGACAGAGCAAGATTCCGTCTCAAAAAAAAAAGAAAAAAAAGTAGCCAGGTACAGTGGCTCAGGCCTGCAATCCCAGCTACTGGAGAGACTGAAGAGGATTGCCTGAGCCCAGGAGTTTGACACCAACCTGGGCAATATAGGGAGAGCCTGTCTCTAAAATAAAAGTATAAAAAAGTGTAAATATAAAACTTTCATTCACCTACTGCTAACTGAAAGGGGTACCCCCTTTTTTTTTTGCTTAAGAGACAGGGTCTTACTTTTTCGCACAGGCTGGAGTGCAGTGGTGCAATTATAGCTCACTACAGCCTTGAACTCCTGGGCTCAAGCGATTCTCCCACCTCGGCCCCCCAAGTAGCTGGGACTTCAGGCATGTATCACCATGCCCAGCTAATTTTTTTTTTTTTTTTTTTGAGACGGAGTCTCGCTCTGTCGCCCAGGCTGGAATGCAGTGGCGCGATCTCCGCTCACTGCAAGCTCCGTCGCCTCCCAGGTTAACGCCATTCTCCTGCCTCAGCCTCCCTAGAAGCTGGGACTACAGGCGCCCACCACCACGCTCGGCTAATTTTTTTGTATTTTCAGTAGAGACAGGGTTTCACCGTGTTCGCCAGGATGGTCTCGATCTCCTGACCTCGTGATCCACCCACCTTGGCCTCCCAAAGTGCTGGGATTACAGGCGTGAGCCACCACACCTGGCCTCAGCTAATATTTTTTATTTATTTTTGTAGAGATGAGGTGTCCCTATGTTGCTCAGCCTGGTCTTAAATTTCCGGACTCAAGCAATCCTCCTGCCTTGGCCTCCCAAAGCGTTGAGATTATTGTTGGGGTCAGGCGCTGTGGCTCACGCCTGTAATCCCAGCATTTCGAGAGGCCAAGGTGGGCGGATCACAAGGTCAGGAGTTAAAGACCAGCCTGGCTAACATGGTGAAACCCCATTTCTATGAAAAATACAGGCCGGGCGCGGTGACTCAAGCCTGTAATCCTAGCACTTTGGGAGGCCGAGACGGGCGGATCGCGAGGTCAGGAGATCGAGACCATCCTGGTTAACACAGTGAAACCCCGTCTCTACTAAAAACTACAAAAAAACTAGCCGGGCGAGGTGGCGGCGCCTGTAGTCCCAGCTACCTGGGAGGCTGAGGCAGGAGAATGGCGTGAACCCGGGAGGCGGAGCTTGCAGTGAGCTGAGATCCTGCCACAGTACTCCAGCCTGGGTGACAGAGCGAGACTCTGTCTCAAAAAAAGAAAAATACAAAAATTAGCTGGGCATGGTGGCGCACACCTATAATCCCAGCTACTTGGGAGTCTGAGGCAGGAGAACTGCTTGAACTGGGACCTGGGAGACAGAGGTCGTGGTGAGCCAAGATCGCACCACTGCACTCCAGTCTGGGCTACAGAGCGACAGACTTCATCACAAAAAAAAAAAAAAAAAAAAAAAAGAAAGGCTTGTTGGGGCTGGGCGCAGTGGCTCATGCCTGTAATCCCAGCACTTCGGGAGACCAAGGCAGGCGGATCACCTGAGGTCAGGAGTTCAAGACCAGACTGGCCAACATGATGAAATGCCATCTCCACTAAAAATACAAAATTACCCGGGTGTGGTGGCGTGCATGTGTAATCCCAGCCACTCGGGAGGCTGAGGCAGGAGAATCACTTGAACTCAGGAGGCGAAGGTTGCAGTGAGCCGAGATTGCGCCATTGCACTCCAGCCTGGGCAAAAAGAGCGAAACTCTGTATCAAAAAAAAAAAAAAAAAAAAATGCTGGTTGGGGCCCAAGTTAATTGATTTCACAACTGCTGCCTTGGGATGAGATTGAGATGTGTCTCTATGTCTTTGTATCTCACACACACAAATGTCCAGGTCTGAGCTCTGGGTCAGAACCCTGGTCCATTCTTTGCAAACTGAGGGTCTCCACTTTCCTGAGCCATTGGCCACCTGCCCGCACCACTACCCAACACCAGTCCCACCTCCGGACATATCGACTCACTGTACACGGTGATGTCAGAGAAGCCTGTTATCTGGGAGCCATTGCAATACCCTGAGCAGAGGATCCGACTGTTGCCAGTCACATCGCTGAGCTGGAAGGCTGCCCAGCCCGTGCCATTGTCCACCAGCTCCTTTGATAGGGACGTCTCCAAGATGATTTTCTTAGAGCTGGGGCAATCAGTACTGCAGTTCACCAACAGGGACCCTCCAGCAGGAAACACAGGGTTCTGGGGCTCCACTCGCAGCAGGAATTCCTGCCCCTGGGCACCTTCAGGAACATGAAGAAATCCTGGTGTTTGTTTTGTTGCCCCCCAACCCACTTATCAGCAGGCCCCACCATTTAACACCTCTTTCCTTGTGCCAAGATAGAAGGGTTCCTGCCCTCATGGTCCAGTGGGAAAGGTAGAATCCATCAGACACCAGGGAGAACTCAGAAGGAGGCCAGAAGAGGCTCTGATCCAGCATAGGAGGAGGTGAGTCAGGGAAGGCTTCCCGGAAGAGGGGACCATTCCAGCCTGAAACTGAAGGCTAAGTAGGAGTTAGCAAGTGAAAGGGACAGGTGATCCTGGCAGAGGGAACCACATACGCAAAGGGCAAATTTCAAGAGTTCAGATGGAGCAGGAAACGTGAGGGGTGTGTGTGTGTGTGTGTGTGTGTGTTGGGGAAGAGGGATGGCGTACAAGCCGTATGCTGGGGCCTGACCACCTGAAGGCAGAACTAAGGAACCAGAACTTTCTCCCGAGGATACGGGGTCAGCAGCCAGGTCGCAGTGTGGCAGGATGCGAAGAGTGTTCCGTTCTCTTCCTCCACCTTCTACTGATCCCCAAAACCCAGCCCTCTCCAGCCCTCCTGGGCTTGACCAGCCTCACCTGGGGTCAGCAGACAGCAGACCAGCAGAGTCCAGCAGGCCCCGGGCCACGATACGGATGGTACTATGGTGGCCATTCTGACAGAGGAAGGTGCCTTCCTGAGGTGCCCAAAGGGCAGGCAGGGGGAAAGGCGGGGCCTCCCACTGAGACGGAAGCACAGCGGTTAAGATTGCAGAAGTCTGGGGACTGCACCTTACCCAGGCCTGTGGGGAGAAGGGGATGCTGTGGCCCTGGGGGGCTAGAATGGGGAACCCAGACGGGGCTCTGCAAAGTGGCCAGCACTGCTGAGTCTCCCCCAGGGACAGGGCTGGTCTCAGTTGCACTGCTGGCCCCCAGTTCCTAGCCAGGAAATGCTAACTAAACTGGCTTCCTTTGTTCTCAGCACTGGGAAGCCTGGGTGTGGGGGTATGAGGCATCTCCTTCCGGCTGAACTTAGGTGGGGAGGGGAATATTCTGTTCCCAGAGAGGAAGTTAATGGGGAAACCTGTAGGCACCACTGTTTAGATGCTAAGGTGGGATTTCAAGGAAACATTAAAAAAAAAAAAAAAAAAAAAAACAGAAGCAGAGTCTTGCTATGTTGCCCCGACTGGTCTTGAACTCCTGGCCTATGAGATGGCCTCCTCCCATCTTGACCTCCCAAAGTGTTGTGGTTACAGGCGTGAGCCACAACACTGGCCACCTTTGAAGATCTTGAGGACACCTCCCTATCTTTGAAGATCTTGGGGATCCCCCCTCCCATGCACAAAGAGCTAAGGCAGGTGATTTGGGGACAGCTGAGTCCCTGAGCCACTGTCTCTCCAGGATTCGACTTGGCTTTTGTTTTGTTTTGAGACAGGGTCTCACTCTGTTGCCCAGGCTGGAGTGCAGTTGTGGGATCTCGGCTCACTGTAGCCTCCACCTCCCTGGTTCAAACAATTCTCCTGCCTCAGCCTCCCGAGTAGCTGGGATTACAGGCATGTGCCATCACGCCCGGCTAATTTTTGTACTTTTTGGTAGAGACAGGGTTTCACCATGTTGGCCAAGCTGGTCTCAAACTTCTGACCTCAAGTGAGTCGCCTGCCTTGGCCTCCCAAAGTGCTGGGATTACAGGCATAACCCACCTCGCCCGACCTTCCAGGATTCTACTTGTAACTGGCCTTTACCTCATCCTGTTGCCCCCTTGCCCACCTTTCCAGGCAGCTGGTCACTTCATTCCAAGGGAAGGCACCAAGGGGACCCAGGGGGGACTCCCACCTTTGACCTGCCGCTGACCTCAGGCCTCTGACCTGTCTTCTGGGCCTAACATCTGAGCACCAGAGAGGGACCTTGTTGAGGGCCTTGATGGGGCCCTGCATTCACCCACTTTTCCCAGACCTTGAGGTCACAGCACCTCCTCTCTCATCTGGAGCACCCCCACCTACCTAATTAGGTCCCTCCTCTATTCCTCTGCCTTCCGAACAATTCATTTCCCACCTAGTGTTGAGAGAGCAGCTAAAACCCAAGTCTAGTGTATTTGTAAATAGCAGGGCCCAGTAGCATGGACCTGGTGCCTGTAGTCCCAGCTCCTTGGAAGGCTGAGGTGAGAGGATCGCTTGAGCCTGGGAGATCAAAGTTGCAGTGAGCTGAGATTGTGCCCCTGCACTCCAGCCTAGGCGACACAGTGAGACCCTGTTTCAAAAATAATAATAATAAAATAAAAAAGATGCCAGACTTAGTGGCTCAAGTCTGTAATTCCAGCAGAACTTTGGGACGCTGAGGTGGGTGGATCACGAGGTCAGGAAATCGAGACCGTCCTGGCTAACACAGTGAAACCCCGTCTCCACCAAAAATATAAAAAATTAGCTGGACATTGTGGGGGGCGCCTATAGTCCCAGCTACTTGGGAGGCTGAGGCAGGAGAATCAGCTGAACTCGGGAGGCAGAGGTTGTAGTGAGCGGAGATTGTGCCACTGCACTACAGCCTGGGTGACAGAGCAAGACTCCGTCTCAAAAATACATATATATATATATATATATATATAAAATAGATATATAATATACATCTATTATATCTACTATATTATATATAATAGATATATAATAGATATATTATAGATACAATTCATAATAATTATGTAATAGTGAGACCCCGTCTCTAAAAATAAAAAAGAAGGAAATATTTGTAAATAAGTAATATTTCTTTTTTGTTTTTTGAAAGAGTCTCACTGTGTCACCCAGGCTGGAGTGCAGGGGCGCAATCTCAGCTAACTGCAATCTCAGCCTCCTGGGTTCAAGCGATCCTCCCACCTCAGCCTCCCTAGGATCTGGGACCACAGGTGCACACCACCGTGCCTGGCTAATTTTTTGTAGAGACGGCTTTCATCACATTGCCCAGGTTGGTCTTGAACTCCTAAGCTTGGGGATCTGACTGCCTTGACCTCCCAAAGTGCCGGGATTATAGGCGTACCCTTCTACACCCTCCAGTAATATTTCTGATAAAGAAGTATTTCTGGGCCAGGCATGGTGGCTCACACCTGCAATCCTAGCACTTTGGGAGGTCAAGATGGGTGGATCCCTTGAGGTCGGGAGTTCCAGACCAGCCTGGGCAGCATGCCAAAACCCTGTCTCTACTAAAAATACAAAAAATCAGCCAAGCTTGATGGCACACACCTGTAGTCCCAGCTACTCAGGAGGCTACAGAGGGAGGATTGCTCGAGTCCGGGAAGTGGAGGTTGCAGTTAGCTGAGATTGTGCCCCTGCACTCCAGTCTAGGTGACAAAAGAAAGGTCACCTACAGATGTTTAAGGAGCTCCTGCACATATCTCAAGCCATTGACAAGAAAGCAAGTACAGTCTGGATTGCAAACAGTGTACAAATTAAACTCCAGCTGGTTTTTTTTTTTTTTTTTTTTTTTGAGACAGGGTCTGACTGTCACCCAGGCTGGAGTGCAGTGGCACAGTCTGGGGCTCACTGCAACCTCTGCCTCCCAGGTTCAAGTGATTATCCCACCTCAGCTTCCTGAGTAGCTGGGATTACAGGCACGCACCACCACACCCGGCTAATTTTTTGTATTTTTAGTAAAGACAGGGTTTCACCATGTTGACCAGGCTAGTCTCGTACTCCTGACCTCAGGTGATCCGCCTGCCTTGGCCTCCCAAAGTGCTAGGATTACAGGTGTGAGCTACCACAACTGGCCTCCAGCTGATTTTTGACAGCCACATTGCTGCTATAGTACCCTTTTTAGGAGTGATGGTGATGGTCTCTGGTTCTCCTCATTCCCACAAAGGTTGTTGAACCACAGCACCAGTAACACTGAGAATGCTAAGGGCTCTAGCCCAGGCTTTCTCCCAGGTTCTCTGGTGTGTGCCCTCCTGGTGACAATGAAATTGAAGCTAACTGCTTTCACTGCCTGAGTCTCTGATCTTGAGTGGCTGTGTCCACATTTCATTTTTTTTTTTTTTTTCTGGTAGGAATAACTACTTTTCTGCATCCATACTCCATAAACTCTGTCATTTTCAGACATCCTGGGATGAAAAGATTTGGCTTTTTTTTTTTTTTTTTCCTGAGACAGGGTCTGGCTGTGCCGCCCAAGCTGGAATACAGTGGCTTAATCATGGCTCACTGCAACCTTGACCTCCCAGGCTCAGGTGATCCTCCCACTTCACCCTCCTTAGTAACTGGGACTATAGGTAGGTGCCACTACACTTGGCTCATTTTTGTATTTTTTCTAGAGATGAGCTTTTGACATATTGCCCAGGCTGATCTCGAACCCCTGGGCTCAAGCGATCCTCCCACCCCAACCTCCCAAAGTGCTGGGATTACAGGAGTGAGCCACTGTGCTTGGTTTTCACTCTTAGGCTATTAAACAATGAAGGTAGTTATTGATCCTATCTCTTTCATATTCTTCTTCTTCTTTTTTTTGGGGGGGGGTGGTGGTGGGAATGAGTCTCACTCTGTCGCCCAGGCTGGGCTCACTACAACCTCCACCTCCCGGGTTCAAGTGATTCTCCTGCCTCAGCCTCCTGAGTAGCTGGCATTACAGGCGCACGCCACCACACCCAGCTAATTTTTGTATTTTTATTAGAGACGGGGGTTTCACCATGTTGGTCAGGCTGGCATATTCTTCTTTCTAAGAACTGAAAGTGAGGGGGCTGTATGGAATCTCTTCATGCACCAGGAACTGAGTTCTGAAGATGATCTTATTATTATCAGTATTTTTTCAGATGAATTCTCACTTTGTTGCCCAGGCTGGAATGCAGTGGTTCAATCTTGGCTCACTGCAACCTCTGCCTTCCAAGTTCAAGCGATTCTCCTGCCTCAGCCTCCCAAGTAGCTGGAATGACAGGCACCTGCCACCACATCTGGCTAATTTTTCTATTTTTAGTAGAGACAGGTGTTTCACCCTGTTGGCCAGGCTGGTCTCGAACTCCTGACCTCAGGTGATCCACCTGCCTCGGCCTCCCAAAGTGCTGGGATTACAGG